>NW_012106542.1:1133869-1136086 GCF_000951045.1 Mandrillus leucophaeus
CAGTTTGAGACTTGTACATGTAGATTTTTTTAAGTTCTTTAAAATCTACCTCCAAATCTCAGTGGTTTCACATGATGTAATATATATTTAATGCTAAAAAGTTTAATATTGACTCTCCAGACCAACTTTCCCAGAACCAATGACTTAGTGACCCATGCTGTTGTGATTTTGAGGCTGTATCATCACAACACAATAAATCTTCTGCAGTTACCACAGTGCAAGTAGAGAAATTTGGATGGTCTTTCACTATCCTTTATTCTTTCGTCCCTGTATAAAGGGACTTTATACAGGCACAGCTACTCAGTGAGAATTAGCAACATGGCCCTACTCAACTGCAAGCCATAAGAAAATGTTATTCTCTTGTCTGCTCAGAAGGAGAGGAGAACAAGATATAGGTGAGCAACTGAAGCTCTTTTCTCACCAAATTTTTCAAGTTGGTATTTCCTGTTTAACATGAACAAGCTCAGTGAAATTCTGTAGATTAAACAAATTACATAACTTTGAAACTGCAGCTGTCTAAGCATCTTTCCTCCGGAATTTGATAAAATGGATACTGTTGAAGACCCCTTTATTCACTTTCAAAGCTGTATATCTGTATTTTTTAGCTTAGAATAAATCATTCTTCTATACTGTGTCACATGTCACAGATTAATGAATCATCAGAAAGGTGTGTTTCTAATTATATCTATATAGAGAGTTGATCAGAAAAATACTTGGGCCCGAAGGAAGTAAACTATTATCACATGTCTTTTCTCAGTAAGAAAGGCTCACTTGTTTAGTGACTGTTACTGGCGCTAACTATGTACTGGGAACCGAATAGGGTGGTAGGAAATTCCCGATTACTATAATGTCTTTTATTGTTATGAACTGTTTTGAGAATTTTCCTACTTTAGTCCACTACCTCTACCTTCTATGCAAAATTCTAAACCAGTATCAATATTTTAGCTTAATTTAAACAGTCATGTGCATTTGAAATCCTAGTATGAAAGGGTTTTCTACACATTCAATATTTTTATTTTTTTGAGACAGGGTGTTGGTCTATTGCTCAGGCTAGAGTGCAGTGGTGGATATCAACTCACTGCAGCCTCCACTTCCCAGGCTCAAGCAATCCTCCTGCCTCAGCCTCCTGAGTAGCTGAAACTACAAGTATGTACCACCACACTTGGCTATTTTTTTTTAAGTTACATGTAGAGATGAGGTCTCACTATATTTCTCAGGCTGGTCTTGAACTCCTGGACTCAAGTAATCCTCCTGCCTTGGCCTCCCAAAGTGCTGGGATTACAGGCATCAACCACCACGCCAGGCTCTACACATTCTAGATTCACTTGCTACTTGGATGTGACCAAACTAAACATGTGATGCTATCATTTAGGAGTAGGCTCAGCTGTTTTGACTGAAAACCTAAAGCCCCAGGCATTTATAGGCTTATAATTTTATTCTTTTTAATACAATCCATCTGGAGGGAGTCAGTCTAGGACATGTATGGAAGCTCCAAAAATCCATGAGGTGTTTTTGCAGCTTCTGCCTCTCCTCACTTTCCTCCTTGAAGGGTAAACTCTACCTTCAGGGGCCAAGATGGCAATTGACAATCTAACTATGGTATTTGCATTCTAGGTAAATCTTTAGAAAAAGATAAGAAGGGTTTTACTCTCTCCCTTTAATGAAACTTACATTTCATTTGTTATAATTTAGTGATATGGACATAATCATTGCCACAGAATGCTGAGAAGTACGGTCATTTCACTTGTTGGCAATGCATACACATGAATATTGAGTTTCTCTTACTGAAAAAACAATGGAGAACAGATATTTTGGTAGGCAACCGGAAGTCGCTGCAGTAAACACCAATTAGAAGTTATGAAGTCTTTTTTGCATTTTTTTTCTTATTTTAGTGATTTAGAATACTGAAAATATTCACAATTTTGAATAATTATGCTTTTTATAGTATTCTAGGAAAAGTAACAGATTTATGTAAGTAAACATGACCATAGTGCTCCATACAGATCATATCAGAGATCCATATATGATGTTATCTACCTTTCTTTTAGTTCCAAATAGCATTTAATCTGTATTACTTTTACAAACTAGAACAACTCATTGACCATGTGCTATGCAGGATAACAGAAATATATTAATAGATTACATATAAATAAAGAATATATTAATATATTTTTCCAAATATGTAAATATTCAGGGTTTTTTTTTTTTTTTTTTTTT
>NW_012106542.1:1136136-1141015 GCF_000951045.1 Mandrillus leucophaeus
GAAGTACTTGATTTATTTACTTGTTCTTGAATTTA
Source organism: Mandrillus leucophaeus (assembly GCF_000951045.1). Classification (NCBI taxonomy): domain Eukaryota; kingdom Metazoa; phylum Chordata; class Mammalia; order Primates; family Cercopithecidae; genus Mandrillus; species Mandrillus leucophaeus. The sequence goes on from NW_012106542.1 coordinate 1,136,172, forward strand.
TGGCTTATAAAAATTAGATACTATAATTTTTTCCCCTCCTCAGGTCACTAATGCTCTTATAATCATTTGTCAGTATTTTAACAGTATAAAACTTTATCAAAAAATATTTTAAATATTCTTTTTTTTTTTTTTTTTTTTTCAGAGTCTCTCTCTGTTGCTGGGCTGGAGTGCAGTGGCGCAATCTCAACTCACTGCAATCTCCACCTCCTGGGTTCAAGAGATTCCCCTGCCTCAAGTAATCCACTTGCCTCATCCTCCCAAAGTGCTGGGATTACAGGCATGAGCAACCGCACCCAACCAATATATATAATTTATATATATATAATCTCATATATATATCTTTCCTCATCTTGTAAAGGTATCAATATATTTCGAATAATTGTTTGGAGTGATTTTCTTGCCGAGATCTGTTCTAAATATATCATGTGGCACAATGGAATAAATGGAGTTTGATTTTGTTAGTAAATGATTGATATACAAGCCTTCAAAACATTATCTTTAGATGCATATTCTCTTCCTTGTTAAAAAAAAGTGTTTCTCTCTGCACACAGATCACATAAGAATGAGTGAATAATGTATTTGTATACAAATGTTAACCCTGATATAATGTTTACCTTAAATAGTTTAATATATTTAATTTTAAGTTTTTAGTCTCTACGAAATTAAAAAAAACAACAACAACCGGGTGTTGCGGTGTGTGTCTGTAGTTTGAGCAGCTTGTGAAACTGAGGCAGGAAGCTCACCTGAGCCCAGGAGGTCGAGGCCACAGTGAGATATGGTCACACCACTACACTCTAGCCTGGGCAACAGAGTGTGATCTTATCTCCAAAAAAATTTTTTTAAATAAATATGACCACTCTTGGACATCATATTCAATACTGCCACTTGCCTTCACTATGTCATTCACACATTCAATCTCCTTTACCCTATTATATATTTTCTTTTATATAGCGCTTACTTCCTAGTATAGTAGATTTTTACTCATTTATTATCTTAATGATTATTGTATATTTGCCCATAAATGAAAGTCCCATGAGGATGCAGAGCTTTGTCTTCTTATTTTTCTTCTGGTATAAACCTAGAAGACCACCACTATGGATTGCATGCTTGTGCCAATGCTAGTTTGCTAATGTTTGTGCAAAGAGCACCACTGCTCTTCACCAGATGTTGAAAATCTACCTCCTAATGCAATGATATGAGGAGGTGGGGCCTTTGGAGTTAATTAGGAAATAAGGACATGAGGGTGAAGCCCTGCTGAATGAGATTAATGTCCTTATAAAAGCCATGAGAGAGTTTTCCTCTTCTCTTCACCATGTGTGAACTTAGCAAGAAGGCACCATCTATGAACCTGTCTATGCCTGTCACCAGACACCATCTATGCCTGTCACCAGACACTGAATCCTCTGGTACCTTGGTCTTGGACTTCCCAGCCTTCAGAACTGTGTGAAATAAGTGTTTTCTCTTTAAGACACTCAATTTGTGCTATTTTATTGTAGCAGTTCAAACCAAGAAGCACTAATTAGGTGTTCAATAAAAATCAATTTAATGAAAGGTGTATATTTTTGCCCATCCCATTATAACTCTGTAAGGGGTTATAAAAAAACTGTATGATGTAGTTTCTCTTTAATTCTCCACATTCTTCTGCCCTTTAAGTTCCTATGACAATCCTATGCCTCGTCCATAGCAAATTTGATCTACAAAATGTTTTTTTTGTTCCTGCTCAGGCAAACTGATAATGGTTTGAGCAATTTCCTCTTTAGTCAAAGGTTGGGAAGCAAAGTGAGCTGTCACTTAGATCTGGTGCCTATTAACCAATAAAGAAAGTGCTACTGTTTGTGCAGACTGGTGTGTATATTTCCTCATACATACAGGAAGAGTTTGGCGATTCCTTCTCTGTACTTTGTGCTTCTTCTATTATTGCATTTATCATATCATAATATTGTTTACTTACTTTTATATCTCCAGAAACAGAGTGTAAGTTCTTTGAAGCGAGGGGTTTTCTTTATTATTTTGGTACTGCCTACATCACGTGGACAGCAGGATGCATAGAAACTATTCTGTAAATATTTACAAAATTTACAAAAGTTGCCTTCATGTAAACTCTTCTTTCCTCTCATATGGTAATACCGAAGAATCATAAAATATAACTTGCCAATATTCACTGGAACCTGTTATAGGCTGGGGTCTTCACCAGTTCACTTTAATTGACTTGTATAACTTGCCATCGCATGCTAAATCAGAGGCGCACTGTGTTCTTAGTTCCTTTAAAATAAATTGTGATCTCCATGAAACTATTTAGGAAGATACACATACGTGTTAATTTAGTCTTAAATCATCATGTACGGCAACAAAAGGAATGATTTTCTTACTGGAGACAGTAGAATTAAAGGGACTAAATAATGCAAAGTGAAAGTTAGAAGTTACAAAATAGATTGACACATATTCACAAAAAAGTGATGCATTTAATAATAAATTCCTGATTTCTGCAGTTAACTAAAGTTCACCTTTTTAAGGATTTGTAATCAGCACATATATTTCAATTATGTTTTAATTTAAATTACGTAAAGTAAATGTAACTATACCCTGTGATTTTGTGAATATCTTAGAAGGAATTTCACTCTGGCTTTTTACTTTTGATAGCAATATTATAATTATTATTGTTGAAAATGAAATATATATTGAATATGCAGTTACATATGAACTCAACTAAAATAATGTTGAATAAATATTTGGATTTTATGAGATATGTATGTATAACAGATGCTACTGTTAGCCTAACAAACTAAAATTAGCACTCAGTAAAGACCTAATCAATTAAGTGTAATCACTTTAATCCATGTTTTTAAATTTATATGCTAAGTAGATGAACTGAATGAATTGTTATTTCCCAGCAAAGGGCTCCTTACTATTAAAGTCTTTCTGGATTTCAGATGGTTGTTCATGACATCTAATCCATTGTTTTTAACTTGGCAAATGGTAGCTTTAAATATGCAGTATAAAAATCTAATAAAAAGCATACCATGTATCACAAAATTTATGAAGTGATTACATAAGAATAATATTATGTTAGCTCAAGTCCTTTTTAATAGTTATTGTGGAATGCAGTTATAAGCTCTAAAATAATATATATTAATATAAGAATATAAATGAAAATAACTTTTAGTGTTGATAGTGTAAAATAAATTATTAGTCTATAATAACAGGTTATTTTAAGTGTAGTGTTTAGTATAGTTTTAGCTTCATTTTATTGTAACCTACACAAATAGGGAGATATTCGCTAGAAATATCTGTGTTGATTAAAAAAAAAATGAACAGAGAACAAACAATTATGGAGAAGCTTGAGACATGTTCAGCATGATTTTCAATTTAGGTAGTAGCTATAGATAGAATAAATATCAAATTGAAGTTTAACTAAATTCTCATTGTTTGAGTTTTACACCATGAGATTTTTGAAATGAATCACCAAAAATATATCTGTTTAGTTTTATGCACACATTTATCCTCTCAATTTTCCATTTCATTTTTTTAAATATTGAAAATAAATTAGGGCACTAATTTGACTAAATTCATTGTCAACCAATACCCCACTTATAATATTAGGCTAAAGGGTTATGAGGCTTCAAAGGCTCTTATATATGACAATACAAGCTGAAACTCCAATAAACTAGAGTTTCTTGTTCATACTTTGTCATCAATGACTAGTTTGTCCATATATCTTCTAAGTTATCTTCCCCTAGTGGTCACAAAATGTGGTTTTCTCCCATAAACCTTTCCTAACCTTGCATTAAACACAGTGATAAAACAATATGCTGATGCCCTACCTGGCATTTAAACAGGTATTTTTTTTTTTTTTCTGTTTTATGCTAGCTTTATCACGGAAAACAAAAACTTAACCTAAGGCCATGGCAAGAAATAAAGTCACTGTGAAATTGTTGCATTGTGATCAATGAAACAATGAACAGATAATTCTCACATATAATCTTTTGTTTGTTTGTTTGTTTGTTTGTTTTTTGAGAGGGAGTCTCACTCTGTCCCCCAGGCTGGAGTGCAGTGGTGAGATCTTGGCTCCTGATCTTGATCTCCTGATCCCATGATCCACCCGCCTCAGCCTCCCAAAGTGTTGGGATTACAGGTGTGAGCCACCGCACCCGGCCTATAATCATTTTTATATACCCAACTGCCTGTTTAATATTTCTATCTGGAAATTTGTTAAGCAACCCAAACTGATCAGTTTCAAAACTCATTTCTCCACTGTGCTCCTAAATGTACCTTCTGAACATTCTCTCATTTCAGGAAATGCAGTGACATTTTTCTAGTTACCAAATATTCACCTTTTATCTATTTTCTGTCACATCCTATCCCCAATTCATCAGCAAATATATTAGCTCTACCTTCAAACTATACTGATATAACCATCAGAGAGATCACATGGAATTCCCCTTTATTTCCTCATATTTCCTGTAGTTTAGTCTTCAAAAAGAGTAAACTAGAAATTGGCACTTGACATAAATTTTCAAAAGGTTTCACATTTCACTCACAATAAAAGATAAAGTTGTAACAAGCCCTATAAAGCCCCTCAGACTGTCTGCATCAGTTTCTTTGCTGCCCTTAAACTGACCAAAGACACTCTCACCACACCACGCTCTTCCCCGTTTACAAAGCTCTCTTTCAACATATTTTCAAGCTTCTGTGTCCCTAACTGTGCTTTTCTTTTCATTGAACATATTGCTATCTGAGATGTAAATTTATATCTATATCTATAATCTATAGTCTATATATAGACCATATAGATAATGGGGTAGATATCTATAGACTATATAAATATATATAGTCTATATATTATA
>NW_012106542.1:1141165-1207277 GCF_000951045.1 Mandrillus leucophaeus
GATCGATATATAATCTATATGATTATATATATAATCTGTAGCCCTCCTACTGGATCCTAAAAAGAAGGGGTTCTAAGAAAGGCTTTAATTTTTTACTGCTCTACACCTGGTGCATAAAAAGGAGCTTATGTATTGCATATGCTTGTAAATGGGCAAATAAATGCAATATTAATTATCACTTAAATAAAGTACAGAACTAAAAGAAAACCCTTTAGAAAGTATATGTGTATACTTTCGAAAGTACAAATGTATTTGCATAAATGTATATCTGCTAATTTATGTATCATTTATAATGTAAATATGTGATGTAAACATATTTATCATTCATAAAGTCAATGATGAATTGCATATTTCCCCCAAAACAGCTTGATATTTCTCTCATAGTAAATTTTACAAATAGATATAAACATTTAAAAATGTGTTTGAACATCTTAATTGTTCTAAACAATGATCTAGAGACTGTTGATAATTGTAAATTGAACAGATAATGAACAGTTTCCTAGACATTTTAGCTTTTGGTGTTCCATATATAGAAATGGATCTCTGCTGTGTGATTTGCCGTAGCCAAGATGTGAATTATATTTACTATTTTTTTTTTTTTTTTTGAGACGGAGTCTCTCTCTGTCGCCCAGGCTGGAGTGCAGTGGTGCGATCTCGGTTCACTGCAAGCTCCACCTCCTGGGTTCACGCCATTCTCCTGCCTCAGCCTGCCAAGTAGCTGGGACTACAGGCACCCGCCACCATGCCTGGTTAATTTTTTGTAGTTTTAGTAGAGATTGAGTTTCTCTGTGTTAGCCAGGATGGTCTCAATCTCCTGACCTCGTGATCTGCCCTCCTTGGCCTCCCAAAGTGCTGGGATTACAGGCCTGAGCCACCACACCTGGCACTATGGTCTTATAGACTACTGCACAATAAATGCTTGGCAACTTTTATATCAATCAATTACAAATTTCAATAGTCACTGGATGAATTTTATCAGGCCTTGATTTAATGATAAGGCCAAAATGTTAGGGTTAGATTTTTATAAATTTTGTCATCCTCTGCCATGCATAAATGTTAATGAAGATATAGATAATGTTTGCTTTTATATATGGAATGGCGCATTTGGTCAAGACAGAAGTTAAAAACATAAATGTTTCATTGAGTTGTATTGCTGCAGTGAAAGGCAGCCATAAACCACAAATCCAATTTTAGTGATTTCAAGGTGCATTTTGTCACTATACACCCTTCCTTCAGAGTCTGTGTTGTCTTTTATCACCTCCAAAATGACAATGAGGACACTGGATCCAGTTAAGGAGACATATGGGCATTCAGAAAGCAATGAATGAATGGATTTAGAAGTCACAGCACAAAGATATATATGATATGATTAGAGATGGGTTCAGTACTATGAATGACACGAAAAGCATGAGCTATCAAAGACTGAGATGATATTCATTAGAAATAGCAACTCTGCCTTGGCCAACTTGATGTCAAAATGCATTAAAGACTCCTTGCAATCTAGACTATTTATCCAACTAGGAATATAACATTTGCTTAGATTTTAAATCTTATGTTTAATACATGATAATCATGGGTAATAAATTTTTCACAAATTAGATTTCACTTGACAGCTGGGATGATTTATTAGGTTCATGGATTCATTTAAAATTCAATACCTTTGGGTGCTGCATCACTGAACGTAATGAGCCAAATTCTCCCACTGAGTAAATTGCTTGTCAAGCTCCTAGGGTCCTATTAAATTCAGTTCTTCAGTAGAGTAAATGCTTCCCTGGTGTTTCAAAGAGTTAACATATCCTACACTGGGGAAGTACATAAGGGTAACATAAAAAATAGCAGCATATCATTTTTTGAAAAAAATTCAAATAGTACTCTACTTGCTCTATTATAGTATCATTCAGTAATAAGGGACATAGCAGTATTTTCAGGCAACCAAAATAGGTGACTTGTTTTTGTTCTATCATTCATTAAGTAGCCTCTTAACAAACATTATTCCCTATTTTATTTCCATCCTTGCTATTATTAGGCTAATGTTGCCACCAGTAGAATTGTAGAATCAGATGAATGCAAAATTAAGACTAAGTTCTAATTGTTTCCTGGAAATGCAGGGTAAGTTAAAGGGTGGTGACTCCCAAGTAGTTTCTTTCGTGTGTGTGTGTGTGTGTGTGTGTGTGTGTGTGTGTGTGTTAGAGTCTCTCTCTGTCACCCAGGCTGCAGTGCAGTGCCACAATCTTGGCTCATTGCAAGCTCCACCTCCCGGGTTCAAGCAATTCTTGTGCCTCAGCCTCCGGAGTGGCTGGGACTACAGGTGCCTGCCACCATGCCCGGCTAATTTTTGTATTTTTGGTAGAGACGGGGTTTTACCATGTTGGCCAGGCTGGTCTCAAACTGAGCTCAAGCGATCCGCCCACCTCAGTCTTCCAAATTGCTGGATTAGAGGTGTGAGCCACAGTGTCCAGCAGAAAACTCATAATGTTTTAAGAAAATTTACCATCTGTGTTGGGCTGCATTCAAAGCTATCCTTGGCTGCAGGTTGGACAACTTTGTGTTAGATAGTGAAGAAGTGCTACTGCATAACTTTGGAGCAAAGGAAGGGAATGGAATGGCTTATGTTTTCCTTTGGGTCGGTTTAGGTTAGTTTCAGTTTGCTTCCAAAAAAAGATATATTGTGAGGTGGTTTTGAGGGAGTGGTATCTAGGTTAGATTTTTCCATTTTCTGAATGGATCCTCATAGATCCCTTAGTCTTTTTAAAATAAGATAAGCATTTTTAGAGGTGGGGTATTGCTATATTGCTCAGGCTGGTCTCAAACTACTGGCCTCAAGTAAGCCAAAAGCTTTGTTGATTTTTTTCTTTTCTTTCTTTTTTTTTTTTTTGACACAGTGTTTTGCTCTTGTCACCCAGGCTGGAGTGCAAAGGTGTAATCTCTGCTCATTGTAACCTCCTCCAGCTCCCGGGTTCAACAGATTCTTCTGCCTCAGCCTCCCAAGTAGCTAGGACTACTGGCACCCACCACCATGCTGCACTAACTTTTGTATTTTTAGTAGAGACAGGGTTTCACCATGTTGGCAAGGCTGGTCTCGAACTCCTGAACTCAAGCAATCCACCCACCTCGGCCTCCCAAAATTCTGGGATCACAGGCATCAGCTACTGTGTTTTGTGTCCAGCCTCCCCAGTAGTTCCTATTTGTAAACACTGTCAATTGGTGAGACAGACGGTTAATAGTAAATAATGCTGTTTGTTGCTTATATTCACATAATTTTGCCCTATTAGAAAACAGAAGCAATAGAAACTAGTTTCACCTTGCCTTAAATTGTATACTGTTTAACATTGTTACACATGTAAAAAATAAATGACACATTTGGTATCTCTAATATACTTTACTTGGATAAGAAATATTTATTCACACAATATTTAATGAAGCTTAGGAAATGAAGAGTGAAGAAACAAACAAGTAAACCCTCCTACTTATAGCCTATTCATACACACACACACATACACACACACAAACTCTTTGAAAAGAGTTGCATGCATATATGTTACAGATATTACGGCCACTAGGAAAGATGCAGAAACATAATATGATATTATTTACTATAAACAGTAGGGCTATTAAATTATTATACTACCTTGCAAAGATGTATAGTACATATATATTCTTGAATATTGTTGTATAAATTTAGTTAGATGTTCTGAATGATGAGTAATACATTCAAGAACTTCTAAAACTGTTTCAGTTTAGTGTGTTTCTTATATACATTTATTGATGGAAGAATATTTTCCACTTTCAGTATTCTTTTTTTAAAGGTAAATGTGAAAGTATCATTTTCCTTTCCAAAATGCCCTCTTTCTCCGTAGCCTAGAATAACTCTTTTTAATATTTTATATCTCAGTTTAAAGTTTATTTTCTTAAAGAGGTCTTTCTATGCCCCTAAACTAATTAGGTTCTTCTTTTATTTCCCCTAATTCCAATCAATTATAAAACTTAACAATACTTTAGGGTGAATATGTGTTTAGTAATATATTTCCACCCTGATCACCCTGTGATCTATATGGAAACAAATGCTAACAGATAATCACTACTGTTTATTGGCATTATAAAGTTGGATAATTTAAATATTCATAACAAACCATGCCTTAGAGTAGTAACCTTACGACAAAAAAGCAGAAGAATTAGTGAACTATCCAATGTTTTAAGAATAACAAATTGATTTTATTTAGATTCTTTTTTCTTTTTTTTTTTTTTGAGACGAAGTCTCTCTTTGTCACCCAGGCTGGACTGCAGTGGCACCATCTTGACTCACTGCAACCTCCGCCTCCTGGGTTCAAGCAGTTCTCCTGCCTCAGCCTCCCTAGTAGCTGGGACTATAGGCACACACTGCTACGCCAGCTCATTTTTTTGTATTTTAGTAGAGACGGCGGTTTCACCATGTTGACCAGGCTGGTCTCAAACTCCTGGGCTCAGGCAATCCACCTGCCTTGGCCTTCCAAAGCGCTGGGATTACAGGAATGAGCCACTATGCCTGGCCTAGATTCTTTTTTACTTTCAATCAGTATTAGAATTTGGTTAAGTGCAGTGGGTCTTTGGGCAATGTTAATTTAACTAAGCAATTTATTATTTTATTAGTACACATTTTCTGAGTTGTATATACTTATACTTCTTAATGTTATTGTTATGCTTTTCTTCAAAAAACAATATATGTTCACAGTAGAAAAACAAATTAAGTAAAAAAGAATGAATTGTATTATTAGTCCTCAGAATTAATTGCTGTTAATATCCTGGTATAGGTCCTTCAATTATTTATCTATTTATAAGCTTACATGTAAAGAGCAGATTTCCTTTTGACCTTAAGTTTTTAAACATTTATGAACATGAAAAATAAGTTGGTATGTGGTGGGGCAGTCATTTATGTCCACTAGTTAGTTTACAGCAGATTAAGACAGGGTGTGAGCTGAAGACAGCATGACACAAGTTGCATGTTGTCATTTTTCTGCTGGGAATAATAAACTTGAGTCTAAAATCTACACCGAATGGTTGCAAGAAGCGGACATCAAAGAGAGTGACAATAATGAAAGACGCTAGAAGAGTTTCTCATCGAAGAGGTAGAAGATGAATTTTCATATTATACAACAGGCAAAGCAATTCAATAAAATTTGAATATTTCATTTCGTGTAACTTGATTTTTATCTGCAAACTGGCAAATATGCGTTCATGTATTACCATATGCATATATGCTTCATAGTGTAGTCACTGTTTTAAAACATGCATTTTTTAATTTACCATTTTCCATGCCAATATAGCCTACTATATTTCTGTTTCATTTTTAATGCCTGAGTTGAATTCTTTATCAGTATGCCTTTTTAAACGTTTTTAATGAAACGGTTCTGTAAAATTCACAAACCGCAATGTTACAGTAACTCAGGAACTTCAAGTAACTGAAAATGTGTCAATTTTTTTAAGTACAATTCAACAGGGCCAGAGATTAATCTTCTATTGAACATATTCTGCATTCTAAATTTAACCTCCAAGAATTCTATTTAAATATCATCCATTTAACCTTATGAAATACAAGGTTTGCTTTTTAATGGGAAGTTGGTATTCCCTCCTTAAATGAAACCAAATGTAGTTTGACATTATTAGTGTCTACAATGGCAAGCTTTTATTTGTGGGCTATGTGTTGCATATAATAAAGATATGGATTCAGCCTAATTATTTTCCCCATAAAAGATGGAAAAAATTCAAGGAAAAGAAAAAAAAAGGTTTTGCTTCAGGTTTAATAATGAAGCAGTACACACAGCTTATGATAAATGCTTCATCCATTACTAGAAATAAATGTTACATAATTACAGTTTACAAAGGTGACATCTTAAACCTTCCTAGTCAAAAAGAAAGCTAATGGACTAAAAATATAAAAGTGGGAAAAATTAAGCAGAACAATATTCACATTACGCTGCAGGTATTTATCTGATGGTAAGTTTCCCAATAGAATGAAGGTAGGTGTCTAGAATTTCATTGTTGTATTTGCTGAATAGACACAGTGTCTGTCATTCAAAAGTATTCAATAAAAATGTGTGGAAAGGCCAGGCACAGTGGCTCACGTCTGTAATCCCAGCACTTTGGGAGACCAAGGCAGGCAGATCACCTGAGGTCAGGAGTTTGAGACAAGCCTGGCCAACATAGTGAAACTCCGTCTCTACTAAAGTAAATATACAAAAATCAGCTGGGTGTGGTGGTGGGTACCTGTAATCCCAGCTGTTAGGCAGGAATCTAGACTCAACATGGAGGTATCACCCGGCTTGGCAGGCCCTTTGTTAGGACCTCCCATCCTTCACTTCCTGCTAAGACTCTCAGTGCGGGGGAAAAAAGCCCGCACCCGCCAAAAAAACCCCGCTCTGCGCAAGCTCCTGGACACGTCATTCCTCAGAGATCAAAACCTAACTCAGGAAAACCTAAGCCTACAAACCCCGCCTACCTCACCCTATAAAAGGTCCCCCGATACCCGTCCTGAGCGAGACTTCCTCGGCCTTCCTCGTAGGGGACTGGTGAACCTCGCCGGCGAGCCCAATAAAGGCTACCTCTGTTTTCATCTGCCTCATGTCTTCTTGCTCGGCTCCCCATTACATTACACCAGCTACTCCGGAAGCTGAGGATGGAGAATCGCTTGAAGCTGGTAGGTGGAGGTTGCAGTGAGCTGAGATTGCACCACTGCCTCCCAGCCTGGATGACACAGCAAGACTCCATCTCAAAAATAAAAAATAAAAAATAAAAGTGTGGAAAGAAGGGAGTTAAAGAAGAGAGAATGGAAAAAGAATGGGTAAAAAGGAGAAGGATAAAGGCAAGCAAGAGAGAAGTAACTAAAGAGGACAAGAAGAAAATAAAGTCAGGTAATTTGGAAATAAACTCTATTTTTTAAAAACTCTGAATTATAAAGTTTTTTAGATGCATATCTATAGTAGGTAATATGTTATAGTTTTGAATTAGAAGACTGAGGTTAATTGTTTATTTTACTAATGCTAAATTTAAGATAAGGTATTTTTTTCTCTCATAAAGAAAGATGGTTAAAACTGTATCATTCACCAAACATTTATAGGGTTATTAAAATAAGAGAAAAATTTCTTTATATTAGTTCATATGGTATCGAAATAGTTAAAGAAGATTATATTAAGAATCTGAGTTTACTTTAAGGTTATTTACAAATTGTTAAGTGACAGACTGGAAAAGAAAAATACTTCTAATGTATGACTCATACAATTATAAAAGTAAATAGTTTACAAAGACTTGTTTTCTGTTTAAAGCTTATTCTATGGATTCTTTGAACCAATAACATTTTCTTGAATATACCATTTAGTAACTAGGAAGAACAACTAAACAGGAAACATTTTATTGCATGTTTATTTATATTCTACCTTGAAAATAGACACATATTAAATTATAGTATAAATTATTCTAAACATATGAAAATGTTGATATCAGATAAAGGTTCAGAAAATGATTCACCTTAAATTGGAATTTTTTCCATAATCAAACATATTCTACCCTTAGTCCACCCCATGGCTAAAGTCTTGGGGTAGCAGAAAACTCACTATGTCCAAAATTAGCCTTAAAAACCTTTAGCTGTATATCATGATTTAAATGCTTCTTCTTCAGTTTAACCTGAATTTCCCTTTCTACATTCCATAACTCAAAGTTTCTCTTACCGGTAATGAGCTCTTCTCTTAAAATATGGGAGAAAGTCTGGAACACAAAAAAGGAGCTTGTTACAAAATTATTCTGAAGTGAGATATGCTTAATCCCAGTTCAGGACTGAAAACACAGACACTGAAGAGCAAATCAATCACTGTTTGTTGGTTGATTTGTTTTTAAACTATCGTGGGTGATATGAAGAAATATCAGAAACTCAAAATCTGGAAATAAACTGTAGAAGATAAAAACAGATGTAGATGTACTGGGTCAAAAATATTATTTTACAAGAATCATCACTCATCTAATTTATCTTATTATACCATACTTTCTTATGCCTTGCTGTGCTAGGGAAGCTTTCTTAAACTGCCGTAACTCTCTAAGTACACGTTTCCAAATTCTGAGCAAACTCAACATTTTATAAACAACATATATCTTGAGCTTTCACTCTCTATTACTAATATTCATTTTATACTTTGAAGAATATCACTTTAAGAAAAAATACAGCTTTTTTGACAATTTGTTTTTCTCAAGATCAGTTGAGTAATCAAATACATTTCCTTAGCTTGTTTATATTCCTAAAGGGGATTGACTACTATTAAAATAGCAAACAACTCAAGCATTGCTATGCACAATTATTTGCAACACCAAAGAAGCCTACTTTTGGCAACACTTGACAGTATTATGGGTGACCAGCTCTAGCTTGGCATAAAAATCAACAGGGAATCAGAAAATAATAAGGAATTGAGTTAAAATCTCTAACTGGTCTTTGTCATTTTGTGACCTGCTATCTCTGTTTAATTCTAATTAAATAATCAAAGTTTGGGTAGTCTGTGAGATGTGAAATATACCTAAGCTTGGCTTACTTCAAATAAATAAAAATGAAACACTGTACTTTTATGAAGATGTTGGAGTATGATCAGAGTTGGCATTTTAGTTCTGCAAATACAGGACAATTTTAGAATATTGTGAAAAGGGAAAATCATAATTACATAGTGAAAATGAAAAATCAGATGAAATGCCTTAAAAATACATACACAAATATACACACACACACAAACATAGAGTTTAGACTGTATCTTAAGATTTGGAATCCAGGACTTCTACTACCAAGGCCATCAGTGATGGACATTAAGTTGCCTTCTACAATAGAACAGGGACTAAAATTTCTCCACATCAGTCACTACTTGGAACCAGGGTTATTACTTGAGGTAAGTACAGAATTTCTGAAGAACTTAGTTTAAGAGTTGAGCCATAAAAATTATACTCAGTGAACGTATCTCTAATAATCCCACCTGTGTTCAGGGAGAGGAAATCTGAAGTACACTACCAGATGTTGTGTTCTAAGCAGTTGTGATCTTCTGAAAGGTCAGAAGGCTCTGCATAGCTTCAGGAGACAATAGCTGAAGGCATCTCTTCTCTGACCCTGAGGCAGAGGGCAAGGAGTAGGTACAAGGAAGGGTAGGGGAATTTATGATAAACAGGCTTGTTTATTTATGTTGACCAGAAACCGACCTTTGATCATCCGTGTGCGTGACTTCTCCCTGAAAGGGAGAACAGTAATGTTAATTACCCACAGATTGTGTTATCTCCAGGCTTTCAGCATTATGTCTGTACTGAATAAAACCAAGCAGCTCCAGCTGTTTGAGACTGCTCACTCTATGGCCGCTAAGTGCTGGGCAGTCCCCCAGCTGCTCTTACACTGCATACTTGTGTCTGAGTACTCCATCACTGAGCCAGGGTCTGCGGAACGGACCTGGCAGAAGGGATAGAAACAGAGTGAGAAAGAAGAAAACCCTAAACACACACAGTTTCCACTCCAAATGAGCCTACACATGTACATTCTTCAGTGTGGAAATGAAAATGGACTACAGAAAATAACCACCAACATCAACAAGAGGATTGTGAACTTATACTAGTTGAATTTGCTTTTATTTTGTTTTATTTAATTTATTTTAGTTTAGTTTCAGAATACAAGTGCCAAATATGCAGGTTTGCAAGTATAAATGTGCCATGATGGTTTGCTGCACCTATCAACCTGTCATTTAGGTTTTAAGTCCCACATGCATTAGCTATGTGTCCTAATGCTCTCCCTACCCTCCCACCACCACCCCCCCCAACTGACCCCAGTGTATATTGTTCCCCTCACTGTGTCCATGTGTTCTCATTGTTCAACTCCCAGTTATGAGTGAGATCATGCAATGTTTGTTTTTCTGTTCCTGTATTAGTTTGCTGAGGATGATGGCTTTCAGCTTCATTGATGTCCCTGCAAAGGACATTATCACATTCCTTTTTATGGCTGCATAGTACTCTATTGTGTATATATACCACGCTTTCTTTATCCAGTCTATCAGTGATGGGCATTTGGGTTGGTCCCATGTCTTTGCTATTGCAAATAGTGCTACAATAAACATATGTGTGAATGTCTCTTTAGAGCAGAATGTGAGTATATATGCAGTAATGGGATTGCTGGGTTAAATGGTATGTCTGGTTCTAGATCCTTGAGAAATCGCCACCTTTCTTCTACAATGGTTGAAGCAATTTACGCTCTAACCAACAGTGTAAAAGTGTTCCTATTTCTCCACATCCTCTCCAGCATCTGTTGTTTCTTGACTTTTTAATAATCACCATTCTGACTGGCGTGAGATGGTATCTCATTGTGGTTGTGATTCACATTTCTCTGATGATCAGTGATGTTGAATTTTTTTTCATATGTTTTTTGGCCACAAAAATGTATTCTTCTGAGAAGTGTCTGTTCATATCCTTTGCCCACATGTTGATGGGTTTTTCTGCTTTTTGTTTGTTTTTGTAAATTTTTTTAAGTTCCTTATAGAGTCTGGATATTAGACCTTTGTCAGACATGTAGATTGCAAAAATTGTTTCCCATTCTGTAGGTTGCCTGTTCACTTTGATGATAGTTTCTTTAGCCATACAGAAGCTCTTTGATAGTTTCTTTAGCTGTACAGAAGCTCTTTAGTTTAATTAGATCCCATTTGTCAATTTTGGCTTTTGTTGCCATTGCTTTTGGCATTTTAATCGTGAAGTCTTTGCCCATGCCTATATCCTGAATGGTGTTGCTTAGGTTTTCTTCTTGGATTTTTATGGTTTGGGGTTTTACATTTAAGTCTTTAATCCATCTTGAGTTAATTTTTGTATAATGTGTAAGGAAGGAGTCCAGTTTCAGTTTTCTGCATATGGCTAGCCAGTTTTCCCAGCAACATTTATTAAATACGGAATCCTTTCTTCATTGCTTCTGTTTCTGAGGTTTGTCAAAGATCTGATGGTTGTAGATGTGTGGTGTTATTTCTGAGGTATCTGTTCTATTCCATTGGTCTATATGTCTGTTTTTGTGCCAGTACCATGCTGTTTTGGTTACTATAGCCTTGTAGTATAGTTTGAAGTCAAGTAGATGAAATAACATGATTTTAAAATAAGCACATTTGGAATGCTGAAGGAAGAAAAAGACATTATTAAAATTACAAATAAAAACAAAATTATAAAATAGATGCCCATGCGAAATAAGAAAACATGACATGTAAAATCTAACTAAAATTTAATTCAAATTTCAAAAATTAAATTTATTAAATTTAGAGAAATACTGTATTATGCACAATTCAAAATGCAATAGTGAACAGAAGGGAATAGAAAAGGTTTCAGCAGTATACCCTTTCAAGCAAACAGAATTAAAATACGAACTACAAATGTAAGGATTAGGAGGAGTGATTGAGAGGCTCTCATGTATCTGATAGCAATTTCAGAAGGAGATAATAAAGAAATTGGTTTTTGGAAGACAATTCTCCATGGAATTTCTGGATGTCTTTTATCAGTATTTGTTTCAGACTCTATTTTTAAGGATGTTGTATAGCAAAAAGTCTTTGAAGGTAAAGATGGAGTCTCTTTCTGGGAAAGAAGGCACATTTCTTTTCTAATGCTGATAGTAAAGATAATGTTCTTTCTGGAGCTATAGTTGGACAGATTTGCTTATAGCCTTCTTTATAAGATTAAGGATTTTCCAAATGCAGGGTTGCTCAGCTGTGTCACAAGTCTACTGTGTTCACAGCATCAACCTGGCTGTTTAGCATGGTCCCCATGGAATTGGGGGGCACAGAGAATGAATCTAAACCCAAAGTTTATGCTGCCTGCTGTTGTGTGAGTAATAAAAGTTTTTTTGATTCTTACCCAAAATTACATTTATAAAACTGTAGCAGGTTCATCCTTAGCTTGAAAGTTGGGTAAAATCTGAGACCTTGCTCAGTTCTTTATTATTACAGGAATAATAATATTTGGAAGAGGAATGAAGTTAACAATTTTCCATAAAAAGAAAAATAATACTATGTCTATATAAAAAAAGATGGGAAACACATTCTCCTGTGTAGAGATTATAGTGAAAATGCTGTGAGCGTGTCTCACGAATTGTCATAATATGGGGAAAGAATGTCTTTCTTCACCTACTTCTTTCCTCTTGTTGAAATGAAAGAGACAATTCAACTGAGGGGCATAAAGCAGACAGGAAGACAGGAAGAAAAATAGCTAAAGTAGCCATATTGAATTACCAGGTAGAAATTACATATTTCAGATGGTAGCGAAATATATAATAGGAACAGCCATGATCTCTGATGATTGGGGACCCTCATAACAGCCCTGATTGTTACTCCAGAATTTTGTTCCTATGTTGGTTTCTCTCTTTCTTAGTTTACTTTTATTATTTAATTTTTTGTTATCGTAACTAAACGTATTTTGTATTCAGCAGAATATAAAGAATAAAGATACATTTCTTAAACATTACCAAAGAAAACATGAAGATTACCTACAACAAAATGACATTTAGAATATTAACAGATATCTCATCAGAAAAAAGAAATGTTACAACAAAATGGAGTAACACTATCTTCAAAAGGAATATGAAGATTCAAACAAGAACATTATACCAGCTACGCTATAAGTAAAGAGAGAATGATGAAGATATTATCAGGCATAAAACCATTCACACATTAGCACATAAAAGTCTTTGCTAAATAAATGATCAGTCACTTCACCCAAAGAAAAAAATTAAATCATAAGAAAATCATGTGGTAAAAGAAAAAACAGGGACGGGAAAACATCAACAAAATATGCTAGTGGATTTTACAATTACCAGAAAATATTACAACAATATATCTCTCTTAAATTTTTAAAAGACGTAAAATTGGCATTTCAGACAACGTTAGAAGGATGGGTGGGAGGTGAGTGAGTAATTTTAAAGATTGCAAAGGACCATTTTTGTGTTCGTGATGAGATTAATTTTGACTTTGTTGAAAAAATCTACAATTTAGTATGTAGATTTAACATCGTGTGAGTGGAAAAATAATCATGAAGTTTTAGTGATTTTATGATTGGAAAATATTTCAGATAATTTAAAGGTATGCATGTGAATCATCATACTGTTACTGGTGGAAGAGAGTGTTACCTGAAGTTGCTGGTGACTGTATTCATGCGGGTCTGCAGCAACTTCAGTCCTTGCCTCCTCAGAAGACAGAATTCAACTGAAGAGCATAAAGCAGGAAAAGAGACTGAGAAAAGGTTCGGAGCAGGAGTGGAAGTTTTATTTAAAAGGCTTTAGACCACGAAAGAAAGGAAAGTTCACTTGGAAGAGATTCAAGAGGGCGTCTAAAGGTCAAAAAGAGAAGAGAGTGTTTAATCTTGACCCTAGGGTTTTATAGGTTCACCTCTTTCCCATGATTCTTCCCTTAGGGTGGACTTCCCACATGCAGGTGCTCTCCTTACGCTGGGAATTGAGTACGTGCAGTGCAGGCTTTTTCGGAAGTTGTACGCATGCCCATGTGAGGCTTGCTTTCTTTTCCGGTGGAGTGAACCTGGCAGGTTATAGTTTGCCATTTTGTCTCTTGGTGCGCATGTCCAGGAAGTTTTTTCTTCCTAGTATTTGCATTCAATTAACAATTTAGTGTTAATAGTTGTGAATCACCAGGAAATGGCTTCTCCCTGTTGTCCTGGGTGGGCTGCTGAATTATCATCATTTTTAGAGAGGCTGTGCGATAACTGTCAAACCATCACCTGGTATTCCTAGTGGGTGGAGGAAGATCCCGCTTCTGCCCCAGTCATATCTATCTAACTAGCTGGAACAATACTGTATGGACATTTTAAATACATAGTAAGATGCCTTTATAAACTCAATGGGAAAAAAATATATTTTTTTAAAAACACTCAAGGAAACACTGACAAAAATATTTAATAAATTTGACAATATTATGAAAATCATTAGTCTAAAAATCACCACCACCAACAGTGATAAAAGCAACAGAGAGAAAATATTTGCAAATTAACTGTGATTATATTTGTATTGTTCTATTTAGTAAATATTTGCACTTCTATCAGACATGTGATAGGATTCACTTTCCTTGCCTATTGCCTACTTAGAACTTGTGAGACTGGACTTGCTTTTATCAAAGAAATCTGAATCAAAGTGGCATGTGTGAGAGTGCAATTTCAGGGTCAGAACTTTAAAAGCAAATTTGCAGTTTGTTTCCTCTTTTCTTTTCTTGCTTTTGATGACTAGAAGTGTCCTAGACCAGAAAGCAGCTGCTCTAACCGTTGGGACCCCAAGTGAGGATGAGGTAAAACCTAGACCCAGCTGCCTCACAGTGAATTTGTATCATGAGGGAGATATATAAACTTGTTGGTTTATTTCTGCTTTTATTTTTTTATCATAACATAATTTAATCCATTTTAATGCTTATTAGAATCCACATTATTATAAAGAACACCCAAAGCTTTTTTAAATTGGTAAATTAACATAAAAATTCAATCTAAGTGTGAACAAACTATGCACAGAAGAGCAAGCTCAAGGGGCTGGTCAATATGTAAAACTATAGGAAAACACTCAGACTTTCCTGGTGGACCTCGCTCAGTTTCAGTATCCAGGGTCACAGACCCTACATGTATTTCACTAAAATATTTTTCAGTCAGTGAAGTGTATTTTCAAATATTTATGTTTTTATTCACAAAATTCAGTATTTGTAAATTTTAGCTCTCATTTTAAATTTACTGAGATGTATTTTAATTTTTGTTAGTAATCTGTGTTCCTTAAGTACAAATATGTATTCTCGTCTTGGAGTACAAAGTTTGATATAGAACTAGTCGATGTAATTTCATAATATCTTTACTAATTTCTGGAGACTTTACCTGCTTTAAACTGATACAAGTGTGTTGTTATTTCAACTTTCATATCAAGTAGTCTCTACTTTACGGAAGTTGCTCTTATACTCTCAGGTACAAAAATATAATAGCAATTACGTCCCGTTGATTATTGTAGATTTTCACACTGCAAATTTTCTTCTGTACCTATTTTATTGACTTTTGGTTTTACATTTACTTTATCAGACATTAAGAGGTAGAGAGTGGACCCAACATCATTTCTAGTCCCATGGCTCTAGAGCTTCCTGCTAGTCTTCTGTCTTTCCCCGCCTTTATCTGTTATTTTCTGTCTCCATTGTTCATATTATCCCCCAAATTTCTCCTCTTTCTGGTCCTTTCTGGATGGGAACTTAGATTGGTTACTTTTGAGTTAGACTGATTTACAGGAATCATATCATTCTAGCTCCATTAAATTTTACCACAGTCACCTAGCAATTACATGGGAATGAAAGCATGAAAAAATCCTCCTCCATTTTAGCTGTTGTTTTTAGATTGTCCAGCTAAGCTTTCTAGTGAGTTCATTTGACAATATTGGGAGATTCTGTCACTCTCATGGTAGAAGATCTGAATTATATATAGACATTGGAAAAACAGCGTGTACCAACAAAAGACATCTTCTTGATGATCAGTAAGCAATGTTTATATTTTACAATGCAATGCAATAACATATTAAATATGTAGGTGAATTAAGGATGTGATTGGTGTTTTTGCAATGATACATATGACCTTACCATTTTTTTTCTTTTTAATATAATGGGAAGTAGGATTCTGGTTAGCATTTTTACACAGAATGTCTGATATTTAGCATTGCTGTACTATTGTAAAGCAGGGGTTTAAACACATTAATAAATAAATGCATATTTTATAAGAAGCAACGGTAAAAGCATATCAGATTAGAAAAAAATTAAAGTCTAATATCACCAATTGTTGGTGGGAAAGTGCATGTCTGGGAATACTCATACATTGTTTTGGAGGTTATATACTTGTACAAATATTTTTGGAGAGTAACTTGACAATATCTTATCAATTTAAAGACACATGGATCTGACCATCTATACATCCACTACTAAATCAATAACTTATATGTAATTTTGCACATACGTTAAAGAAAAAGATATTTCAAGTGTTTTGTTGGACATACATTCTAAAGTGGAAAATTAAAAGCAATTCACACTCTATACTTTAAAATAATACGTATATAAATTATAGAGTACTCTAATACAACAAAACAATTAAAATGAAGAATAGAGCTACGTGCATCAACCAAAGTAAATCTAAAGGAGAGATAATGTTGAGTGAAAAGAAATCAGTTTGCAGTAGGCTATATACAATATGATACCATTGTTGATGAAAGAGTCAAACTGTGAAAATATTTGAAGAGATTTATTCTGAGTCAAATATGAGTGGCTATGGGCTGTGACACAGCCCTCAGGAGATCCTAAGAACATGTGCCCAAGGTGGCTGAGGTGGAGGTTGGTTTTGTACATTTTAGGGAGGCATGAGACTTCAATCAAATATATTTAATAAATATATTGGTTTGGTCCAGAAAGATGCGACAACTTGAACAGGAGGGTGTGGGGGGTTTCCAGCTTATAGGTAGATTTAAAAATTTTCTGGTTGATCATTGGTTGAGTTTATCCAAAAACTTGGATCAACAGAAGGAAATGCCTGGGTTTCAATAAAAGGTTGTGGAGACCAAAGTTATCATGCAGATGAAACCTCCAGGGGGCAGGCTTCATAGAGAGGAAGTTGTAAAATGATTCTCATTAGACTTAAAGTCTGTGTTGACCTTAATGCCAGAGAAGTATAATGAGGCATATTCGACACCCACTTCCCTTCATGGCCTGAACCAGTCTTTCAGTTAAATTTTAAAAGAAGGCTTGCTGAGGAGGAAGTCCATTCAGATGGTTGGCGGTGGGGCTTAGAATTTTATTTTTGGTTTACACCATGTACTTGTAATACAAACCTATTTCTGTACAACCAGTTAATCCAAAATTTAGTGACCTAAAACAACACTATGTCTTTATTATTCCTCAAAGTTTCTTTGGGTCAGGAACATGGGAGAGACATAATTTTGTTGTTCTGCCTTAGGGTCTGAATGACATGGCAGCCTGACGTTTGCTGGGTCTATCATCATTTATTGGCTTTTAGGGGTAGAGCATCTTCTTCCCAGGTGGCTCACGCACATAGCTGGCAAGGTAACACAATTTGTCGATGGGAGACCTTGGTTCCTGCCTACATGGACTTCTCCAAATGGCAGCCTATGTCCACACTCACCCAAAAAGGAGAGATTCAAGATCAAGCCACCAGACATACTTCCTTTATAACAAAGGAAGTCAGACCCTGTCACTTCCACCAGAGTCTACTGCTCACACAGAGCAGCTCTGAGTCAATAATGAAGGAGACTACTCAGAGGCAAGAGTTCTAGGAGGCAAAGATTATTTAGGTCCATTTTGAGGCTGGCTAACAAATATTGTTTATATAAATGTCATAAAAATGAAAAACATTACTATACATTGTTATAAATACACAGATACATAGTCAAGCATAAAAAGAAAATTATAGAGGGGATAAACAGCATATTTGAATAGTAGTTACCTCAGAGGGAGGATAGGCTAGGAGAATGGTACATGGGACTGTTAATGGCATCTATTCAATTTAATTGAAAAAATATCTATATTAATTATAGAAGAGCATAAGGAGTTGATAGATTTCAGTGTTAAGTGCTTACGATTTTTTTTCTGTAAGTTTCTATAGATTAAAACTCCTTCATATTTAACAGATAAATACAGATGAACAGCCTTTGTAAATTACACAGATAACAAATAAATCCACTTTTTCTTTGCATTTTGTAAAAATTTCCATTTGACAGATATCAACAAATGTTGACTGTCTAGCAACAGTAATGAGTCTTGGAGATCTAAGACTTTGCCTTATCCTCAGCCAGTTTATCTCTTTATAACATCCCCTTTGACAAAGGCCTCAGTTGACACCAGTCAACTCTTGGGAGATGGGACACTGGACATTCAGAAGAGCATTGCTAATGTGAAAGGGTATATTCTCCCTGAAATCATCTGCATCTTGCTGACGCACCTTACCAACTTATGGGACATCACCAGGCCTCCTCCACCTAAGGTTCCATCTCTAAATCTCAAGTCAATATTACTAGCCAATATTTGTTTATCAAATGCAATATGCCAGGCACTAAGCTAAGTATTTTATGTGTATTATCTCATTTCATCCTAAAAACAACCTTATGGCATGCCCTATCTATTTAAATACATGAGATTATTATAGGTAGGTAGTTAGGCATGACCAGGACAGGAGAGGGCTCTTCTCCCCTACCCACTATGAATGTCAGGTGATGGTTTGACAGTTATCACATACCTTTCTAAAATTGATAGTTGGGAAGCTGGAGCCAGGATGCCAGGGAGAGACAATCTCCTATGATCCATAGCTGTTAACATTAAAGTGTGCATCGAATACAGACACCAGGGAGAAGCAACTTCCTGGGCATGATCATTAAAAGAAAAAAATGGCAAAGTATGAGCTTCTGGGGCCACTCCACTGGAAGAGAGAAGAAAGCCCCAGATAGGCTTGTGTATAATTTCCTAAACATGCAGAACATGCTCAGTCCCCAAGGGCAAAGAGGGCACTGCACATGCGGGCAGCTCACCCTAAGAGAAAACCATGGGAAAGAGATGAGCCTATAAAGTCCCATAACCAAGGCTAAATGTGGCACTTGACTTTCAGGTGCCCACTTGTGTCTCTTCCACGTGAAGTTCCCTTTCTTTCCTGTTCTAAAGCCTTTTAAAATAAATGTCCACTCCTAGCCAGATGCAGTGGCTCATGCCTGTAATCCCAGCACTTTGGGAGGCTGAGGTGGGGGGATCACCTGAGGTCAGGAGTTCGAGACCAGTCTGGCCAATATGGTGAAACCTCATCTCTACTAAAAATACAAAAATTAGCTGGGCGTGGTGGTGGGCACATGCAGTCGCAGTTACTCAGGAGGCTGAGGCAGGAGAATCACTTGAACCTGGGAGGCGGAGGTTGCAGTGAGCTGAGATCACACCACTCCTCTTCAGCCTGGGTGACAGAGTGAGACCCTGTCTCAAAAAAAAAAAAAAAAAGGCCACTCTTGCTCTGAAACTTACCTTGGTCTCTTCTTCTGCCTTATGGTCCTCAGTCAAATTCTTTCTTCTGAGGAGACAAGGATTGAGATTACTGCAGACAGGTACGGATACTGTGCTGGGAACTTGGATACCTTCCACTGGGAACAAGATCATCTGGGCAAACGGTAGTTAAGTTACTTGTTATACAAGTCAGTGACAGAGTAAATATTTTACCCAAGACATCTAGTGGCTGTGCTCCATTATCTGCTTTCTAGTGGTTCGTGTCACTCTGCTTTTCTTGTTACTACCTTAGCATCACTTTTTAGAAACTCTCCATAAATATATGTACCCTGATTTCACCTCTAACTATGGCAATGCTAACATCATAATACTTCCAATAGAGTTTGAAGAGCTAGCATACGTCTTCATGGCTAGAGTCTAATACCACCCAGAAGATGGTAAACCTAGACCAACTCCAATTCCTGGACTTTCAATGTGCCAGAAATGTGGGAAGGTCACTGATGGTCTCTTCTGAGAAGGCCCAAGTTAAAGGTCAGGTGGCATGGTAGGGTGCTTATGACTCGCATTGGAGTGCTTTCTATCTGGAAACCCAGCATGATCCTGGAGATGCTCTCATCCTAAAATTGTTCAAGCCTCATCTACCATGTGTTGTCTCCTACCAGTGTTATTGCAGCACTTCAAACTTCATTAAGTGTAAACTAAAAATCAAATTTTAAGGCCTTCCAACCATCTGAATGGATTTCCTTCTTCACTAGGGTGCTCTGAAATTTAACCCGAAAGACTGGTTCAGGCCATGAAGAAAGAAGGGGTTGGACATGCCTCATTATACCGTCCAGCATTAACATCAACCCAGACCTGAAGTCTGATAAGAAACATGTATCATCTATTTTCTCTGAAGCCTGCTGCCTGGAGGCCTCATCTGTGTGATAGAACTTTGGTCTCTACAACCTCTTATCACAACCCAGACATTCCTTTCTACTGATAATTCTTCCAACTAATTACCAATTAGAAAAATTTTAAATCTACTTATTACCTGGAAACACCCTGCCTCATCTCCCACCTCAACTTGTTCTGTCTTTCTGGACTGGACCAATGCAGATCTTAAATGTATTTACGTGATGTCTCACGTCTCCCTAAAGTGTATAAAACCAAGTTGCACTCTGAACACCTTGGGCATATGTTCTCAGGATCTTCAGACGGCTGTGTCACAGGCCATGGTCACTCATATTTGGCTCAGAATTTATCTTTTCAAGTATTTTACAGTTTGACTCTTTTTGTAGACAAGGGCAGCTTGGTCACCTTCACCAGAATTTCATCCAGGATGCTCTGATTATTATTCCACAGTTGTTCACACAGGGTTCTCAGAAATGACCTCTCAGGGATTGCAGTTATAGAACCAAGCTGATAATGTCTATCAGGTCCTAACACAGCACAAAACTTATACTAAGCCTAATCCAATCAACAGTCTAGACTTCCAGTACACATTCAGAAGTCATCTTGCTTCTTGTTCACTTAATGCCTATAGTTCAGGAAGCTTTTCCTTTTCCTTTTTTTATTTTATTTTATTTTATTTTTTTGAGACAAAGTCTCACTCTGTCACCAGGCTGGAGTGCAGTGGCGTGATCTCAGCTCACTGCAACCTCCGCCTCCTGGGTTCAAGCGATTTTTCCTGCCTCAACCTCCCAAGTAGTTGGGATTACAGACATGTGCCACCATGCCTGGCTAATTTTTGTATTTTTAGAGAGACAGGGTTTTAATATGTTGGCCAGGCTGGTCTTGAACTCCTGACCTCAAGTGATCGGCCCGTCTGGGCCTCCCAAAGCGCTGGGATTACAGGAGTGAGCCACCGCCCCTAACATGTGTGCCAGTTCTTTAATATGGAATTTTATCACAAATACGTTGATATGGTTAGGCTGTGTGTCCCCACCCAAATCTCATCTTGAATTGTAATCCCCATAAACCCCAGGTGTCAAGGGAGAGTCCAGGTGGAGGTAATTGAATCATGGGGCCAGTTTTCCCCATGCTGTTCTCATGATAGTGAGTGAGTTCTCACGAGATCTGAGCATTTTATAAGGGGCTCTTCCCGTTTCGCTCAGCACTTCTTCTGGCCGCCTTATGAAGGAGATGCCTGGCTCTCCCTTCACCTTCCACCATGATTGTGAGTTTTCTGAGACCTCCTCAGCCCAAACTGAACTGTGAATCAAATCCCTTTCTTTTATAAATTACCCAGTCTCGAACAGTTCTTTAAAGCAGTAGGAAAATGATAATTCGTGTGTCCTCTCCTAGCCTGGCAAGAAAACCCAGAAATGGTGATGGAATGAAGGTTTTCTTTTTCTCTTTGTCTAAGATAATGAGTTGTGAGTGTTATTTGATGCCAGTAAGGGAATCAAGCTAAAGGCTGTTCTTTGGGGAAAAAAAGAAAAAATTCATTACAAGAAGAAAATTGAGGCTGGGTGCAGTAGCTTATGCCTGTAATCACAGCACTTTGGGAGGCCAAGGCAGGAGGACCACTTGAGGCTGGGAGTTTGAGACAAACCAGGGCAACAAAATGAGATTCAGTCTCTACAGGAAAAAAAAAAAAAAAAAATTAGCTAGGTGTGGTAGTGCATGTCTGTAGTCCCATCTCCTCAGGAGGCTGAGGCAGGAGGAGTGCTTGGGCCCAGGAAGTGGAGGCTGCTGTGAGCAATGATTATGCCACTGCAACTCCAGCCTGGACAATAGAGCACTACCCTGTCTCTTTAAAAAATAAACAAATAAATAAATAATTTGTTAGATATATTTTATAGAATGTGTAACATTTCCTCTGTAAGCTTCTCTGGAATATACACTGACCCCTTCATAAAAATTTCTTACAATAAGATCTGTTTGGAAATTGCTTGCTTATGTAGAGATAATATGTTTTCAAAGAACGGTTTTTTTTTGTTTGTTTGTTTTTTAACTCTACTGGCAATGAATGACAATGACAATAGATAATGTTTTTAAGGGTTGACTGTATGCTTTTTGCATGCATTATTTTATTTAATACTATGTGAAAGATACAGTTATTTTCCATAATCTATAGCTGTGAAAAGTAATGATTATGATTTAGGGAATTTAACGAACTTAGGTGGTTAGAAACAGGTGGAGTTGGGGGTTGAAATGGTGCTATTCTGACTGCAGAAAACTAACTTCTAACTACTTGCCAATACTCTCACTCAGTAGACTGATGGTGGGAAAAATGTTAAACATACACATTCTTGATTATTCTCCTTGAATATTTTGGTGCAGAATCTAATAATCTACAGTTTTATAAGTTTATCATGTGATTCTGTAAGTTCAAGGTATTAAACCTCTGATTTATGAGATTTAAACTTTCTAGTTGGAGTTCTCTGATGAGCCTGCATTTCTAGGTTATTGAAAGCTCAGTCACATAGGAATTTATTATTTTTCACCATTCTCATCCATCATATTTTAATATTATAAATCTATTTCAAATATTGCATAGAAACAATCCCCATTCTCAAGCTCTGACACAGACAATTCTTTTAAAAGTTGGTAAAATGTTGGTGTTAGTGACACATCTATCATGAAAAAGGTCACATTTTCAAACAGTGTTGGGGGTTAGTCTGGGGAGCTTTAGCTGAAATACTGCTCTCCAGTTAACAGAGGCAGGGCTGTCACTGATAGGACAGAAAAACCGATCTGTTACTCTTTGACTTTCATGGTGGCTACAGATGCCAAAATGGACATTTGCTTATATATTGGAGCATGCTCTCAAAAATCTTTACTTTGGCCTTTAGAGTCTAATAGAAGTACATGAGAAACTTAAAATACAACCTTAAGGACATTAGTATGATTTGTTAGAAAGCAGAAAATACAGCGATGACAGGGCTATCTTTAGGGGTGGTGGTAGTAATTAGTGTATTGAATCGTGAATTTAACATGAGGTTAAGTAGGAGTGAACAGTAATGGCAGTTTACTTTCCTGATTGATCAATTTTCTGACTCAAGAAAATACAAGTTGATGACAAACATCTTTTTGAGATTTCTGAATTTATATGACAGAAGAGCATGACACATATAAAAATTCCGTGCCTTTCCTTCATTTCATATTTAATTTAAGCATGTATGAGGGTAAAACTAAATGATCTGAGGATATTCCAAAAATTGGAAAGCACTAGGAAATGACTTGAAGAAGAGAATAAGAAGATACCCCAGGTATAGTTTCATAGTTTTATACTTATCTAAATTGTATATACCTCACAGCATGACACACAGTAAAATCAAAAAGTATTTAGGATAATGGAATCATAAATCCTCTGTAAAATTTCTGCCTATTTAAAAACAGTAATTCTCCTCATTTTCTCACAATTGTACTTTCCTCTCCTTCTTTTTCTTTTTTTTTCTCCAAAATTACCTTTCTTTATTTTGAACATATTTCCTTTTATAAAACTTTTGTGGATATGGGGAACTCCAGATTGCACAACTTGATCTGGTTCCCTTAGCTTATTTATTTATTTATTTATTTATTTATTTATTTATTTATTTATTTTCGAGATGGAGTCTTGCTTTGTCACCAGGCTGGAGTGCAGTGGTGCGACCTTGGCTCATTACAACCTCCACCTCCCAGGTTCAAGCAATTCTCCTGCCTCAGCCTCCCGAGTAGCTAAGATTACAGGCATGTGCCACCACGCCCAGCTAATTTTTTAATTTTTAATAGAGACAAGGTTTTACCAGCATGATCTCGATCTCTTGACCTCAGGATCTGCCTGCCTTGGCCTCCCAAAGTGCTGGGATTACAAGCGTGAACCACCGCGTCTGGCCTACCTTAGCTTTTTATCAAAAGTCCCAGGTGATGTTTTAGCTACTGTGATGATAGATGATACATCTTGGCAAGAAGTCTTTAGCCATTTGTCAGTAATTAATACCAGCATGGTAAACAAATTTGTTTGATAGATGACTTATTTATACCTAGGATATTTCAATTTTTTTTTTTTATCTAAGTGTCAGATGCTACTCTCAGTTGTTCCTCTGAAAGATGAAGGTTGAAATATTGATTCCTCAGTTCTTGCACACCACATAGGTCATCATTATTTGGTACCAGCTATGTCTCTTTCATTGTACTAAGAGTTTTATGTGTATATTATTTCATTTTCTCTGTAATGCCCACTACCTTGGAAATAAGCTATCATTTTTGTATTACAAAAATACTGATTTTAAAAAAGGCTTATTAACTTGTGTACGGCCTTGAAAAATTGACAGAAAAGGGAATGATCACATCTAGTTTCAAACTAGATCAAATCTAGTTTCAGAGTTCACGTGTTTATACTGCACCATACAAAAGTCATATGATCTACTTTTCTATCGGGACAGAGCATCAACTTAGAAATGAATATGAAGGCTGCAAATATAATACAATTTTAAATTAAAAGCAACAAAATGTAAAATCTCTTGCAATCTTTTGATTAAACTATGAAAAGCAGATATTTTTAATATGAAACAGTATCAGTTGTTCATAATTTTTTTCTAGTTATTTACGTGTATTTTACATGAAACTCCATATTTGTTTCCTTCTTTTAAATCCAATTTTCAAGCTGTTCCCACGACTAAAACAAGTTAATAAATATTCATCTAAAAGCTTTTGAATGTAAAGCATCAAGGTAGAAAAATAATTTTCCATAAAACTTACATTTTTCTGTGGTTTTATGTCTTCTCATTGCTTAACTATCCTATTTTTCTGAAAAGTTGACTCCTTTTTGGGTTGAGCTTTTAGAATGAAATAGGATGTCAAATGCTCTGCTTCTGGTTCACTCGCTTTTCTTCTTTTTCCTTTGAATAAGAGCACTGGTCTGCTTTAAAGACGGCACTGTATCTCTAAAAGCTTTCGCTAAGATTTTAGTTTATTTTCTATTCTTTGGCGATAGACTAGAAACAGAGTTTAGCTTTCACCTTCCATGACACTTAAGATAATACTTTTTTATTCTGAATAAAACAACAATCAAATTTCAGGAATGGAAATAAAAATGGCATTTTTTTTTTTCTTTCTAGAAGAGAAAAAGAATGTGATTTTTGGCTTGAATAATTCATCCTTTGGAGCTCAAGTGATAAAATTAGATTATTGAGTAATATACGTGGTTACATTTATTAGACACAATCTTCTGATGCCTAAAATAATTAATGGAATTAGACTCAGTGTGTTCTGATGTGCAGACCTTATCATAATTTTCTTCCTTTTAAGTTATGCTAGAATGAGGCTGAATGAGTGCTTGCTACAAGAGAGAGCTCTCTGGAATAGATAGCTAACAGGATGCCCCAGAGGTGGAAGGCTATCCTTGTGTTGTAAGGATAAGGTATCCTTGTGTATAGGTTTAGTAAATATGAATTTACAAATTCCCTGAATTTTCTTATAAATCATAGGTCAAAATATATTTAGCGTTTTCGAGCATAAGGTTAAGACACAGAGCTACTTATATAGTTGAAAAACATATATTTATCTCAAATAATGAATCAATATTTATGGATGTTTATATTTTTTTAATAATTATTAAGTAATTCTTATAAGTTTAAATTTTAATATTGGGCTAGATTGTACCTATGTAACTCCTCAAGCTCGTTTGTTTGATCAGTGACAAAAATGATCTCTCAATAAGAGTCAGTATATACCTTCAGGATTCATTTGCACATTATTATTCTCATACAATCAAAAATAAAATGTATTTTATTCAAAATTTGTATAAAGTGTAATGATGTTCAACAAATTATTTTCTTTCAAAGTTACATATTTACATGTATTTGAAATGATATGGAAGACGTCTATCAAAGCCTAGAAAATTCCATTTATAGAAATATGTTCAAGAGACCTATGGTACAAAATAATGACTATAGTTAATTATGTTATATCATATTCTTGAAAATTGTTGAGAGTAGATTTTTAAGTGTTTTAACCACAAAAAATACGTATGTGAAATAATGCACATATTAATATATGCTATGCAACCATCAACAATGTATACATATTTTAAAACAAAATATTGTACAATATAAATACATAGGATATTGTAAAGAACAATTATTATTTCTCAATTGAAAAATACATTTTAAAAAGTTAAGAAAATAAAATACAATAAAAGTACCCTGGCCAGGCACAGTGACTCATGTCTGTAATCCCAGCATTTTGGGAGGCCACAGTGGGCAGATCATTTGAGGCCAGGAGTTCAAGACAAGCCTGGCCAACATGGTTAAAACCCTGTCTTCATTAAAAATACAAAAATTAGTTGGGAGTGGTGGTGTGCACCTGTAATCCCAGTTACTCAGGAGGCTGAGGTAGGAGAATTGATTTAACCTGGGAGGCGGAGGTTGTAGGGAGCCAAGATCACACCACTGCACTCCAGTCTGGGTGACAAAACGAGAAAAATAGAAAAAAGCCAAGCTTTGATAATGGGAGAAAATGCTGAAATAAAGGTAACCAATCTCCACTTTGGAATTATCTTGTAATTTTTCTAAATATTGGTCTTACTTTATTCAATTTAGAATCACTTAAGACTTTGAGTCTATACATCTTGCCATTTGGAAAATTCATTGTTTTCTGACATGCAGACATTGTCATAACTTTCTTTCTTTTAGATTATGCTAGAATGAGACTGAGTGAATGCTTGCTGCAAGAGAGAACTCTCTGGAATAGACAGCTTGGATGCCCTGGAGGTAGAAGAGTATCCTTGTGTTATGAGTCTCAAGTTACATAGAACTGTCTGCTTGTTGCACTTCAAGCGCATGTAGCAAACAGTTGAGGGGAAGTACTGGGCACTAGAGGCATATTCTAAAGAAAGATCATGACCTAATGCTCTAGACATGTGCTTGGAAGGCTGGAATTGGTAGAGATGTCAAAAATGTAATTATCTGAGGAAACTGTATATTAGTTAGGGTTCTCTAGAGGGCCAGAACTAACAGGGTAGATGTATGTATGAAGGGGAGTTTATTAAGGAGTATTTACTCTCATGATCACAAGGTGAAGTCCCACAGTAAGCAGTCTGCAAGCTGAGGAGCAAGGAAGGCAGTCCGAGTCCCAAAACCTCAAAAGTGGGGAGGCCGGCACTGCAGCCTTCAATCTGTGGCCGAAGGCCGGAGAGCCCCTGGCAAAACACTGGCGTAAGTCCAAAAGTCCAACAGCTGAGGAACTTGGAGTCTAATGTTCAAGGGTGGGAAGCATCCAGCGCAGGAGAAAGATGAAGGCTGGAAGACTCAGCAAGTCAGCTCCTTCCACCTTCTTCTGCCAGCTTTATTCTAGCCATGCTGGCAGCATGGTGCCCATCCAGATTAAGGGTGGGTCTGCTTCTCCTGGCTCACTAACTCAAATGTTAATCTCCTTTGGCAACACCCTCACAGACACACCCAGGAACAATACTTTGCATCTTTCAATCCAATTAAGTTGACGCTCAATATTAACCATCACAAACTCCATACACATTTTTATAGTGGTGGTACTAATTTACATTCCCACCAACAGTACACAAGGACTGCGTTTTGTCCACATCCTCTCCAACACTTGTTTATCTTTCATCTTCTTGGTATTAGCAATTCTTGGTAATAGCAGTTCTAACAGGTCTGAGTTGACATCTCATTATGGTTTTGATTTGCATTTCCCTGATCATTAGTGAAGCTGAGCATGGACACAAAATTGAAGAGGAATAAATTCAGGTAGTCTGTTTCCATCATCATGACTGCAGTTAACAGCAATATATTGTAAATTTGAAAATTGCTAAGAGAATTTTTTGTTTTTGAGTGTGGTCGTCATTTTATTAGTACCTTGACCAGGTTAGTTCTACTTCTGGAAAACACATGCAAGGCACAAGAGTGGAGGTGAAATCATAGCGGCATGTTTTCTTTCTTTCTTTCTTTCTTTTTCCTTCCTTCCTTCCTCCCTTCCTTCCTTCCTTCCTTCCTTCCTTCCTTCCTCCCTCCCTCCCTCCTTCCTTCCTTCCTTTCTTTTCCTTTCTTTCTCTTTTCGTTCATTCTTTCTTCTTCTTAAATGAATGTTCTATTTTAAACTAATTTTAGACTTACAGAAAAATTATAAAAAGAGTATAAACTGTTATTTTATATCCTTATCTCATTTCCCCTAAAGTTAACAATATTAACATCTTACTGACTGTAGTGCAATTATCAAAACCAGAAAATTTATATTGGTGCAATATTATTAACTAAATTATAGTTCTTTCAAAATTCAGCAATTCTTCTTCTTCTCTGCCTCCTTATCTTCCTTCTTCTGCTTTTTCCTGTTCAAGACAAGGTCTTGTTCTGTCAAACAGGCTGGAGTGTAATGGCATGATTATAGCTCACTTTAGTTTCAAACTCCTGGGCTCAATCTTCTTGCTTCAGCCTCTGGAGTAGCTGGGTTTACAGGTGTGAGCCACTGCTCCTGGTAAATTTTTTTTTTTAATATACCAATTCAAGATCCTACATTGCATCTAGTTGTTATTTCTCCTTCGTCACCTTCAGTCTATAACAGTTCCTCAATCTTTCCTTGTCTTTCATGACCCTGACAGCTCTAAAGAGTAATGATCAGTAAGAGAAAAAATTTTAAATGTCCTTGTCACAAAAATGTATGTAAGGGTATACATATGTCAAGTAGCTTGTTTTAGTCTTTCCACAATATATACATACATCATAATATCGTGTGGCATATCATAAGCATATATAATTTTTACTTGTAAATTTAAAACTAAAAAATTAAATAAATAAAATACAATTTTTTGAAGCTTGTTTTATTAGAGGAGTAAATGATATGTATGTTGTAAGGGCAAATACCAATTAAAAATTAGGAGTTTAATTCTCATTGAAAAGAGAAGAGACAATCTTCTTTTACTTAAAACATTTACTTTAGGCAATTTGTAATGGTCGATTACTTGTCTGTTTGAAATGTATGTACTTTTCTTAAAGGCAAAATAAGACTCTTGCCAGCTTTATAATCCAGGGCTGTCTTTCTGAAGGATTTTGGAGCCTCTCTTTGGAATGGAAATATCAAGGGAGATAATGCCCCTATTTCCCAGTATTTGTGGGAGGATAGGAGCCTACCTTCTGTGGGGTAACTCCACTGAGTTGTCAAGCTATCTCCTGAAATAAAGATATGAGAGGTTTATGTTTCCTTTGGATAAAGTCAATTAGCTAACACAGATGGTTACCTCTATTACCTAGTACATTTTGATGAACTATAGTGTGGCAAATGGTACTGCTTTAGGGGCAAAGGCAAAACTTTCCACTTGTCCTCTGAAAATCAACTGGTAAAAGGAAGAATAGCACGAGAAAGAGCCTACGAAATTTTATTTTAATGTGCATAGCACAGAGGGATCACTTGAGAGTGATTATTCAATAACACAGTAGGGTACAGATGCTTAATGCCCTTCTTCTTAGGGGAGGGGAGAGGGGGGAAATGTAGCAGTTTGGGGGATAGTAAATAATTTTTAGGGGAAATGAGTGGACTTACAGAACATGCAGTGGCTGGGGACAAAGTCTGTTGGGCCCACAGAGCTGTCAATGGTTTGTGACAAAAATCTGTCCAAGTTTGTTGAAAGACTTTAGTCTTTCTTCCTGCTATGTGAGATACATTTATGAAAAATCAGGAAAGAGACGAGGTTTTTTTTTCTTTTGGTGGCTCTGGACTCAAGCGAGATCAGGGAATTTCAGAAACTAACTTCAACTTGCGCTTTGAAAGAGACAGAGGATTGAGAGACAGGAGGGAAAGAGGTCAAAGACCCTGAGGCTGCTGCTTGCGTACAGCATGTCAAGGTAGCATATTTTGGAGGATGGATTTCTGAGTTCCAACAATGACAATTCCTCTACTTGAGGACTAATTATGGTTTATCGTAAGAACATAGATGCAATAGGTTACATCTGCTCGATTATATAAGGAGTGAGTTTTTTTCTGTCTTTGCTGTCTCTTAAGTGCGTTGTCTGTGATCCACATCATATATTTGTTTAAGGCTTATTCACTAATAAAACCATTTTCTTTCTTTTCTTCCTTAGTTGGGAGCTTTTTTGAGCTTGCAGAAGACTTTTTAATTATATTTCTCAAGCAATGTACAATCTGTTATTAAATAACTATTTGCAGATGAATTATCCCCAGAATACTCAGAATCAGCTTCATTTCTCTCACTGGGTCAATTGAGAATCACAATGGTAAGAAACACTGAATCAGATGTAAGCATATGTAGGTAGATCCTGGTAGCTCATTTCCTGTTTCAGAGTTGATATTGCAAACTGAGGATCGGAAAATTTGTGACAAGAAAGCAACTGTAGTTTTCGTTGTCTTAAGCTTCCAGGAAATAGGTGTACTTCTTCAGATTAGTTGCCAGTTGAATTTCTCTCTCTCGCTCTCTTTTTTTTTTTTTGGTGTAGTATTCCCTCTTTATTTGTCAGTTGCCAAAACAAAGTAGGATGTGGTGTGACTATTTAACATATAAAGTTTAGATTGAAAAACGAGGCAGGTAGATGCTTTGAGCAGTCTTCAGTGACAGTGTTGCCTTCAGCAGGGGATGCTGATCGTGAAACAACCAAAATACGATATCAGAGGTGATTAGTGTTGGAAAAGATGAGGAATTGGAATACCAGATGGATAGAAGAGTCTTGGGTTACCCTTTGCAGCTTGACCTATAGAATGTCAAAAAGAGAAGTCTGCTTTCATTTGCATTGAACTCTGACATTTAATTCCTGTGTAGAAACCCAGAATTTGTTACTTCGACTTTATCAACCGGAAAATGTCACAGAAAGGGGACGAGGAGAATTTTTGACCCTCTTTTATAACCTCTCCAATAATTTATTTTACCCTAAAATTTATTTTATCAGCCTTGAGAATGAACAAGAGGAGTATAGAGAACTAGAGAAGCAATTGTTTGAAAGAGGCTAGAGAAATCTTCAGAGGAGGGAACATGTACCCTGATGAACAGAAGTTTATGATTTATGTGTTTCTGTGTTATTTGCTTGTCAAACTATGCAAACACACCACATTTCTTAAAAAAATGCCCAGTTCCCATTCTTATAAATTATAGTGAAATATATAATATTGTTTGGGAAACACAAAAAATGAAATAGTAACTAAATCAAGTTATACTGAGCTAGTAAATCATCCAGAGTTCATAAAAATCTGGCCTGTTTTGTCTCAGTGATTTTCTTAGACATGATATCTAGCTACCTATTTGTGGTTCACTTCATTCATTATTTTTTAAATTTTTGAATATTTTAGTGCCTAAAATTCTACTTTACGTTTTCCTCTCCTTTATCTGTTTTTTATTTCTACATTTTTTCCCCTAAAATTTTTTCTTCATCAGATTTCCATGAAAATGCAAATACCAGTGTTTGAGGGTTGCAGTTAAGGTAAAGCAACATAATCCTTCATGAAGTTGGTATTTATCTAAAAAGCTAATGAACACCTGGCTTAGAAAAAAAATATTTTACACTGGCTGATCCTGATCATTTCTCTGTTTTAATTTCTCTATAAACATACAATACAATTCTACTATGATATTTTCCTGTCTTGCATTCCTTAAGACAATCTTTTCTAGGAACTAAATATTTGCACTCCAACTCTCTAGTTACCTAATAAGAAGCAGACTCAGATACTTCTTGTGTTTTGTCTCATATATCCTTTATAGTCCCAAAATACAAATGTGCAACTTTTCTTACACTGACCAGTATCTCTCTCTTACATAGTTTTGTTCCTCATGGCCCAGTGAGTTCATCCCAGCTAGTCAATTTTTACTGAACCTCAACACCTGGCTGCTCATCAATCCCAAATTCCATAATTCTCATTGTGCTTCCTGAGAATTTCGTATTTAGAGCATTCCTGTATGCTGTGAAACTTGGCCCAGGCATTTTCTCTGCCTCCAGGACTGAGGAGTCTTCCTGTTCACCCAGAGATGTACCAGTAGTATAGTATCCCTCAATTTAGGAAAGACGGACCATGCCCTCTGTCCTTCATTATTATTATTATTTTTATTTTCATGTCATTGGTTCTCACAACCTCTTTAAAAACAAATAATAACACAAAGAAACAAAATATACAAGAAGAAAAATCTGGAAAGCTCAGAACAGTCAACTATTATCATCACCTTCACCTTCATTTCTGCAGTCCAAGGAAATCTGAGTTAATCTCTCCACTTCATAGGAGACTTTGTCTCCTGTCTCCAGGCCTTGTTCTACACTTCAACTCTTTTTCTTTTTTCTCTTTTTTTTGTCTTTCTTTTTTTGTTGAGATGGAGTCTTGCTCTGTCACCCTGGATGGAGTGCAGTGGTGTAATCTTGCTCACTGCAACCTTCGCCTCCTGGATTCAAGCGATTCTCCTGCCTCAGCCTCCCGAGTAGCTGGGACTACAGGCATGTGCCACCACACCTGGGTAATTTTTGTATTTTTAGTAGAGACAGGGTTTCACCAGGTTGGCCAGGCTGGTCTTGAACTCCCTACCTCAGGTGATCCACCTGTCTCACCCTCCCAAAGTGCTGGGATTATAGGTATGAGCCACCACACTTGGCCCACTTCAAGACTTTCTAACCCTGGAGTCAGTTTCAAGGTCAGTGAAAATGACTGGTGCAAGATCATAGTCTTTTAGTGTCTTCACCGCCTCCAATCTATTGAGCTTCTTCTATGCCAACTTTAACCATACATGCCTACAGTCATACATTTTCCCTTTTCATTTCAAGTGACTACGAGATTAATTAAAGTGTTCTCCTCTTTGTCCCTACAGTCTCTCATTCTAATATGTTAGGACATTTCTAGATTTGTTCTTCATTTCATCAATAATTTCAGTTACATTTTTGCCAATGCTCTAAGTTCATTTGTCCATATCCTGTATCTCACTTGCTTTGAAACAGCTTAACTCTAGGAGAACATGATAGAACATACTGGAACTACCATAAATCTATGAATAGCAAATTCACAGAGGATTTTAACACTATCTGACTCTTCTCTTGCTAACTCTTGTTAAAATCCTCTGTGAATTTGCTATTCATAGATTTATGGTAGTTCCAGTATGTTCTATCATGTTCTCCTAGAGTTAAGCTGTTTCAAAGCAACTTGAGTTGTCTTCCTAATTGTCTCTCTTCACATATCAGAAACCCATAACCTATGATCCCACATCATAATCACCCCAGTATGTGATACAATCCTTTCCCTAATGGATTCCTTTCCCTACCACCTTCTCAGAGACCACGCAGTCTATTGCTCCTTATCACTTTTAGATGGTTAACCTCTTCCTCTGACACAGAGACTTACCATCTGTTTTTAAGCATGTTCAGGTGGCAAGGACAAAGCTGTTACTGTATTTTTATTTCTCACCTCATCTCAACAACAAAACTTACCAAGAGTTCTTTACATTTATTGATTCCATTTCCACAATTCCATTCTTATCTAGTGTCCATAGATATTGGGTCATCATAACAAATTTTGTGGAGAGTAATAATTATAAAATAAATGGATGTGGGAAGGGGTGGTGTTTTGTTTCCATGTTTTTTTCTTATTTGACTTTTGCCATTATTCATTAATATTCAGCATAAACTCTAACATGAAGCATTCTTTTCCTTTTCTTTTTTCTTTGTTGCTAAGATGTCATGTTCATCACATGTCCCTCCTACTCCTTAGATCATTCCCTCTCTGTCTCCTTTGTAGAGTCACTCTTATTCTATGCACAGTCATTGAATGCTGACTTCTTTGCCCTCTCCCTTGCCACACTATATAACCAACGGACAATCTCAAACACAGACCTTCACTGTTAATCTATATTATGTGACTCACAAAATTAAATTTCCTGTATATCTTAGGCCTCTCTTTAAAACCTCAGGCCCACATACACAATTTATTTTGCGACAGTTTCCCTTAGAAATCTGCAAATCATCTTAAGCTCACGAGGGGATAATTAAATCCACAGTGCTCCCATTTGTAACAAGTCCCTTTTCAGTGTTTCTTATTCCACCAGGTGGCATCCTACATATCCCTTCATGAAAAGCAATATTTCAGATATTCTTGATACCTATCTCCTTCCCTTTTATTCCATATTCAATCTACCCTCATTGCTTGCTGATTTTTTTCCACGTATTATACAAATATGTCCACTTGTCATCTCCTCCATTCACCCTTCATGTCATAGCTACATTTGTACATGAACTATTAATATTTCATTATCTTTATAACTAATCTCCCAATTCCTCATTGAACTTTTCCATTTAAATTACACGCTGTAACCAGGGTAATAATTATGAAATTCAAGTCTGCCCTTCACCTAAGTATTATATCATTTCAATGACCTCTCTTTGCCCTAAGGAAAAGATCATGATTCTTAATAAAGCCTGGTAGAGACCTACCCTGCTAGCTTCATTTTAAACTCGGGCTAAGCTACCTAATATCAAGATGCAATTATTTCTGTTCTGCCCTAATGACCCCATGTGGGGTTTTGAACATTACATGAGACTGGCTCTTCCCACACACCCTAAAGCAGAAGAAAAACACAAACTGCGTTTTCTTTACAGACTGTGGTTTAAAAGTTTTTGTCCATAGTGACAGGCAGAAAGCCAGTGGCTCTGATATATCACCTCTTACTGCTCTTTACCTCATTCACTTTCTGTCTCCCCAAACTAATTACTTTCTTTACTTTTCTTCAAGATACTTACACGAGAACATTTATTCCTCCATCTTTAATTTGCACAGACTTTCATTTTCCTGGAAATATGGTACTATAAAGGACAAAATAAACCTAATTTTCAGGAAGTAAAATAAAAAAAGAGTCAATGTTTTTTAATATATTATGTGAATTACTTCTACCTTTCCAATATTTGAGCTGTATTCGTTTAAGCCTATGAATATAATATAATGTCATATGTACAGAAAGCATCGTGTTTTACTCAGGACTTAAATAGTGAAATCAACTAAGAGGCATCTTTTAGACTGAAAAAACTGATTCTTGAAGCTCTCACTAAATTTGTAGAGGCAATATTTTAATAGAGTTTTTATGGTCAATCAATGGTAAATATTATTACCATTAGATTTTTCTGTTAATTATAGTTTTACCTATGATCGTGTATCATCTCCATTTAAAAATTACCCTAAAACTTAATGGCTTAAAATAACAAATATGTACCACACAATTATAGAAGTCAGGAAAATGATGGATTTGGGTAGGTGGTTCTGACTTGAGGTCTTTCACGAGTAAAGGTTGTTGTCATGTTGTTGACCCAGGCTGCATCGCCTGAAGCCTTTAACTCGTTTTGGAAGGTCCATGTCTTAGTTTGTTTGCACTGTCACTACAGAATACCATAGACAGGGTAGCTTGTAAACAACAGAAATGTTTCTCATAGTCCTGGAGGCTGGACGGTGCAAAATCAAGGTGCTTGCAGATTTGGTGTCTCGTCAGAGCCCGTTTTTTAGTTCATAGATTGCCGTCCTCCAGCTCACATGGCAGAAGGGGCAAGGACGCTTTTTGGGGTCTCTTTTATAAGGGCACTAATCCCCGGCTGGGCGCGGTGGCTCACATCTGTAATCCCAGTACTCTGGGAGGCCGAGGCAGGCAGATCATGTGGTCAGGAGTTAGAGAACAGCCTGGCCAGTATGGTGAAACCCTCTACTAAAAATACAAAAATTAGCTAGGTGTGGTGGCACGCACCTGTAGTCTCAGCTACTCAGGAGGCTGAGGCAGAAGAATCACTTGAACCCAGGAGGCAGAGGTTGTAGTAAGCTGACATGGATCCACTCCACTCCAGCCTGGGTGACAAAAAAAAAATTAAAAAAAAAAAAAATTAAAATTAAAATTAAAAATCAAGGCACTAATCCCCAACATGAAGACAGACTATCATCTACCAAAAGCTCCACCTCCTAATATCATTACACTGGGGGGTAGGATTTCACAAATTCAGTGCATCGTAGTCTGCTTCTAAAATGTTTAATCATTTGACTGGATATCACATAGGATGCCTCTGTTCTTTATGTGAGCTTTCTAGGAAAGATAGTTTGGAATTATTTGCATGGTGGCTGGGCTCATAGACAGTTGAAGGAGAGAAAGAGAGGGAAACACTAGTAAGGAGCAAAATAGTTCACTCAAAATTAAAACTCTAGCCTTCGTGACCTTGTCTCAGAAGGTAACATTCCAGTCCTGTGGTGTTTTACTTCTTAGAAGGGAGTCACTCAGCTTAGCCTGCCCTCAGGGAAGGAGTATGAAACTCCACTTCTTAAACTGAGGAGAATCAACAAATACGTGGATATATTTTTTTAATGGTATTTCAGCTCATGAACCCATTTAAACCCATTTTAGAACTTTAAAGAAATATTTTAAAACGGAATTTTCAATTAAGCAGAATAAATTCCCAGTTGTGGAACAGTGCACTTCATTGCTGCAATCACACGCATATACACACACACACACACACAGTGCAAACTCGTACATAATCAAATCTATAACCTTATTACACAAAGTTTTGTGAGAGGAAAAATGGTTGACTTTTCAAAAGGGCTCATTTATTAAAAATAAAATTACCTTTGTGCTAATTTTAGTTACAACCTTTAAGGAATCAATGACTATATACTTTCTGTAATCATCCTTTAAAATTAGAATTATTGAAAAGCTTTATGATCACTGATGAATGAAAGAAAGTAGTATTGATTTGTGGCCAAGAAAGATGATCTCAGGCAATAAACAGATTTCTTTGAAGAAAACATTTTATTTTACTACTTTCTGACATTATTGAAGTAAGCCAGTTTTAAATAAATTCATCATGTTTTTAAATTTAATCACATATTATTTTATCATACATTAGGTAAAGTTTCAATCTAACTAACTCCTGGATACAAAATGAAGTGTATGAATTTATAATTACAAATACCCAAATGGTAGAGGCATGTATATTTCAATGACATTTATAAATTTTATTTTGTTGTTTGTTCCTTGTGTTTGTTTTATTAATCAAATTAACTTATATAGATATATGTATGCAAATGAGACAGATATAACCAGTTCTCTATAAGTAAGCATTATTTAATGGAGTCTTTCCTTTCACTAATGATCATCAGGATAGAGAAGTGAGTTGACATTTTCAGGCCATTAGGTTAATAGTTCCAGTAATTCTATTAATGTTTCGACAGTCATAATATAAATGATTCTGTGTGGCTTGAACTAGTGCATTTTCTTATGTAACAAATAAGAGGACGATTTTTAAAAGTGGTAATTACTATTTTTAAATATGAAAATTAAAAATAATAAAAAAATAGAGGTTGCACTTTGAGTAGCCATAACATTATCTTTAAACATATTTATTCTTCATTTCCTAACTTTTCCCACTTTTTCGCTAAATCGTATGTTCTTTCTCTAACCTCACTTCTATTTTATTACTCTCTGGGAAAGATTTTTATTATAAAATGTCTAAACGATCAAACCTAACACAAGATGAATATCTACACATTGCTATACCCTCTGGTCACTATTTTTTTCTTCTTTTTATTGCCCATTTCCCTGTTCTTGAAACATTCCAGTTATTGAAAAGCTTTATGATCATTCTACTCTTCCATGACATTCTACTCTTACTTTTACTTTTTTCTCTCTGATTACTCATTTCCAGTTCCCTTGTCATCTCCTTGCCTTCCTACACCTGCCAATTAAGTTTGAATTTCCTCTGCATTTCATCTCATATCTCCTTTTCTTCTGCCAAATTCTCTCCTTAGTCACCCCCATGGTTTTATATCCTACTTATATTCACGGGCTCTAGAATGTATAGCGCCAGGCCAAATCTATCTTAAGAACTTACTTTACTTAACCAATTACATCCGCAACTGCTCAGGATCATGTAACCCAGATCAGCATTTGGCTCATTTTGTA
Source organism: Mandrillus leucophaeus (assembly GCF_000951045.1). Lineage (NCBI taxonomy): Eukaryota > Metazoa > Chordata > Mammalia > Primates > Cercopithecidae > Mandrillus > Mandrillus leucophaeus. The sequence goes on from NW_012106542.1 coordinate 1,178,990, forward strand.
GACCCATTTTTTCTTTTCCTGGAAGTCTATTTTGACACCTACGTTCTGTCACTACCCACATTTTAGCATTTAGCCTTGTCAGTTTACTCTCATCCATATGTAACTCTATTCATTTTCTTCTCTCTCTTACGAACAGCATTTTGAGCCATCATGACCAATTTTGCAGTATCTTCTGAAATTAGCCTCCTGTTTTGCATTGGACATTTTCATCCCAGCAATTCCACCGATTTCATTCTCAAAATTAAGAGTTATATTTTTCAATAGCTGTAATCATTGAATTTCCATGCTTAAGAAAATGTTCAGAACAGTATCAGTGCATTTATAATAAAATTTTTAAAATGGACCCACAAATCTCTACGTGTCCTTCTAGTTTTATTTCATTTGTTTCTCCTCAGTCTCTACATTCTGATCACCATGATCTTTTAATTCATCTGAAAGCTAAGCTCTCTCTTAATTTAGATTCTCTATACTTACCATTTTGTCTACTTAGAAGTATTTTCTTCCATCTTTGGATTGTTATTGCAAATCCATTGAGTAGTTCTCATCAGAATTGCTTCTTCCTTGGGATGACTTATAAACACTTCCCCCTACAGCCAAATCAGAAGACCAATATCAAAATCTTTAATCACAACCTAAATTTGCTTATATGTAATTATATTGCAAGAATTTCTTTGTCTTTATAATTATTATTCATTTATCTATGATTTTTAAAAAACTCTTTTATGTGGTGATGCTAAGCTCCATTATGTTGGGCTTGTTATCTGTCTCAACTATCTTCCACATCTACCACAGTACCTGCTACATAGATGTATTCAATATATATGGTTTGAATTAGTAAATGATGAGCAAGCATGTACTTTTGTTCTCTTTCATTACAGTGTTAGAAATGCTATTACAGCATTAGAAAAGATAATCAGAAAGAAAATTTAATAGATCATCAGAAAAAAACCCAAGATTTTTAGGCAAATGAGCCTATGAACACAGGTGCAATGGACTTGCAATTTACCAAGAAATAGGTTTGTCATACCTAGAAACCAAATGTATAAACATGCTTTTATGTATTAATAACTTCATTTTCCAAAACACTCTATATGAGACAATTATTGATGGAAATACCATTTGCTTCTAGGCTCATTGGTTAAACATAAAGTTAAAAATCTTTGTATGACACATAAAATTGTGGTGACTGCTTAACTTTGCAACTGTAGTGCTCCTGAAATGCTCATCTAACCACTCTGTGTTCCAGACCTATAAAACTTAGATGGTGCTAAAATTGTGTATTCTTTGTCTACAAAACTTAGATGGTGCTAAAATTCTGTAAAAATTGTGTATTTCTTCTACAACTAACTTCTGATAAAAAGGGGGCAGAGAAGGTTAACTCTCTCCCCCTTTAGCTTTATTGGCTTAGTGAATTTCTACAAACATAATTTAAGTGCTACATTTTTCCAGAGTTTTAATCGGGAAATAAAAACCACAATAGGTATCTTAAGCAGAAAGTGCATTTCATACATATACAATAGGAAGAGCTAAAATAACTAAAGTATGGTTGTAACTGTGGCATGGAGGAAGGTTTTGAGTTATTGAATTCAAAGGCACGCAATCATTTCTGCAATCCTGGGTCAAAAAGACGCTCTTACTATTAAAACTTTAAGCTTCTTATGCCCGTGAAACTGGTGATTAGGCACAAGGATATTGAATCCTACCACTTCCACTGCTGAACTATTGTCTCCATGATTTCACTTGCCAGAATCAACAATAGCAAGGCAGGCTTTGATCTTTTCCATTTTTCTAAGTCTAATTCACATGCAAAGAATGGATAAGTGGTCTAAGCTGCATTCATAAAACTGGCTCAAAGGAAGCTGCATTGCTTGTTTTAATTTTCTAACCTCTTCAACTTTAAGAAGAGTGGAATGAAGGTTGAGGATACCTGTCCACACAGTCTACCACACACCTTCCATGAAAGGTTCCCCAACACCTCCAATAAAACAATATAAACACATTCTGGAACCTATATTACTCTCACACCATAACACTTCCCACACTTCCCACAATACTTTTGCTCTTCATGGGAATATCCTTCCAAAACGTGCTGGTATCTCCTGAGCATTATTCATCTATCAAATTTCCCCGTCTATTATAAGGTCTTCCAATTGTTAATAAATGTATTTTAAATGTATTTTAAATTATTAAAATACATTTTAATAATTGTATTTTAAATTATTAAAATACATTTTAATAATTGTATTTTAAATTATTAAATATATAATAAATGTATTTTAAATTATTAAAATTCTGAACTAATGGGTAATCAACCTTACAATCCAAATTGCTGATTCACACACAGCTGAAGTCCCTCCTCAAAACTTCTGTAATACATGTAACTTAGGCAAGTGGTTGGGTCATTACCATATATTACTTTATATTTTTGTTTATCAATATATGTGATTAAAGTTATGCTTATGTTAATTTGATATGTATATGTTAACTTTTATACATATGTACATTGTATTATTTTGTTATATAGCACAGCATTTTGTGCTCATAAAGTGACTGATAATAATAAGCTGCATACTTTGGGAAGCATTGCAGGCTAGTGATACAGGTTTTTCTTTCCCCTGCAGCCTGACAACCTCTTTAGTCATTCACTAAACCTCTCTCAGCTTCAGTTTCTTCATCTGCAACATAGAGCAAATAATAAAACTTAACTCAGATGGTTCCGATGTGAAACAATACAGAGTAAATGTGCCACCAAATACACACCAATGGCCTGATTGACATAACTCATTGCTAATCTTCTTGAAATGATTCCAAGTATTTTCCAGACAAGCACACACTGAGGGAATTCATTGCCACTGAATGAGTCCTATGAGAAATACTCAAAGGTGTCCCAAACACAAAAATGAAAGGTCAACATTCATCATCATCAAAACACATGAAAGTAGCAAACTCACAGGTCTTGTAAAACAGTCACACAAAGTAGGGAGAGAAATCAAATAGCAACACAACAGATTTCCGCCAGACCACAAAGACAAAAAGACAGACAGAAAGAAAAGCAAAAAACAACAATAAAATAACCCCAAAGAACTTTTAAAACAAGCAGAAAACAAACAGCAATATGGCAGAAAGAAAACCTCATGTATTAATATTAACCTTGAATATAAATGAATTAAACATTCCACTTAAAAGATACAGATTGATGTTGGGCCAGGTGCAGTTGCCTGCACCTGTAATCCCAGCACTTTGGGAGGCTGAGGTGGGTGGATCACGAGGTCAGGAGTTTGAGACCAGCCTGGCCAACATGGTGAAACCCTGTCTCTACTAAAAATAGAAAAATTAGCTGGGCATGGTGGCTGGCACCTGTAATCCCAGCTACTCGGGAGGCTGAAGCAGGAGAATCACTTGAACCTGTGAGGCAAAGGTTGCAGTGAACTGAGATTGCGCCACTACACTCCAGTCTGGATGACAGAGTGAAACTCCATCTGAAAAAAAAAAAAGAAAAAAAAAAGGTAGATTGATGGAACAAACTAAAAAAAATCCAAAAATGTGCTGCTTACAAGAAATGTATAGACACATACAGACTGAAAGTAAAGACACATATAGATTTAAAGTAAATAGATGAAAAAAGATACTCCATGTAATGGAAACTAAAAGCAAGCAGGAATAGCTATACTTATATCAAGTAAAACAGAACTTAAACCTAAAACAGTATAACAATGACAAAGGAGGCCATTACATAATGATAAAGGGATCAATTCAGTAAGAGGATATAGCAGTTCTAATCACATATGCCTCCAACTCTAGAGCACCAAGATTCATAAAATAAATATTACTAGACGTAAAAAAGGAATAGACAGCAATACATTAATAATGGGGGACTTTACCATCTCACTCACAGCATTAAACATATCGTCAAGACAGAAAACAAATAAACAAGCATAAGACTTAAATTCAACTTTAGACAAAACAGACCTAACTGACATTTACAGAAAAATTTTACCCAGCAACTACAGAATATACATTCTTAATAAAACTGCAATTTCACCCAACAATCCCACTACTGGATATCTACCCAAAGGAGGACAGATAATTATATGAAAAAGATACCTGCACCCATATTTTTTCGCAGCACTATTCACAATAGCAATGTGTCCATCAATAGATGATCAGATTAATAAAACTAGCATATATGCACTCTAGAATACTATTCAGCTATAAAAAAGAATAAAATCCTGTCTTTTGCAATGACATGGATGTAACTGGTCATTATTTTAAGTGAAACAAATCAGACACAGAAAGACAAATACTGCACGTTCTCACTTACAACTGGAAGCTAAATAATGTATACACATGGACAGAGAATATGGAATGACAGGCAAAAGAGACTTGGAAATTTCAGGAGGGTGGGAGGAGGGGATGATGAGAAATTATGTAATGAGTACAATGTACATTTTTCAGGTGATGTATATTCTAAAACCCTGACTTCAACACCATGTACTTTATGAAGGTAACAAAATGATATTTATATCCCATAAACTAACACAAATAAAAATTGCTTTCTGTACTTACTTTAGCCAAGTTATTATTAGGTTCAACATTCAGCACTTTACTTAAATTTTCTATAGCTTCCTGGACCTTTTTTTGATATTTATATATAGTAGTGTGGCACAGAAATGCTAATATTTACCAAAATAATAGTTATATTTTTAATAAAAAATTAATTCTACAACTAGAATCTCAGGATGGAATGCAGACTGTTACAAATTTATCTAGCTCTGTTAGGAACCATACAAAATAACTTCAGTGAGGGACTTAAGGGAAAGGATGCTGGTCAAAGTGATATTGAAAATGAGTGCACTCTCTTAAGATGAAAGGCAAAAGAAACTTGTACAAGGCATTTAATCTAGTTGATAAATATGTTCTTCTACCAAGGGCAGGTTATCAATCTGGTATAGCTATACACATATACTGGAAGTGAACAATTAACTAAATAGATGTCAGATGGTGAGAGTCAGGATTTTTATTGTTGGAGTGGGGGTTTAGAGATACAGGAAGGTAGTGATGCTTGTGGGACTAGGTTAGAGATAGCGACATCAGTAAGAACCCATGTTTAGCTTAATGTAGACATAGATGGTGATATGGTTTACATTTTTGTCCACGCCCAAATCTCTTGTCCAGTTTTAATCCCCAGTGTTGAAGGAGGGGTTCAATGGGAGGGGATTGGATCATGGGGCAGATTTCCTTCTTGCTGTTCTTGTGATAATGAGTGACTTCTCACACAATCTGGTTGTTTAAAAGTGTGTAGCATCTTCCCCTTAGTTCTCTCCCTCCTTCTCCAGCCATGTAAGATATGCCCGCTCCCCCTTTGCCTCCTGCTATGATTGTACGTTTTCTGAGGTTTCCCCATCCATGCTTCCTGTACGGCCTGTGGAACTGAGAGGCAATTAAATCTTTTTTCCTTATGAATGACCTAGTCTCAGGTAGTTCTTCATAGCAATGAGACAATGGACTAATATAGATGGTTACATAATAGAAATATTTAAAGATATCTGCCTATACATTGTGTAAGAATATACACATATATTTCTTTGCTCTCTCATGTTAGAGAGCTATGAAAAAAATGATACTCCCTTAGCTATAAGTACACCTAGCACTTAAATATTGATTTCTTATATAGAAAGAAGGGCATCTTTGAAAGTGGCTGATTTTAAGAATGAGGAATAAAATACACAAGATGAGCCTGGAACATCCTGTAGTGCCAGAAATTATGAAAATATGAACAAAAACCTATTTGTCAAACAAGCACAGGGGCCAAGGGAATGACCTTTCAATTACTGGAATAATTTTAGCAACACAATAAATTAATTAGTATTATATTTGGATTATACCAAAAAATATAATTTTCCTTAGTCCATACTGATATCAACGAATGATTGAATAAATAAATGATGAGATAGAAGAGACAAATATCCTCTGCAAATAATTTACATACGTATTCCAAACTAAAGGAAGCAGCTCAGCTCTTAAAGACATCTTCAGCAATGCTACACACTGAATGCACTTTCCAAAGATACTGTCACAGTTCATGTATTCCAAGACCCATACATTTCATATTTTCATATCTCCTGAAAACATGATGCATTTTACAATTCAGTGGTATGTCTTCGTTTAATTAGCCATAATACTACTTACTTGCTTAATGGGACATAAGATAGTGCATTATAAAACCTATGGGCTCTTGGACTCAAGAAAATACGATAGAAAGGAGTTTATGTTAGAGTCTGCACACTGACTAAAGATCAGAGCAGAAAGCATGTTCTAGGAACAGTCACATTTGTGGCAGTCACTGGTCTCGGCATGCAACAAAATTCAAAGTAAATAGTGGTAAGGTGGGAAATGGACACAGCTATGTAGCTAGAATCAGAAGTCTTTGAAATCAAAACATCAGGAGTCAAACCATTTAGGGGCAGTGGGACTGACATGGTGACAGTGGGTCTGATCAGATAAAACCTTTACAAAGAAACAGTAGCTCTCAGACTCACCTCCTGAGATAGAGTTGTTCTGAGGGGAAAATGAGTAAGTTTCTACAGTAACATACAGTACTTTAACATACAGTAAGTTACAGTACTTAAAGCCCTGACCTCTCCAGTTCGCAACACATCTTTCTTTATGGGCATCTAAATGTCATCTTTTGATCTTATTTTTGTATTTTTCTCATCTAAGCTCTAAGAACAATGAATGACAACGGGGTGAGCCTCCAAAGTGTGTTCATGTCTTAGAGTGTCCAGAAGCCATATGGGGAGTGTGCAGGTTTTCACTTCATGCCATGGACAATGTTTCTCTTTATTGAGCTAATGACAAGGTATGGGCCTCAGAATATGTACACTTTGAACATATTTGCATCTTTCCTTTAATTAACTGTGAAACTTGTGAGGCTAACGAGAGAAGAAAATTGATGGGTAGTCGGTGGAAGAATTTTTTTTCATTGTCATATCTTCAACTTTCCTGGGGTATAATAAGAGATGCATAGTCAATTGAATATACTTGAAATGTGTGATGTGGTCAAATTTAATATGTATGTATATACTTTTGGAAATACCACTACACTCACAACCATCATTATGAAAAGTTTTCTTGTGCACCTCAGTAATCAATCTCTCCCTCCACGCTGTCTCCAGGCAGCCATTTGATTTTCCATCAAGTAACATGAATGAGAAGAAGAAAATTTTTGTTGTAAGCCATTGAAATTTTGTGGTTGTTCACTTTTTAGAAACTCCTTGGAATTTTCTTTCTCATATCTTTATTAACAAATAATGTGTTTGTTTGACATACTTTCAGATAATGTCAATAATATACCCAGCAATTGTTTTGTGCTGGGCTTCCATTTAAGCTTTCAAGATCATATGGATTTTTATAGTTTTATATGTTGTGCTTGGCATCTTAAGCTCACTATCTACATACTGCTTCTTAAATCCCAGACCCTAGAGAGGTTCTGAAGATTCCAAACAATGACTTGAAAGCTTACAGTTAAAAAAAGCTCAGGATAACTCATATTTTTGTGACTTGGCATGCTTGAGAAAGTATTTTTAAGCTCCTTCCTAAATGAAGGATTATTTAGTCTTGCAGTGTCCATAATTTCTTAGGTCACTTATGGAACTCTCAGATTTGTCTGTAACACCTTATAATAACTTCCAGTACTATTCTAAAATGTAGATTTACTTTATCACATTTTCTTCTAACTTCTACTTGTCCCTGTTATAACAATCTTCATTCTTCTTTTGCAATTATATTTTCTCCTTTAAAATTCAATCTCTAGGTCCTCTCTCATAATTGTGCTTAAAATTCATCCTGCAGTAGTGTTAGAGCAGGGCTTCTCAAAGTCATTGTGCGGAGCTATCATATACATCTAAGATGATTAGCAGCATCCCTAGCCTCGACCACCAGATGCCAGTAGCACACCCTCTCTTTCACAGTTTTTTTAATCAGAAATATCTGTACACATTGACAAATGTCCACTGGATGGGAAGAAGAATGTGGGGTGTTAAATTCCTTTTTTTTGAGACCCACTTGCTTAGAATGTATTAACTAAACACCTATAATTGAAAATACCTTGGCAAAATCTCCCAAAATTTTCTCTCAAAATAACGGTATACACAGTGTAATATACACAACATCATAAGTTATACTAATGAAAAAATCTATGAAAAACTCTGTATAATGATATTTAGATATTAAAGTCACTATATTAAGATAATTATTAGGATAATGTGCCACTAATTCCAAATCGTCACTGCTTTCATGTAGTGCCTGCTCCATATTGTCTTAATGTTAATCCTTAATATACACAGCCTGACATAGTTATTGATGTGAAAGTTTTTGTTTTATTTTCAACAACACGGTCTCAACCAGGGGTGATTTTGACTACCAGGGACCGTTTGTCAATGTTTAGAGACAATTTTAGTTCTTATTACCGTGGGTAGTGGAGTGTGCTATTCACATCCAGTAAGTTCAGTCCAGGAAAACTGTTAAACCTCCTATAATACAAGGCTACAGTCCACAACAAAATTATCAGTTTCAAAAATGTCAATAGTAGTGAAGGTGAGACAATTTCTAGGGGGATATTATACCTTGATATTCTCATTTAATATGCTGGTAATGTAATCCAGCATTCTTTCCGAAAATGAGAATAGCCTGGTGGCCTTAAATGTCATTGTTTTACTCTTATTTATATTGGACTAAAGAATGAGATCAAATGCAGCTGAATAACTTGGATATTTAAAGTAATAACATTTTTCACTAACACACATAAGCTTAATACCTGGGTGACAAAATAATTTGTATACCTATTTACCTATAGGTTTACCTATATAACAAACCTGCACATATACCCCTGAACTGAAAATAAAAGTTAATAAATAAATAAAGTAATTACATTTGTTTACAAATTAAATACATATAGAAATGGAAAATATTGTTGAAAATATTCTAAGAATTTTAAATTTATACATTAAAATAAAAATAATCTGAATATTATTACTAATAGAAAATCTCTGCCTTGATCTCATATTCCAAGTGGAATATGTTTAGACTATCTCTAGCAATAGCTAACAGAATAAGATTTATAAACCCTGATAGATCATTTTTCATGACTGTGTCATTTTAAAATAAATTGATGGCTGTTAAAACTTAATTTAGTTTGAGTCTCTTCTGGATCATATATATGGTTTTACAGATAGCCATGTTCAAGTAAATTGTAATATGTAATATAAGAAATATGCCAGATTTAATGTAAGAATCTCTTTTACATGCTCTGATATTCAAAAATCTTTATCAGTTTTGCTAAACTAAGGATTTTAAACAAAACCTTTAAGAAAGCATTGGTCTCAATAGTAAATCTGCCAATATGAATTGCTGCATTTTATTTTTGCATTTTCTAAAGTACATCCACCAGAGGAATTAGATATAAAATCCTGCATGCAATCTAATATTAGATGAAAAGCTTAAACTACCAATGACACAATACGGATGCACAGAGGAATGAATTGATTTTTATGTCATTCTCAAATTGAAAGTCCATCTTTTTATAAGTAAATTAAATTGATAATAAATCCAAATAGTGATAGTTTAGATCACTTTTGACAGTAGGCTTTCAGTTTCTGATGCTAACAATGGCATAATTATGATTTGTTGAATAACTTTGAAGTGATCGGATAAGGAGATAATTAGGGTCTGCAGTAGTTGGAGAAAGAAAAAGCAGAAATATTTTGATATGGCATACTCCATATGGCACATTCTATGTCGTAGGCTTTAATATCAGTTGACTACTCTCTTTAAAAGGAGTACATGTTGACCTAGACCAGTTTATTTGTTCATTTTTGTAAGAATTTTTCTTCATTCTCTTTGACACATTGGTTAACCTAAAATTATTGTGTTACTTACATTGACTAAAAATCATAGTCCTTCAGTTTGTGGCTGCTCACAGGATTTGTTTGTTTGTTTGTTTGTTTGTTTTGCTTTGGCTTACTAAATAATCTTTTATTGGAGTGAAAACAGCAAAGCCAGTGAAGATATATAAATCAATGCCAAAAAGAAAGGAGACAGGACTACTTAGATGCCATTATCTTCTGTTCCTGCCATTGGAGAGAAGGCAGACCTTGTCATTTTTTAATCAATTGTATACTTCATACATATGATACAACAAATATTTTTACTGACAAGATTGTACCTAGAGTTTTTATGATTCCTTTGTGAGTGTGAATTATATAGCTGTCCCTAAAATGTAATTCAGAACAAAAAGGTTTTATTTTTAATTATGTAATTTTCTTGCCCGAGTTATATGGATTCATAGGTTATAGAATGTATATTATAACTTAATATGCATTTTTTGTATTTTTAAATTTACTATATAATTTATTTGTGAAACCAAATTTGATATACAACTATGTAAACCATTAAATATGATCTGGATTAAAATCATCTTAACAGACAAATCCAAAAACACTGCATTTTATTATTTCTATTTCTAATGTTACCTCCAGGTTTAAACTCCCCTAAGTAATTGACTCTATCTATTATGTTTGTATTTTGAAGCATTACTCTATATTGTAACAAAATGAAAAGTGACACAATTAGTTTTAGATATGTACACAAAAATTTTCAGTTTTAAAGAAGGAAATATAAAGTTTTGAAATTTAAAAAAGTAAATTTTATAATATTTTCTCCAATAATTTACTACTCACATTCCCATTGCTTAGTTTCATTAATTTTTACAATAACGTTTGACATATCCAAGATATATTTCCAGGTTTATTTTCTGAATGAATTGCTAGGATCTTAGATGGGTTTATTATTTCGCACAAGGTGCCAGTGCTTGATAATTGATTGTGTGTATACCCCATTCTTTAGACTTTTAAAATCAATACTCACACTTCCCCACGAAAAAGAGAAAGTGAAAACAACTAATAGTGGATTTCTATATTATGATGACTCATTTTCAATAGGACACTACCATAGGTCAAATGGATGAATGCATAAATAATGAATGGATTCATATTTTTTATATAATCATGTGCCACATTACAGTGTTTACATCAATAAGAGACAGCATGTAAAACAATGGCCCATTAAGATTATTATAGGGCTGAAAAATTTCTATCACCATTACAGATGGCTCACTCTGTTGTTTGCACAGTAACAAAATCACCTAACCACACGCTTCTCAGAACATATCCTCATTGCTAATTGACACAAGGCTATATTTTATTTATTTATTATTTTTTTTTTGAGATGGAGTTTCGCTCCTGTTGCCCAGGCTGGAGTGCAATGGCACGATCTCGGCTCACCACAACCTCCGCCTCCCGAGTTCAAGGGATTCTCCTGCCTCAGCCTCCCCAGTAGCTGGAATTACAGGCATGCACCACCATGCCCGATTAATTTTTTGTATTTTTAGTAGAGACGGGGTTTCTCCATGTTGGTCAAGCTGATCTTGAACTCCCGATCTCAGGTGAGCCGCCTGCCTCGGCCTTCCAAAGTGCTGGGATTACAGGCATGAGCCACCGTGCCCGGCCTATTTTATTTAATTATTGCTTAAATATTTGTTGAGAAAAATCTGCTCTCTAAGTACTAGGATAAAAGAGATTAATAATAAATTAATGATTAAATGCACCATGATCAATCTTATCATTGAGGTCTATATGCTACATTTGAATTACATAATAAAGGTGGAAGTTAATCACCCCAACTTATACAACAGTACACAGAGTGGATCAACAGTTAATTAGATAATACAATACAGTTTGTAACCTGCAAATGCATTAGAATTAATTAGAATCAAACCATATTTGTGACTTTGGTTTAATGTGAAAAACCTATTGATACAGACATAGCCAGGACATTTCTATTGTCTTCATAATTTTTTTTTTTTTTTTGAGACAGAGTTTCACTCTTGTTGCCCAGGCTGGAGTGCAATGGCATGGTTTCAGCTCACTACAACCTCCGCTTCCAAGGTTCAAGTGATTCTCCTGCCTCAGCCTCCTAAGTATCTGGAATTACAGGGGCCTGCCACCACACCAGGCTAATTTTTGTATTTTCAGTAGAGACGGGTTTCACCATGTTGACCAGGCTGGTCTTGAACTTCTGACCTTAACTGATCTGCCTTCCTCAGCCTCCCAAAGTGATGGGATTACAGGCATGAGCCACTGCGCCCGGTTTGTCTTTATAAATCTTATAGAAATATTTAACTTTTAAAATCAACCATATACGATTAAGACTTTGATAAAAGTAATTAAAAAGTAAAGCAATGAAAAAAGCAATTTTTAAAAACATATATGAATGATTGAAAGCCAGGAGTAAAATTAAGAATTGTATTAAAATATCAGTATTAAAATTAGCTATATAAATATTTAATTAATGCAGCTAAAATGTTAACAAACAAAATTTACCAAAGAAAAGTATGTTAACATTACTGAATCATCTTAAAATCTTATTAAAATTTAAAGTTCTTCTAAACTGAAATTATGTCACAGAAAAAAATAATGTCACATTAAAAAGCTTAGGATTAGAAATACATAATTTTTAAATATAGTCAATATATATTAATCATATTTCATTAATGTCTTATTATTTCATGAATAAATTTTTTTCATGATACTATTTAAGTGCCACGTTCTATAATAATATGGAAAACAATCATACAAAATGTGGCATACAGTAATTTATAGCTAGTACAGCACACCTTTTATCTCTTTATAACAAAAACATAATTTGTAAATTAATATAACACTAAGTCCCATATTGTCTTTTTTTTGTCAAAGAACTCTCTCCTTGAAAACCATCATCCTCAGAAGCATCTGTAACTTAAAAAGACCTTAGAAACTTAACAATCATAAATGCATTATAACTTAAAGAGATACTATCTTCACAGTAGAGGCTAACAGACTTATACCTACTGATAGCTGACAAGTATTATAGGAATCCTGGCAGGCAAATTGTTGCATAAAAATTATATAATTTACTAACTGTAAAATAACCTTTAGAATTTAGAATCAGTCAAATAAGTAGAACAGACAATTGTTATCAAAGCCATATAAATGTCTGTAAAAATTATTTTTTGCTACCCTCATTTTATCTCTGAAGAGACATCTTACAAAAAATGAATAGACACATATAAATACCTAATTACAAGCAGAGTTAAGATTAAAATTCTGTCCCATTAGGGGTGGGACAGAAATCAGTATAGCAAAGAATATTTTGGTGCAGGTAATTTGTTTCAAATGATTCAACCTTCAACATTACTTCACTTAAATTTTAGCAAACTTTCTGCTACAATTTAAGCATACATACATATGAGACTAGACATATGACTTTGTGTCGTGTGTAGGCAGGGGCTAGGGCAGCTCTATTAAATGTTTATGTAAACCCCAAAGATGTCCTAAGAAATGCAATTTGAAAAAACTTTGATGTGCTACAGCGCGAATTTTCTCAGACAGCAACAGAGCAGGCACTTGAATACAGATATATTCCTGCTTTCCACCTCCCTGTCAAAACAATAAAAAAGGCCACAGGCCTGTGGTTCTGGCCTCCAGGGAACTGGTGGCTTCTTTAACCCGCACTGCTGCTGCTGAATTCCATTTAGGTTTAGGGTTTATTTTGTATATGCCTTTGTATAGGCTAAATGCTGGTCTAGTTGAAAATCAACATAAAACAACCTTAATAACATCTCATTTTCTTGTGACTTTACTTTTTTTGTTGTTTTGTTTTTTACTTTTGGAGACAGAGTCTTGTTCTGTCACCAAGGCTGAAGTGCAGTGGCATGATTACGGCTCAACCTCTAGGCTCAAGCGACCTTCCCACTTCAGCCACCTGAGTAGCTGGTACCACAGGCACATGCCACCACATAAGGCTAACTTAAAGAACAATTTTTTTAGATGGGATCTCACTATGTTGCCCAGGCTGGTCTTGAACTCTTTGCCCTAAGCAATCCTCCCACCTTGGCCTCCCAAAGTGCAGGGATTATAGGTGTGAGCCACTATGCCTGGCCTCTCTCATGACTTTAAACTTGAACATGATTTTGTGATGTGGCCAAGTTTAGTATCCCAACCAGCCGGTGATTACTGTGATTGCCACACAGATTCCCTCTTGTTCCATCTTTTATATTCCCTCTTCTCACTCTCATAACTGTGTGGATAGTAAAATAATTATCCAAATAGGTATGATATTGGCAAAGAAAGTCACAAAATGTTTTAATGAGCAAACACTTTGGGGATGGTAATAATCTTCTTTCTGCTACCTTCAGTGTCTCTTTTAAGTATCTCTACATTCTTCTTCAAAAATTAAGAATATATCTTTCTTGCTCTTTTGTTGTTGTCGTTGAACACCAGAAGGGAATATTCCTTAATTCTCCAAAGTTAAGGACGGTACAGCACAATATTCCATTCAGCAGGTGAAGTCAGTATGAATGAACATATTTCAATCAGCAAATTGCTGGTTGTGTTGCAAATTCTACTTATGACGTTTTATATAATTTGAAGGGCTCCCATTAATTAAGGTATTTCTTATAAGCATTTAGAAAGATTTTTTTCTTGGCATGTGACTTGTAAATTTGTCCTGATATTTTCCCTTTGACAAGGTTTTGTGAATTGTAACTCAGCCACATAAGTGGCTCCTCATAATAAAGCCACATGGTATCCACTGTACACATATTCAGCAAATCAAAGAAGTGGTTCTCAACATAATATCTAGAGGAGGTCCTTCTTGTTCACTTTCAATAACTATGTTGAAGAATAGATTCTAAAAAGCTATTACTAAATTTTCCGGTATGTTTTGAAACTTGTGTCCACGAAATCTATAGATCAATAAATGTATAGAATAGAGCATAATAATCTAATTAATGGATTTAAGATGTCATCTAAGCAGTAATGAATGCAATAAATAGGCCTTCTGAATTCAAGATCAGCTGCAGAGGTAATGCACTGCCACTAGAATTGTGTGCTGTGTTGGTAATAAATTAATAAAAACATTGGGGATAAAAAAATCTGCAAATAAAACGGCGTGTCATGTGTGAAATATAATCAGAAAAATGTTCAGATTTTTATAATTAACAGAAAAATTATTGTTTTTATCATCTCCAGTGTTTAACAGACACTATTCACGGCATTTAGTAATGGCAAAAAACGCCATTTTTTTTGCCATTACTTTCAATAAAAAAGAGAACCAGCATTTAGAAATCTAATTTCAGAAACTTAATAAAATGAGAATTTTTCCTCTTTTACACATAAGAAGCCTGCATAGTATGTATTCTGTTGCTAGTACATAAGCTTCCCATTTTCTTCAGAAACCTATATACTTACATTTCTCTTTTACTA
The DNA here is from genome assembly GCF_000951045.1 of Mandrillus leucophaeus. Taxonomy (NCBI): domain Eukaryota; kingdom Metazoa; phylum Chordata; class Mammalia; order Primates; family Cercopithecidae; genus Mandrillus; species Mandrillus leucophaeus. Next base: position 1,194,349 of record NW_012106542.1, read on the forward strand.
ACTTCAATGCATGACTTCTATCTTCAAGGCAATTTCATGCTTCTAGACACGATGTCTGCATTCCAGGACAGCAGCAGAAAGTGTAGAAAAATAAAAAAGTCCTACCTCCCTAATGAGTCAACTGCACTTAAGGAGCCATCCCAGAAGTTTCACACAGGTTAGTATTATTATTATTATTTTTATTATTATTATTATTTTTGAGATGAGTCTCGCTCTGTCGCGTAAGCTGGAGTGCAGTGGCGCAATCTCTGCTCACTGCAAGCTCCGCCTCCCAGGTTCACGCCATTCTCCTGCCTCAGCCTCCCAAGTAGCTGGGACTACAGGCGCCTGCCACCACGCCCAGCTAATTTTTTTATTTTTAATAGAGACGGGGTTTCACTGCGTTAGCCAGGATGGTCTCGATTTCCTGACCTCGTGATCCGCCCGCCTCAGCCTCCCAAAGTGCTGGGATTACAGGAGTGAGCCACCACGCCCGACCTCACACAGCTTATTTTAATACAGTTGCATCCAGATGCAAGGGATGCTGGGAAACGTGGTATTGTGCTCAGCTAAAGTTGAGATTACGTTAGTGAAAATGAGACCTTGCACACTGGAAGGTTAAAAGCAATCTCTCATGACAACAATAAAGAAATTTAATTAAAACTTTAAGCAATGTGATAAACCTATGGAATGTTAACAGGCAAAAATAGCAACATTAAAAACTGCAGTGAGGAAATAAGGTATGATTCGTTTGTAGATGGTTTGTGTGTCATTAATCTAGGCAAAAACTGATAAACTCTTCTAATAGTGATGAAACGTATAAAAGAAATAATAATACACACTATGGCTAACAACATTCCATTTTGGCATATTTACTCTTGCTAAGTCTCTATGCTTAGCATCAGAAATGTACAGTTTTGATAGCCTATGACGTCAACATGTTCAGTTTGATAGTAGAAAAGACATAACATGAAGACAAACCAATGAACAAATAAGAATAAAAACTGTTAAAAAAGAACAATATTATAAGAACATAAGGATGTGATAATGTATTTGATAGTTTTATTGTTTTATAGTTTGATAATACATACAAATTTACTGCTCCTTCAATGTTAGAATCAATAGAATTACAGCAGAAGTAATTAAACAGATAAAGATCAAAATGTCACCTTTATTACTTACTGTTTGAAAAATAGTCTAAGGCTGGTTTTGTAGGGTTGCTCCTATCCATCACCTGATGTGAACTTTCTTAGGAAGCTTCAGGACTACCCCAAAGAACCAGAACCTGCTCTTTCACTCTGTTACATTGTGTAGAGTGCAGACCATCATGACTGCTCTCTATAAGAAAAAGAAAGGAAATGATTAAGAAACGCACAACAGTTGGTGGAGAATTGCACAATAAGTATGAAATTGGTTAGCTTTCTAAACTCACCAATCTCATAACTAGCACCTGTTCCCATGCAGTGAATGAGTGAAGGATGGACAGAGTCCATAATGATTATTCTAGGGAAATCCTTCTGAGTAGAAAGAGGAGAGTTTTGCAAACAGTTTTGTATAGTTTACTCTTATCTATGCACTGATAGTAAATAAGAGTTCCTAAAATTCTCTCTAAAACTCTAGGTAAATGAGATATTTCACTGCTTATGCTGTGTGACCTTCATATCCCATCTGCCTAGACTGTAAATATGCTTTCTGAATTTTAAAAGAATTAGTATACTATGCTTACATTAAGCAAAAAAGTACCCTTATTATGCAGGATCAAGTAACACTCTAAAGATTCATGTTTACGAAAAAACACTGATGATTCTATTTTATTATGTGTCTTCTAAAGAGAAAAATAATTGTGCTCTGCATTATTATACAATATGCTATTCTAAATACTTTCATTTAAACAAGATCATTATGAAAATGTTTTGCACACAGAAATATATTTTGAATACTTTTTAAAAAAGATCACAAAGTATATGGTCTCTGTATGTGTTGAATTATTTTAATGCTTTCACTATAACAGGAATTCTTAAAGAGGATACGTATTTGCATAATGCTGATAAACCTTTTTCATTTCTGTTAGTGCTTTGACTGTTGTTATAGCCACTGAAAGTAGTAATTATATGAGTTTATTATCCATGATTATCTTTAGATATATGTGCATTTTCTTTAATTAGACTACAAATTCTAAATGAAAAATAAAAAAGAAGTCACCTCTTATCTCTTTGTATGATATTAAATTTTGTTTCTTATATCCAGCGTTTCCCAAATGCCTGTTGCAAAATTTTACTTCAGGAGTAGAAAGTGGCAAATCAATATAGTAAACTATGTTACAGGGAAGGAGACACAGGGTAAACTTTTTCCTTATCTTCTCTCCATATTTATGTGCTGCACAAGCATAAATGGTAGCACTCACATGAACAAGTGGTTTTCAAGAATGTAGAATATTGTCATAAAAAAAAAACACTTTGAAACATCGAATTAATATAAAAGCCAGAACTACTATCACTATTTTTTACATCCATAGGAGGGAAGATATTTTTAGATACAAAATTCCTTCTAACAATTGTCCCTATCATTTAACCAGTATTTTGATAAAAGAAGGGAAAAATGGATATTCAGTCCAAAGATGGGCATGTATTCCCATGCCCAATCAGAAAACTTATGGATGTTCTTTAAAATAACAATTCATTCAACAAATAATTTTTAAATGGCTACTGAATACCTGGAAATGTTCTAGACACAGGGGCTATGCTAATAAACACGAAAGAACTAACTGACAAGAATGTGCTTACCTACAATGAAATATCTCCTCATGGAGCTTGAGTTCTATTTGAAAAGACAGAGAACAAAAAAAATATTATTGCATAGAGTGTTAGTTATGTGTGAATTAAAAGACTGGTCAGTACTTGAGGGAGGAGGAGTGACAACAAATCTCACTTCCAGTTCTATTTACCTGAACAGATTAATTCTATTTTGTTTCAATGGAACAATAGTCCTATGGTTAACCAGATCCGCTACACAAAGCAAACAACTTATAAAATGCATTTATTTCCTTATATTGCAAATCAATTTTAAATGGATCTACAAATATACAATAAATAATATAAATTAGGGAACATTTGCTTCTAAGGTAATAAGCAGATTTGTTAATTTCACATAAATAATTTCAGAAGGAGAGCAAATGTAAAAATGTGTTTCAGACAGTGGAGATGCCATTTTATTGTAAGACTATTTATAATCAAAGGACAAAGTAATGAGCTTTCTATGTCAATGATCGTCCTTCTCTATTTCACCCAGTTCCAGACAAATCCGAGTCTTCCAAGTCTCTTCATATATCTGATCCAATAAAATCTACAGTGAGTTCAGTTATACACACACACACACACGACTGCATTGAAATACTTTGCTCTAAGGAAGGAACATAGTGTATATGCAACTTGTGTACTTGCTAAGTATGGGATGACTAGTCCTTTAACAACTACATTTACTTTCTTTGACTTCTATCGTTGCTACCTACTCCTCAAAAATCTACTTAAACAACCAATAAATATATATGATGTTATGAGAGTTTTGGAAATAATCCCTAAAAATTTACATGGCTGCCTCTGTATATTTGGCAGCTTTATTAAGTATCACCCATGGGAACAACCCCTACAGAAGAATCAGAATATAAAGGATGTGAGCCCTGGGTTTCTCAGGCGCTGAAAGGACCTGTCAGAATCCTCCCAGGTGGGTCAAAATGGCCGGGCTTTATACCTCATCTCCATTCATGTTTGCATGTCAGGTACTCCAGGATGACCTAACATTAAGCCAGACAACTATTACAGCTGAGGCAAACTTTGAAGGAGTTGAGAGCTGAAGGCTGCTTTGTAATGTTGCTCCTAGCAGCCAGCGGGGAAAAAAATCTTTTCTTGAAGAGCGATCTGTGACCATCACAAAATGATTTGTTCTTAGCTCTTGTAAAATTGAAATTGTTTGCTTTTGAATTTTTAAAAATGATTCCTTTAAGATTCTTAATACCAAGATATCATAAGGTCCAGGAATTTTATAAAGAAGTATTTCTATTTATGTAATTTCACAAATTTCTCTATACATAAATCAACACTAAAACATGCCTTTGATACCAACAACTTGATTGGTTTGTGAAAGAAATCTATCACGCAAATACATATTGCTGTTTTTAGATAAGTTCTAAATGTATTACCAAATCAATTAATTTTATTGTGTATCTCAATATTCCAGTTGATGTATAAGTTTAAATAGAACAAACTATTTGACATTGAAATGTTCTTTATCAAGGGAGAAGGAATACAATTTTAAAGCCAAACCGAGTGACACGTAGTTCTGAATGATTTATTGGCTGTCTGCCATTCTGAAATGGCTGCCAGTCAATGTTACATGTGACATCTTTCAGATAGTGTGAACTCTTTTAAGCAAGTACTTTTCACTATAAAATTACAGCTGAAGATCATGAAAAGTGTGGTGTTTATCTTAATGGGCTGAAAGACCTATTTCAACAGTTACAGTAATTCAGAAAAATAGTCTCAAGTCTAGTATTTCAATAATGTTATTTTCGTAGATTTTCGTCTTTAAAGACAATGCTTCACTCTTGCAGAAAATGACTTCTCTAATCATCCTGGATTTCAAAAATCTTTCCATTATTTAATATTTAGATCGCTGGCAGAACTTGGCATGAGGAGTAGAGAGCTGTCACCACGCAGCCAGTCATTTTTCTTGGTTTTCCATATGCCATGCCCAGCAATAGAGCATTTCTTAAGGGCTGAGGAATAGTAGCAGTGCTAAACACAGAGATGACATTAACAGGAATGAGAGGGTCCAAGCTGTTTTCCTAGACTGATTCTCTTTCATCCTGAATCAAAGCATTTTCCTATTATTATTATAGATATTTCGCTTGTGGTATTATCTATCTTTTGGCAATGTTGATTTTTTTTCTGATGATCCAAATAGGTAATGTTAATGGGGAAAAAATCAGATATTAAGGGGAAAAAAAAACTAGAAATAAATGTTAACCCAAGACAGTAACAATACAATTAATTTATATGATACTTGAGGGATTGTGTCAATTATATTTTAAATGAAATTATAAAAATTCATCACCTGTGTTTTCTCCTATGATTATATATTCAACTAAGGCACAATTGTAAATGGTTGTATTTGGTTGAATTTTTAGATTGTTTGCAAGTTTTACTGTTGCAGACAATAATAACGGGAGTTTCTTTGAAAATAAATTTAGTTGTTCTATAACCAAGGCATAAATATTCAATTAAATAAAATTAGCACAAATATTAAACGAGAAGTATATTATATATAAAATGCATAAATAAAATAAAATGAAATATCCTACATTGGTCACTTTATGTCTATAGTTACCCTATTGATTCTGTGCTCATTTGCATATGGGTATATATGCAATTTTATAAAATGAAGTATTCGTAGTGTACATAAATTTAGTAATTATTTTACCCCTCAAAAGTATATGCAATGAGTGGCATTTATATATACATTTCATTAACCTGGAAGAAGAATGTTAGTCAAAAAAACTATGAGTTTAACAATTTTCTGGTTAATTCCAATGGGTTCTGTCCGGGCGCATGGCTCATGCCTGTAATCCCAGCACTTTGGGAGTCCGAGACTGGCGGATCACGAGGTCAGGAGATTAAGACCATCCTGGTTAACATGGTGAACCCCGTCTCTACTAAAAATACAAAAAATTAGCTGGGCTTGGTGGCGGGTGCCTGTAGTCCCAGCTACTCAGGAGGCTGAGGCAGGAGAATGGCGTGAACCCAGGAGGCGGAGCTTGCAGTGAGTGGAGATCATGCCACTGCAGGCCAGCTTGCATGACAGAGCGAGACTCTGTCTCAAAAAAAAAAAAAAAAAAAAAAAAGGGCTTTCAAAAAATGTCTTTAAAAATTTAATTCCATTTGCTTTCTCATAGCAGAATATGAGAATGAATCTTTTTTGCTGCAAATTTGCTAGCAATAAATTTTTATTTTTATTATTTTAATTTTGTGAATTTGGGGAATGGACTCTCATTCTGTATAGATATCATAATACTAATGAGATTGACTTCCTCCTTCTTATTAACAGTGTGCATTTTTACCCTCAGTGATTCAGTGCATGGTGTAGTGCTATAATTCAAAATGAACATTTCAAAGACAGATTACGTGCTTCCAAATGCCAAATCATCACTAACTAGCTCTGTGGCATTAAGGAAATTTCATAACCTTTTAGTGCCCAATTTTGTGGAAGAATGGTTAGAAGGCTATGGCAATAACAAAAGAAAATTTGAATAGCTGTATCCAACATGAAAAGGTTGTTAGTAGTATTAAATGAGTTACTATAGGTAAAACAATCAGGGAAATAATTAAAGAGAGTCTGCACTAATATTGTTTTATTAATTTAAAATTTCTATACACAATCCTTTGATTCATTTGGAATTAGTTTTAATGTATTTTAGAAAATAAGGTTTATTTTATATTTTCCCCCAAAACAATTCTTCAAGACAACTTTTTGAACAGTTAATTCCTTCTTTGTTTATAATATGCATTTTAATAAAGTGACTTATCTTCATGATTTCTGGGACATCTGTTCTATCTAATTTATTATTCAACATTCATCTCAGTATTTTCATTTCCTTGATCCATTTCACCTTACTGATCAACCCTTCTTTACTCAGTCTGAATTTTTTTTAGAAATTCTGAGAGAGCCCCAAACCTTGGTTTTGGGTCTTCTTTCAATCCTGTTTGTCTTTCCATGTGATCTTAATTATTTACATGACATTATACCCTATCTTTATGGTGACAAATCCCAAAATTATCTCTCTGGCTTAAACTTATCCTTAAAGATTTGGTTGCAACTTATTAAGAAGTCAGGTTCAATATAATACATGCATTGTTGATTTAATATGCTCATCAAAATATTTAAAGTTTTATTTTAATGCAAAAAATAAAGCTTTTAATTTTAGCTCCTATTTAATAATTTTGACAAAAAACATTATACCAATCATTATTAATTATTGCTGGGTTTTAAAATATTATCTGATTAAATATTTTTGACTTTGAAAAATGATAACAAATGCTTCTCTCTTGTCCCCTTGACCATACTTGATATTCCTTTTTCCAAATCCGGCCCACAAGTTCAGAATATAACCTGATAAAATATCTTCTATGTATAAACTATCTTTAAATTTTCTTGAGAGAATACTAAGTAACCAAAAGCATTGCTCCTTTGCCCTATAAAAGAGAGAACAATAAAAAAAATCCCTTTTTTTTGGTTATTTTAAATGGTAATTAAAGCTATTGTGAGGGCTCTTTTATCAACCAAACTTGTGAACAAAAAACAGCTCAAATTTATGTGTAAATAAAATATATTGAGATAAAGCCTTTCATTCAATGTGTGATTTTCAGTTCCAAAAAAACACACTCATGTTCAAGAACAAAGACTGGTACAATAACTATCTACAAAATGCTTTTGTTACTAGATTTTAATTCCTTCATCAAACAGGTGCAGTCAAAGTTGATAGTGTCACTAGATGCAGAGGTCTATCAATATCCTTCCCACCATTTAATATGTTTTTAATCTCAGGGAAATCCTTAATCATATTATTTTAAATTGTACAGCTGACTCCTGAACAACACAAGGTTTAGGGGCATCAAACCTCCCTATCCCCTCCCCACCACCCTAGCACAGTCAAAAATTCACGTATAACTTTAGTGATAACATTAACACATATTTCGTATGCTATATGTATTTTACACTGTACTTTTACAATGAAGTGAGCTACAGAAAAGAAAAGAAAATACATTTACGTACTATACTATGTTTATCTCACAAATTTACAATCCTGTGTTTACAAGATGGATCCTTCTTCTGAAATGGCGGCACCCACAGCTGCAGACCTCAATCTAGAGTACCTATTAAGCAATTCAACTTTTTCCTGTAATGTCAGGACCTTTCTCTGCTTCCTGGAAGAACTTTCAGCATCACTAGCAGCACTTTGTATAAGTCTGAAGGTGTTTTTCAAGTTTTATTGTATTGCACTACATATCATGAAAAATACATAACCATGAGAGATCACCTTTTACTGTGACAATTTACTGGAGAGGCAAGCTACTCACAAGAAGGTGATTAGCATTGTGTGGCATTTTAAGTGAATACTCACAACACTTGAGTTTACTGCAAGAACAACAGGTGGAGGCTAGGAAATTATTCCAGTAGTACAGTATGTAATACAGTTAATTTTGTGCAATTATGATTTAATATTGTATATTTATGTTTTACATTTCTCTCAACTGCAGTTGGCTAAGTGTGTGCCTACGTCTTGATAAATTTTAATGTTTTGTAATAGATGCATATATATTTCATTGTAGTAAATGATAGATTACACTAGTATCTACATATAATTTATGCATTCATGACTTATCATTTTGTTAGTTTTTTAATATTTCTTTTGTACATGGTTCACTTGTAAGCTTTTTCAATTTGTCATAAATCTCCAAAAATGTTCTGATATATTTATAGGAAAAAATCTACGTATGAGCAGACCTGCACAGTTCAAACCTGTGTTGTTGAGGAGTCAACTATATATTATAATTTAAGAGAGGATTTAACTCTTTCATTCTACTGGCAGTGGGTTAACATAAACTTTAGTCATAACTGCTGACCTTTCTTGGCACACTAAGGACAAATTGACCAATGTATTTAACCAATAGCTGGGGGAACATTTTGCTAAAATTGGTAAGTATATCTTTATAACTATATCTGTATAACTTGTCTCAAACTTCACCAGATTAATCCTAGCAAAACTGTAAAATGTCTCAGTAAAAATCTAAATGAATTTTTCATAACAAGTGCTGGCAATAGATTTTAAATATGTTCTGATCATTATTTGTGTCTTGTTGGCATGGAGAAAATCCTTTCTTTTTTTTCAGCCTGGGGAATCCCAACCTATATCTCTAGTAACAAGGAAACGATTTTACTGAAATTTTTATTAAATAATGTGGCAAAGTTTTGTCAATTAATCAGACTTCACTGTCCATATCCTTTCAACCTTTTAGGAAGGCAGAAAAATGGAATTCTGAAACTAAAGTTGGCAAAGTTCACAGAGATTTTCAAACCTGCATGGTCTATGGTATTTCTTCTTTCTGTGGTTCATCTGTGGCTTATGAGTTAGTAACAGACTAAACTGAGTGTCTAGGAATATTAGCTCTGATTCTAGAAATCTACAGTTGTTTAACTAAATGCTGTAAGGACTCAGGAAATCTATTCTTTCAACAAAAGTTACTGAAGACTTTCCCCATTAGTATCCTAAACAATGTCTGCAAAATTGGTTTTCATACCTGGATACCTTGTCTTCTAAGAGACACCGCAGAGAAAGATCCCAGGAAAAAAAGTCAGTATCAGGCAGAGCTAGCAACTAGCAAACCCATAAATCTTTAAAAGACTGATCCTCAGATTCCTATCTCTCAAGTAAAGAGGTTTAGGTCATCTTCATATTACCAGAAAGTAACTCTACCAAAAACCTCTAACTAATGACTCTTAGGATTCTTCCAAAAGCAAATAGTCTTTGGGAGGAGACAGCTTCCATCAAATGCCTTCAAATCACGTGAATCGCTATATGAGGTATCAGTATCTGCAAACCAAGGTCCACATAAAAAGATCCATTGGGTGTCATATTTAATCTGTAAATCTTGAGTTTTTATTTTCCTAGTTACGTTTTTAAAATCTTTTTATGCTTAAGGTTACATTTAATTACTTTACCTATAAAGCTACTATTCCTAATTTCTCTATGCCATCCTCTTTCTCTAGAAGAGTTCAGAAGCTGGCTGTAATTCATTCACAATTTGGCTAAACATGCAGTTGAATCGGGGCTAAGTTGCACACATTTTCCTTAGGATGCCAATTAGTGTTTTGTTTTGTTTTTAACATTGATTCCAAATATGAAACATCTGAGTTTATCAATAATTGGACTCCCTGCTTATTTTCATTTTATCTGACAAACAGCAGAGCATTAGATAAATAGAAATCTTAAATGCTAATATGCTGCACCCAGGAAAGAAAGCTTATGCCTACAGTAGAAGAGCACTCAGAGATCTTTACTATAAGGCAGCTTCTGTCACTAAGCCTTTAGAAAGAAATGTCTTAAAAAGAAGAGAACAAATGGCACATACTTAATTCATTTCTCACATTTACATATCATAAATCTTATTACATATTCAAGCTCCTATCACATCTTCCTCTTCCTCTTTGTGATACAGTCTTCATTTTATATCCCCAAAAGAGATTAATAGCAGAATAGAGCTGAAGGCAATCAATAAACTCAATCAAACTTAATGACTGCTACTGGATTTGTGGCACCAGAACCTATTGATTATTACAGCAATCTTGACATAAACAAACATATTGATGTGGTAGTCAGAATAATGACTCTTCAGAGATATTGGGGTCCTAATCCAGAGAATTTATAAATTTGTTAGCTTATCTGGCAGGACAGAGTTTGCAAATGCAATTAAAGTTAAGAATCTTGAAATGGAGAGACTATCATAGATTTTTAGGTGGCCAAATGAAATCATAAGATTCTTTAGAAGTGGAAGAGGGAAATATAAAAGGAGACTGTGAGGACTTGGTCCTTCATTGGTAGCTTTGAAGGTGAAGGAAGGGAACTGTTATAGACTAGATACTTGTGTCCCCCTAAAATTAATCTATTTAAGATGATGGGCATTGTTCAATTATTAATAGATTATTTTTAGTAATCCATTAATTGGCAGTATGATAGTATCTGGAGATGGAGATTTTCAGAGGAACTTAGGTTGAGATGTCATAAGTGTGGTGTTCTCATAATACTATTAGTGTTCTTTTGAGAAAAGATGGGGATACTAGACCCCTGCCCCACCCTTCTCTTTCTATTTCCATAAACATGTATCCAGGAAAGGCTATGTGAACACAGAGAGAAGGTGGCCATCTACCAACCAGAGAGGGAGTGGGCCTTCACCATGAACCAAATATACCAGCATCTTAATCTTGGACTTCCCAACCCTCAGAACCCTGAGAAATAAATGTCTGTTGTTTAAGCCACCCCATCTATGATATTGTCTTATAGCATTCCAAGTGAAGACAGGGAACATGCATCAAAGAATGCAGCTGGAGTCTAAAACCTGGGAAAGGAGAGGGCATGGATTATTCCACAGAGCCTAAAGAAGGAATGCAGTCTTCCAGTGCTTTGATTTTAACTCAGTAGGACCTGTGTTGAACTTATAACCTGGAAAACTGTTAGACAATAAATTTATGTTGGTTTTAGATTACTAAGTGTGTAATTTTTCTAACAGCCACAGGAAAATAATACATTTCGCAAATCAGTGCATGTTTCATGATGGTCAATGATATGCCCCAGGGTCCATTTTGGCCATGATTTCTATCCCTTCAAAAAACAAAACAAAAGAAAAAAGTAAAACAAAAGGACCAATTTTACTATATAATTTGATTTTTAAAAATATTTTATATTTATTTAATCCGGCATATCCAAAATATTGTCATCTCAGCATAAATCAATATATATTTTTTTCATAAATCAATATTAAAATTTGTATTCAGTTTTTATATTTTTTAAACTAAATCTAGTTTGTATTTTACACATAGGATAAGTCAATTCAAATTCACCATGTTTCAAGTGTTCAATATCTACATGTCACTAGTAATAACTGTAGTGGACAGAGTTGATCCAGATTTTTAAGTGTATTGGTATAAAACTAAGTACATTTTTATCTTATTAAAACAAAACAAAGCAAAACTCCAAAACTATGTCTATGTTCCTTTTGCTTTTTTTAACATTGAACATATTATTCTTGTTTTTTAATTTAGTTTTGTCTGTATTTAGTTCTATTTTTTGGTGGCTGTTATTTCTTGTATGGTTGGCATCACCTTTTTTTTCAATTTCTTAAACTATCTAAACTATTATGCTCTAAGTTTAGCTCAATTTCAATCAGCTAATGAAAGACTTTGAAAGACTCATTTAACTCTCTTAAGCCATTCTCCACAGACATGAAAAATCTTCCTCTCACGATTCCCTCCTGAAACACTGCAAAAATATGTCAAAACGGTGTACTTTCTTGGCACAGAGTTTTAATAAACTTAGTTTTGCTTTAATAAAAAATTGTCTGATTATATTTCAGGGAATTCCACTGGTAAAAGCATAAAATAGTATTAGTTCAGGTCATCTTTTGTAAAGTTATGATTGTGCCATAATATCAATTCTTGTCAAAATTTATGACCTCAAAATCAACTTAATATGCATCAACATAGATATTTTTTAGCAATTCTAGACTCCAGGTGCTTATTTAAATAATATGGGTACACAAGACTGAGCAAAACCAGTTGGTATTGAACGTACGTTTTAGAGAAATACGTCATGAACAGCTGTGTTTTGTTACATAAAGAACTTGATGACATAATCAATATCATGGCAGCATGCAACTGTTGGTTAGTATGTCTCTTTAAACAAGCACATATGCTCATTCATGGAGTGTGTATTTGTATCTGTGCTGTGTCTGCGTGGTGAAGCAGCAAGCAATAATTGGATGTCTTGATTATCTAACAGCAAAAAACGCCTACATAATAAAAAGAAATTCTGATTTATTTATTAGTTCAACTGAGCTTTTCTTTTTAATGTAACACAGACGGTCCCTGATTTACAATGGTACAACTTTACAGTTTTGCCATGGTACAAAAGTGATAAACATTCAGTAGAAACAATACTTGTATTACCCATATACCCATTCTGTTTTTCACATTCAGTACAGAATTTAATAATTTACATGTGATATTCAACACTTTATTTAAAAATAGGCTTTATGTTAGATATTTTTTTCTGACTTTTGGCTAATGTAAGTGTTCTGAGCACATTTGTTAAGTGTGTTTTTTATATATATATATATATATATATA
>NW_012106542.1:1208742-1210163 GCF_000951045.1 Mandrillus leucophaeus
TATCCATGAGCATGGAATGTTCTACCATTTGTTTGTGTCCTCTTTTATTTCATTGAGCAGTGGTTTGTAGTTCTCCTTGAAGAGGTCCTTCACATCCCTTGTAAGTTGAATTCCTAGATATTTTATTCTCTTTGTAGCAATTTTGAATGGGAGTTCACTCATGATTTGGCTCTGTTTGTCTGTTATTGGTGTATACAAACGCTTGTGATTTTTGCACATTGATTTTGTATCCTGAGACTTTGCTGAAGTTTCTCATCAGCTTAAGGAGATTTGGGGCTGAGATGGTGACGTTTTCTAAATATACAATCATATCATCTACAAACAGGGACAATTTGACTTCCTCTTTTCATAATAGAATACTCCTTACTTCCTTCTCTTGCCTGATTGCCTTGACCAGAACTTCCAACACTATATTGAATAGGAGTAGTGAGACAGGGCATCCCTGTCTTGTGCCAGCTTTCAAAGGGAATGCTTCCAGTTTTTGCCCATTCAGTATGATACTGGCTGTGGGTTTGTCATAAATAACTTTTATTATTTTGAGATATGTTCCATCAATACCTAGTTTATTGAGAGTTTTCTGCATCTATTGAGATAATCATGTGGTTTTTGTCCTTGGTTCTCTTTATGTGATGGATTACATTTATTGATTTGCATATGTTGAACCAGCCTTGCATCCCATGGATGAAGTCAACTTGATCTTGGTGGATAAGCTTTTTGATGTACTGCTAGATTTGGTTTGCCAGTATTTTTGTTAAGTGTATTAAATGCATTTTTTACCTAAAATGTTTTCAACTTATGATGAGTATATCCAGATCCATCAAAACACATCTTGGCCTGTGGTTATCAGGATGTAACTCCTTATAAGTCGAGATACATTTGTATTATATCTCATGTACACACACATGCACACACACATACAGATTTAATCTGTTTACAGAAATAAAAGGAATAAAATACCGTTTCTATTATACACCAAAACTAGCCATTTTGACAGATACTTCACTCTGAAAAGCAACACTTTGTAGCTACTTTACAGATTAGTATAAGAATTTGGTGTTTCTGTTTGAGAGATTCGAGTTCACATTTCAGTAAATAAGCCGCTCCCTCTACTAAACCTGGGAATGTAATTCTATTGAAAAGTAATCTGTGCTGTAAAATTACATGTCATATTGAGAAAAGGACAATCTCAAACAGTAGTCACACATAAAATCAAGCAACACTGACATTCTTTTCACATACAGTGAAAACTCCTTGCCAATTTTGAGATTATACAGGAAAACAGAATGGGGGACAAGTGTCTCTGACACATAGAGAGAAAATCCCTTGAAGAAGAACTCAGTTGACACAATCAAAACATGCAAAACTGGAAGAAACAAGGTGAGTGCTTTTTATGTTAGTTGAGCTGTCAAGAAAGTGTAAAA
>NW_012106542.1:1214262-1215450 GCF_000951045.1 Mandrillus leucophaeus
CTTGTTTCTCCTTTGCCTTCCACCATGATTTTCTGAGTTTCCTGAGTCCTCCCATTCATGCTTCCTGTAAAGCCTGAAGAACTCTGAGTCAATTAAACCACTTTTCTTCATAAATTACTCAGTCTCAAGTCATTCTTTATACCATTGTGAAAACTGACTAATACAGTTAGTAATTTTAAAGAACATTTGTGATTTTAACAATCAGGCACATTTTTTAAAATAATCAGACTGCTTCTAATTTTTTTAACTCCTTGCAACTTATAGTTAATGCCTAAAACTTTGATGACCTTCATTACATCCCAATGCCTCTGTTCCCTTATGGCAAACTATCATATTTACTGTACTTACTGTAACTACAGTGCATTTATTATTTTCAGTCCAAATAGTATTCAGTAATAAGCAGTTCTTGCCACATAAGAATAAGTTATATTCCTATTCACTATATTCCAGAATTTCTATTTTCCTTCCACAGTGCCAGCTAAAATTAAAGTGGAATCATCTATTGGGGCCCTGTGTATTTAATGTTTGTTTTCTTATCATATTATAAAAACTGTGAAGGAAGGAAATTCTTGCCTCTTGTTTATACTTTTATCTCCATTGTAGAAACACTCTGCATTATTTTCTTACTGCTGCTGTAGCAAATCACTACAAAGTTAGTGGTTTAAAATAGCACAAATATAGTGTCAAACAATTCTGTTTGTCAGATGTCTGACGTGCATCTTATGAGGCTAAAATCAAAGAGTGAGAACTGTCGTATTCCTTTCTGAAGGTTTTAGGGGAGAATCAGTTTCCTTGACTTTTCCAGCCTCTAGAGACTGTCCTGATTTGTTCGCTTGTGGTCTCTTTCATTTGTCTAAACCAGAAATGCTGTATCTCTCTGACCATTCTTTTGAAATCATATCACCTTATGCTTCTAGCCAAGAATGTTTCCCTATTTTAAACCCATTTGATTACATTGAACTCAAAAGGACAGTTTTTCATCTTACCGTCCTTAATGTTATAACACGTGTAAAGCCCCTTTTACCAGATAAAGTTAACATATTCACAGGTTCCAGCAATCAGGACATGCTTTTTTTTTTTTTTTTTTTTTTGGAACCATTATTTTGCCTACTATACTGTCTTAATTGGAGGAAGCAACTTCTTTGAATAGGTGAATTAATTTCAAATTGATAATGTGGTGATTCTGAA
>NW_012106542.1:1217816-1251155 GCF_000951045.1 Mandrillus leucophaeus
TAAGTGAGGATTTTCTTTTTTGAAACATCATCATTTATATTTACCCAGTTTGCAACTTCATCAGCTGAATCTCAGGATGTGTTCCATGACACTGAAGGACAATTAAATCATATCCATGATAATATATGAGAAACTGACAGGAGAACATGGCAGTGTTTGAATTAATGTCTATCATTAGATAGAGTTTCTGACCACATAATTTGAATTGTAGCTTTCCATACAATTCAATCATGATAAGCACTTATTAGATTAGTGATATAGTTTGACTCTCTGTCCCCACACAAATCTCATATTGAATCATAATCTCCACGTGTCAGGGGAGGGGCCTGGTGGGAGGTGACTGGATCATGGGGGTGGATTTCCCATACTGTTCTCGTGACAGTGAGTGAGTTCTCACAAGATCTGATGGTTTAAAAGTGTGTGGAACTTCCCCCCAGCTCTTCTCTCTACTGACACCATGTGAAGAAGGTGCCTGCTCCCCCTTTACCTTTTGCTGTGATTGTTAGTTTCCTGAGACCTCCCATCTTGCTTCCTGTTAAGCTTGCAGAACTGTGAGTCAATTAAACCTCTTTTCCTCATAAATTACCCAGTAGTTCTTTATAGCAGTTTGAGAAGAGCTAAATACAGAAAATTGGTACCAAAGAAGTGGCGCATTGCTATAAAGATACCTGAAAATATGGAAGTAACTTTGGAACTGGGTAACAGGCAGAGGTAGGAAAGAGTTTGGAGGACTCAGAAGAAGGCAGGGAGATGTAGGAAAGTTTAAATCTTCCTAGAGACCTGTTGAATGGTTGTGAACAAAATGCTGATAGTGATATGGATAATGAAGTCCGGGCCAAGGGGGTCTCAGATGGAGATGAGGAACTTATTGAGAACTGAAGAAAATGTCATTCTTGCTATGCTTTAGCAAAGAGACTGATAGTATTTTGACCTGCCCTAGAGATCTGTGTAACGTTGAACTTGAGAGAGATGATTTAGGGTATCTGGTGAAATAAATTTCTAAACAACAAACCTTCCAACATGTGGTCTGGCTGCTTCTAAAAGTTTGTGCTCATACCCATGAAGAAAGAGATGGTTTGAAACGAAAACTTATATTTAAAAGGAAAGCAGAGCATAAAAGTTTGGAAAAGTTGCAGCCTGACCATGTAGTACAAAAGAAAAACCTATGTTCTTGGGAGAAGTTCAAGCAGAAATTTGTATAAGTAAAGAGGAGCCAAATGTTAATAACAAAGACAGTGTGGAATATGTCTCCAGTACATTTCAGAGACCTTTGAGGCAGCCCCTCCCATTACTAGCCTGGAGGCGTAGGAGGGGGGAATTGTTTTGTGGGCTGGGCCCAGGGACCTGATGCTCTGGGCAACGTCGGGACATGGTGCCCAGTGTTCCAGCTACTCAGCTCCAACTGTGGTTAAAAGGGGCCAAGGCACTACTCAGGCCATCGCTTCAGAGAATACAAGCCTCAAGCCTTGGTGGCTTCCACATGAGGTTGGGCCTGTGGTTGTGCAGAAGGGAAGAGTTGAGGTTTGGGAACCTCCATCTGGATTTCAGAGGATGTATGGCAATGCATGGATGTCTAGGCAAAAGTCTACTGCAGAGGTGGAGCCCTTATGGTGAACCTCTACTAGGGCAGTGCAGTGCAAAGGGAAAATGTGAGGTTGGAGCCCCCACACAGAGTTCCCACTGGGGCACTCCCTACTGGAGCTTTGAGAAGAGGGCCATGGTACTTCAGTCCCCAGAATGGTAGATCCACTGACAGCTTGCACAGTGTGCCTGGAAAAGTCACAGGCACTCAATCCTAGCCTGTGAAAGCAGCTGTGGGGGCTGTGCCTTGTACAGCCACAGGGGCAGAGCTGTCCAAGCTCATGGGAGTGCAGATATTGTATCAGTGTGCTCTGGATGTGAGAGATGAGGTCAAAGAAGATTGTTTCAGAGCTTTAAGATTTAATGACTGCCCTGTTGGGTTTTGGACTTGCATGGGGCCCTTAGACCCTTTGTTTTGGCTAATTTCTCCCTTATGGAATCAGAGTGTTTACCTAATACCTGTACCCCCATTGTATCTTGAAATTAACTAACTTATTTTTGATTTTACAGGCTCATAGGCAAAAGGGATTTGCCTTGTCTCAGATGAGACTTTGGACATGAACTTTTGAGTTAATGCTGGAATAAGTTAAGACTTTTGGTCTGTTGGGAAGGCATGATTGGTTTTGAAATGTGAGAAGGACATGATATTTGGGAGGGGCCAGAGGCAGAATAATATGGCTTGGCCCTTTGTCCCCACCCAAATCTCATCTCAAATTGTAATTCCCTCATGTCAAGAGAGGGGCCTGGGCGGAGATGACTGGATCATGGGAGCAGATTTCCCCATGCTTTTCTCATGATAGTGAGGGAGTTCTAAGAGATATGATGGTTTAAGAGTGTGTGGCACTTCCCTCCTCATGCTGTCTCTCCCCTGCCACCATGTCAAGAAGATCCTTGTTTCTCCTTTGCCTTCCACCATGATTTTCTGAGTTTCCTGAGTCCTCCCATTCATGCTTCCTGTAAAGCCTGAAGAACTCTGAGTCAATTAAACCACTTTTCTTCGTAAATTACTCAGTCTCAAGTCATTCTTTATACCATTGTGAAAACTGACTAATACAGTTAGTAATTTTAAAGAACATTTGTGATTTTAACAATCAGGCACATTTTTTAAAATAATCAGACTGCTTCTAATTTTTTTAACTCCTTGCAACTTATAGTTAATGCCTAAAACTTTGATGACCTTCATTACATCCCAATGCCTCTGTTCCCTTATGGCAAACTATCATATTTACTGTACTTACTGTAACTACAGTTCATTTATTATTTTCAGTCCAAATAGTATTCAGTAATAAGCAGTTCTTGCCACATAAGAATAAGTTATATTCCTATTCACTATATTCCAGAATTTCTATTTTCCTTCCACAGTGCCAGCTAAAATTAAAGTGGAATCATCTATTGGGGCCCTGTGTATTTAATGTTTGTTTTCTTATCATATTATAAAAACTGTGAAGGAAGGAAATTCTTGCCTCTTGTTTATACTTTTATCTCCATTGTAGAAACACTCTGCATTATTTTCTTACTGCTGCTGTAGCAAATCACTACAAAGTTAGTGGTTTAAAATAGCACAAATATAGTGTCAAACAATTCTGTTTGTCAGATGTCTGACGTGCATCTTATGAGGCTAAAATCAAAGAGTGAGAACTGTCGTATTCCTTTCTGAAGGTTTTAGGGGAGAATCAGTTTCCTTGACTTTTCCAGCCTCTAGAGACTGTCCTGATTTGTTCGCTTGTGGTCTCTTTCATTTGTCTAAACCAGAAATGCTGTATCTCTCTGACCATTCTTTTGAAATCATATCACCTTATGCTTCTAGCCAAGAATGTTTCCCTATTTTAAACCCATTTGATTACATTGAACTCAAAAGGACAGTTTTTCATCTTACCGTCCTTAATGTTATAACACGTGTAAAGCCCCTTTTACCAGATAAAGTTAACATATTCACAGGTTCCAGCAATCAGGACATGCTTTTTTTTTTTTTTTTTTTTTTTTGGAAACCATTATTTTGCCTACTATACTGTCTTAATTGGAGGAAGCAACTTCTTTGAATAGGTGAATTAATTTCAAATTGATAATGTGGTGATTCTGAATGAACATTAAAGAAATCAACTATTACACCAAACATTACTTTATAGACCTAAAAAAAATTAACTGACTATATAAAATTCATTATACATTTGGAGATAGAAAGAATTTTGTACTTTTTAATATGACTTTTTAATTTTTTTGCAATCTTTTTTCTTATTTAAAAAATCAGTATTGTATTAGTACCCACATTATAAGTTTGTTCTAAGAATCAAATGAGATAAACATTTGAAACACCTATCATAGTATCAAGTTCAGATAGTAAGCCTAAAATATCCGATGACTTTTATTATTCAGAATGTAGTCAAAATCAACATTAAATGACGTTAACACTTGGTTTTGTGTATTATAATGCTAGCTTTGTGTCATATCTATCTAGAGAGTACACTGAATGGCTTAAACCAAGTAGGTGATTTCTTGCTTACACAGCAGTTAAACATAAGCAATTTTGGCTAAAGAGGCATCTTTCCTGCAAAGAATAATTCAAGTTAATGAAGGATCTATTATTATCAAATTATATCTTCCCAGATTGCTTTGTATATATCACCATTCCAGAAGACAAAAGACTACTTATGAAATATAATTTGCACACTTCTTTATGTATGAAAAACTCACTTCACTCTGTAAACAATCTAAATTTTTGCCCAGTTACTGCTTACAAATTAGCGTTCAGGATGTTTCATGACATGCAGTTCTCTCCCTTAGGCCACTATATGGCTTATCAAGGACTAGTGTCCTATAAAGTCAAAAGACAAATTATCTGTAAAATCTAAGTTACCATGGTGAAGCTCCTATCAGAAGACAAAGAAGTCTGCATAGCACTGACAAGAATATTTCTGAGCAGTACAAATATTCATTTGATGAAACCATAAATATGTCCTGTGGAAGTAGCTTTAAGGTCCACTGTCCTTGTGGCTCATAGATTTACTTTCTGAGGTAATTGACATTTTCTCTTACTCCCCATGCCTCCATCTTAAATTAGAACAATGAGTGTTTTCTCAGCATGACTAATCAATTGCACTGATTAGTAAAATTTGGGATGTTTGAGGATATTTTAAGCCTTAACTTTTTTTTCACAATAGGCTTATTATACCTTTTCCAAGTATTTATTTATTGGATCTAGTTTATAACCAAACACACAGTTCTTTCCTAGGCATAATTCTGACGTCTGCCTCATTTCCTTGTTTTTTCTTCTCCCCAACACACATATGCTTCTCTGACTGTAAAGATGACCACTTCAAGGTCATTTGAAATCATAGACTTGAAAGAGAAAACAACTTTCATGATTAGTTCTTTGCTTCAGGGCTGGGTTCCTTGTTTTTTATGAACACAGTAGGATTTAATTTCTGAGCAACTTTTTCAACCTAATCAGAAAAACATGAGCTTTTCTGTCACTGTATAATTCCACCATTACTAGACTTTCTGTTTACAAGTGGTTTCCAACCAGGAATGATTTTTGTTTCCATAGAACACTTGTCAGTGTCTGGAGACGTTTTGAATTACAATGATTAGGTGGTGATGCTACTGGTATGTAGTGGTATAGCCTAGAGATACTATTACTATCCTACAATGCAAAGAATAACCCCCTATCAAGTGCAGGAATATCAGGCATAAAACGTCAGTAATGCTAAGGGTTAGCAACTCAACTCTATCGACTTTCTTTCTACTCTAAAGACAGGAATTTTTTTTTCTTTTTTTTTCTTTTTTTTTTTTTTGCCTGTGTTTATCTATTTCTTGCATTATTTTTTTTTTTTTGCCTGTGTTTATCTATTTCTTGCATTATGGAACAGAGAAAACATGAACACATTACCTTTTGCCTTTCCCCATTTCCTACACTCTTTCCCAAAGGTAATATTAAGCTTCTAATTAATTTTAGATGGCAGTTTCAATAATTTTTTTCAGTATATAAAAATGAGAAATATAGTTTATGTGTCTATCAAAATAGAACATAAATGTTTGTGAACATTTGAATCTGTGAGTTTCTCTTGCTCACTCACCTGTAATCCCAGCTACTTGGGAGGCTGAGGCAGGAGAATCACTTGAACCCAGGAGGCAGAGGTTGCAGTGAGCTGAGATCATACCACTGCACTCCAGCCTGGGTGACAGAGCGAGACTCTATCGGGAAAAAAAAAAAAAAAAAAAAAGAAGTGACTCAACTGATTGATTTGTAAAACCTCATTGTAAAATAAAGTTCTATAAATGAGACAATACAGTTAAATTTTTGGATTAAAAAGTTTGCCACTTTGTGAATAAGTTTTATTTAGGCTTGATTTAGTTAATTTCCCTTTTTTTTTTTTTTCTTTTTTTCTTTTGAGACAAAGTTTCACTCTTGTTGCCCAGGCTGGAGTGTAGTGATGTGACCTCGGTTCACTGCAACCTTCACCCACCAGGTTCAAGTGATTGTCCTGCCTCGGCCTCCTGAGTAGCCAGGATTACAGGCACCTGCCACAACACCTGGCTAATGTTTTGTGTTTGTAGTAGAGATGGGGTTTCACCACGTTGGCCAGACTGGTCTCGAACTCCAGACCTCAGGTGATCCACCCACCTTGGCCTCCCAAAGTGCTAGCATTACAGGCATGAGCCACCGCACCCAGCCAGTTAATTTTTCTATTAACTAAGACCTAATTATGATTGAGGCAGAAGAAATGGGTCCTTGGGGTTTGAAAATTAGCATTCAATTTGGAAGTTTAATTTTCAATATAGATTGTTTATTATTAAATTACTGGATATAATATCACAAAGGAGGAAAGAAAGGTTGCTTAGTTAAAAATCTATGGTACTAGTCATGGTGTCAGATATAGAGAATGATTTAAGGTTATTAGAGTCACACCTGATGAGTAAATTGTTGTTTTCAAGGAAGAGGTATGTAAGGGTAAGAGGGGTAATATTTTAGCGTCCTTGCTAGTTAAAAATTTGCAAAGTTATTTACATTTCAAGGAAATTACTCTTAGTAATTTTATGGGTAAAATGACAAATTCCAAGTTTAATTTTCACATGTAATGCCCTCCTTGAGCACTTATTTTTATAAAGCTATTAGTCTATTTTGATCTCAATTTGCCTTTCTTAAAGAGATTTTAAAATTTTCTGAAAGAAGTTGAGATCTGGAAGTGTAGCTGTTATACTTTTCAGTTTTTAATTACATATTTAATTATCCCTTAATTATTAAGGTTATTCTCAAAAGTGAAGAGGTAGCCAGGATCACACTGTGTAAGATTTGACTCCTGAATGTAATATTTAAAAATGTTACAAAGTCTATCAAAGAGGTTTTCATTCTGCGAGACTAGATGGTCAATTTGAAGTGGTCAGGAAGCACCACTCCCACTGAGAGATATCAATTTATGGAGTAAACCACTGTAATTTAGGCAGATCTTGGGAGAGAAAATGCTGAGTGGATTGAGAGGCAGCAATGAAGCTGAGTTGAAGAGGGAGGAAGCCTGTGCAGGGAACCCAAACACTACAGCTAGTTTCTGGCCCAGAATGGCTTCTAGGAAAGGGCCTCTGCCTGAGGGAGACCTGTGGCCTAGAACACCTAACACAGGAAACACAGGTGCATCACCAATGATTGTAGAAGACTCCCCCAAGGCCCTGGAGCAGACCTGGTGATGGAGGCATCTCTCTCACCCCCACTACAGGGCACACCTGCAAATAAAAGGAAGTATAAAACAGCCATGCCACTGGGTATTAGGCTAGCCACTGGTCATTACTCTTAAGCACCATGCATTGGATCCCAGCCCAAACTACAACATCAAAGTTTATCCTGCTACATATACACCTGTGAAACCAAAGACAAGAATTATCCATACATAAAAATCCTGTACAGAGAAAGCCCTGGCCCTTTGCTAGCATCCAGAAACAAAACCAATTGACTATACTCAAGATACACTACAGTTAAAGGAACACTAACCCTACTAGAAAAGAAAAAATCAGTGCAAGAACTCTGGCAATTCAAAAAGCTAGAGTGTCCTCTTACCTCAAAATTAGCCCACTAGCTAGCAAGCAATGGTTCTTAATCAGTCTAAAATAATTGCAACAGACATAGAATACAGAACATTGATGGCAGGGAAGCTCATGAACATTAAGAAGAAAGTTGAAACCCAATCCAAGGAATCCAGCAAAATAATCTAAGTGCTGAAAGATGAAATTGCCGTTTTAAAAAATAACCGCACTGAATTTCTAGATCAGAAAAAATTCAGTATAAGAATTTTGTAATACAATAAGAAATATTAACAGAAGGTAGGCCAAGCTAAGGAAAGAAACTCAGAGCTCAAAGACTGGTTCATTGAATCAACTGAGTTAGACGAAAATTTTAAAAAAGAATTAAAAACAGAAAATGAACCAAAGCTTTAAGAAATATGGAATTATATAAAGAGATGAAATCAATGACCCATTGCCATTTTTAAGAGTGAAATAAAGAGAACAGACAACTTGGAAAATAGATTTGAGAATAGAGTCTATGAAAGTTTTCCTAACCTCGCTACAGAGAGTGACATGTAAATCCAAAAAATACAGCAAATCCAGCTAGGTACTATAAAAGGTGACTATCCCCAAGGCACATAATCATATTCACTAAGGTAAATGCAAAAGAAAAAAAATCTTACAGGCAGTTAGAGAGAAAGGTCATGTTTTCATACAGCAAGAACTCCATCAGGCTAGTAGTAAATTTCTCAGCAAAAACCTTACAAGCCAGAAGAGATTAACGGCCTATGTCCAACATCATTAATGAAATAAATTCCAGGCAAGAATTTTATATTTCACTAAACTAAACTTCATAAGTGAAGAAGAAACAAATTCCTTCTCAGATAAGCAAATACTGAGGGAATCAATTTCAACTTGACCAACTTTATGAAAGGTCCTTAAGGGAGTGCTATACATTGAGTAAAAAGAATGGTACCTGCTACCACAAAAACCCACTTAAGTATATAGCTCACAGGCACTATAAAGTATCTACACAATCAAGTCTACATAAAAACCAGCTACAAGCATGATGATAGGATCAAAATCTCATATGTCAATGTTAACCATAAATGAAAATAGGCTAAACACCCTACTTAAAAGACATACAGTGGCAAACTGGATAAAAATGTAAGGCTCACCATGTGTAGTCTTCAAGAGACTCATCTCATATGTAATGACAGCCACTGGCCCAAAATAAGGGGATGGAGAAAATCTGCCATGCAAATCAATAACAAAAAAGCAGGAGTCACTATTCTTATATCAGATAAAACAGACTTTAATAAAAATTAAGAAGAACGATTGAAGAATAAAGAGCATTATGTGATGACAAAGTATATGATCAAACATGAATACATAAGTACCCTAAATATAAATGCACCCAACATGGAGCACCCAGATTCATAAAACAAGTTCTTTTTGGACTACGCAAAGACAGACGACCACACAATAATTGTAGGAGACTTCAACACCCTTGCTGGCAGAGTTAGATGATCAAAGCAGATGACTAACAAAGGAACTGTATACTTAAACTTGACACTTGACCATTTAGACCTAATAGACATCTACAGAACCCTCCACTCAATAACCTCTGAATACACATTCTTCTCATCTGCACAGGGAACATATTCTAACATGGACCACATGCTTGGTCATAAAGCAAGTCTGGATACATTTAAAAAAATGAAGTCATACCAAGCACACTCTTAGACCCCAATGTAATCAAAATATAAATAAATATTAACATCTCTCAAAACTACAAAAATAGATGAAAATTAAACACATTTCTCCTGAATAACTTCTATGTGAACATCAAAATTAAAGGAGAAATTTTTAAAAATATGTGAAATGATGAGAATGGGAACACAAATTACCAAAATATCTGGGATGCGGCTAAATCAGTATTAAGAGGAAAGTTTAAATGTCTTTATCATAAAATTAGATATATTTCAAATTAACAATCCAATATTGCACCTAAAGGAACTAGAAAAAAAAAAAACAACCCTACATCAATGCTAGGAATGAAAAGTAATAACTAAAATAGATAAGATCTAAATGAAATTGAGATGCAAAAATCCGTACAAAAGATTAATGAAACGAAGAGGTGATTTTAAAAAAGAGATTGATAGGCCATTAGCTAGATAAAGAAGAAAAAAGAGAAGATCTAAATATAACCCAGAATGAAAAATACAACATTAAAAATGGTCCCACAGACATACAAAGTAATCCTCAAAAAAATACTAGGAATAACTTTAGACACAAAAATTAGCAAATCTAGAGGAAATAGATAAATTTCTGAAAACAGGCAATCTTCCAAGATTGAATCAGGAAGAAACTTAAATACTGAAGAGACCACTATGAAGCTCTGAAATTGAATAAGTAATAAAAAACCTACTACCCAAAAACGCCCTGGACTATGTGGATTCACAGCCAAATTCTAACAGACGTATAAAGAAGAACTAGTACAATTCTACTGAAACTATTCCAAAAAATTGAAGAGAAGGTATTCCTTCCTAACTCACTCTGTGAAGTCAGAATCAGCTTAATATCAAAACCTGGCAGAGACACAATAAAAAAGAACATTCAAGTGACCATGGTTGATGAACATAGACTCAAAAATTCTCAACAAAGTACTAGCAAATTGAATCCATCAGTAGCATATCAAAAAATCAATCTACTATGACAATACAGGCTTTATTCCTGGGATGTATGGCTGGTTCAACATACGCAAATCAATAAATGTGATTCACCACATAAACAGGATCAAATCAAAAACCATATGATCATCTCAATGGATGCCGAAAAAGCTTTCAATTAAATCCAATGTCCCTTCATGAAAAAAAGAAAAAAAAAAAAACAAAAAAAAACTCTCAACAGTTAAGACTTCAAAGAAGCATACTTCAAAATAAAAAAGAGCTATCTACAACAAACCCACAGCCAATATAATACTGAATGGGCAAAAGTTGAAAGCATTCTCCCTTAGAACTGAAACAGGCCAAGGACATCCACTCTTACCACTCCTATTCAACATAGTACTGGAAGTCCTAGCCAGAGCAATCTGGCAAGAGAAAAAGAGAAAAGCACCCAAATAGGAAGTAAAGATTAAGGCAAACTATCTCTCTTCACCAACAATATTATTCTATACCTAAAAAACCCTGAAGACCCCAACAAAAGTCTACTAGAAATGATAAAGGATTTTAGCAAGGTTTCAGGATACAAAATCAATCTACAACAATTAGTAGCATTTCTATACAACAATAACATCGAGGCTGAGAGTTAAATGAAGAGCACAATCATATTTACAACACTCACAATGAAAATGAAATACCTGCAAACACAATTAACCAAAGATGTGAAAGATCTCCACAAGGAGAATTACAAAACACGGCTGAATGAAATCTGAAGCTGGACGCAGTCGTTCATGCCTTTGGGAGGCCAAGGCAGGCACATCGCTTAAACCCAGGAGTTTGAGACCAGCCTGGGCAACATAGTGAAACCTCATCTCTGCAAAAAATTAAAAAAAAAAAAAAATAGCCAGGCATGGTGGCACATGCCTGTATCCTAACTACCCTGATACTTGAACCCAGGAGTTCAAGCCTGCAGTGAGCTATAATAATCACGGCACTCCAGCCTTGGTGAAAGGGTGAGACTCTGTCTCAAAAAAGGAAGGAAATAAGGGAAGGGAGGGAGGGAGGGAGGAAGGAAGGAAAGAAGGAAAAAATTTTTGATAACACTAATAAATGGAATAACATTCCAAGTTTACAGATTAAAAGAATCAATATTGTTAAAATGGCCATACTGCCCAAAGCAATTTGTAGATTCAAGGCTATCCCCATGAGACTCCCAATATCATTCTTCACATAATTAGAAAAAAACTGTTCTAAAATTTATATGGAACACCCCCAAAATCCAAAATGGCCAAAGCAGTTCTGAGCAAAAATAATAAAGCCGGAGAAGCATCATACTACCCAATTTCCAGCTATACTATAAGAGTACAGTAACTAAAACAGCATGATGCTGTTACAAAAGCAGACACTGAAGCCAATGGAACAGAATAGAACACTCAGAAATAAAGCTGCACACTTTCCACCATCTGATCTTCGACAACGCCAACAAAAACAAACAATGGGGAAAAGGCACCCTATTCAATAAATGGTGCTGGGATAATTCACTAGCCATAAGCAGAAGAATAAAACTGGATGCTTACCTTCCACCATATGCACAAATTAACTCAAGATGGATTAAAGGTTAACATGTAAGACCTCAAATTATGAAAATTCTAACAGAAAACCTAGGAAATATTTTTCTTGACATTGGCCTTGGCAAATAATTTTTGGCTAAGTTTCTAAAAATAATTGCAACAAAAATGAAATTGACAACTGGGAGTCAATCAAACTAAAGAGCTTCTGCACAGCAAAAGAAACTATCCACAGAGTAAACAGACAATTTACAGAATGGGAGAAAATGTTTGCAAACTATGCATCTGATAAAGGTATAATACACCAAATCCATAAGGAAGAAAATATGACAAGAAAAAAACAAACAACCGCAGTTAAAAAGGGCAAAGCTAATATAGCAGCAGAAAATCAAACACCGCATCATCTCACTTATAAGTGGGAGCTAAATGATGGGAACACATGGACACCGGGAGGGGAATAACACACAATGGGGACTTTAGTGGGTTGGGGAGAGGGAGAGCATCAGGAAACATAGCTAATGCATGCTGGGCTTAATACCTAGGTGATGGGTTGATAGGTGCAGCAAACCACCATGGCACACGTTTACCTGTGTAACAAACCTGCACATCCTGCACAGGTACCCCAGAACTTAAAATTAGGATTTAAATTAAAAAAAAAAGGCAAAGGACATGAACAGATATTTTCTCAAAAGAAGACACTCAAACATATGAAAAAGCACTCATCCTCACTAATCATGAAATAAATGCAAGCAAAAACCATAGTAAGATACCATCTCACATCAGTCACAATGGCTATAATTAAAAAGTCAAAAAAGTAGATGTTGGCCAGGTTGCAGAGTAAAGGGAATGCTTATACACTACTGTCGGTGGAAATGTAAACTGGTTCAGGCACTGTGGAAAGTATTTTGGAGATTTGTCAAAGAACTTAAAACAGAGATACCCTTCGACTCAGCATTCCCATTACTGGGTATACATTCAAAGGAAAATAAATCATTCTACCAAAAAATATATATGCACTCGTATGTTCATTGGCATGTTATTTGCAATAGCAAAGACATGGAATGAACCTAGGTGCCCATCAATGGTGGATTGGATAAAGAAAATGGGGTACATATACACTATGAAATACTATGCCTTCATTAAAATAAAGAATGAAATGATGTCCTTTGCAGCAACATGGATGGAGCTAAGGGACATAATCCTAAGAAAATTGTGCTGGAACAGAAAACCAGATACCACATGTTCTCACTTATAAGTGGAAGCTAAACATTGAGCGCACAGGAATATTAACATGGGAATAAAACACTGCAGACTATAGGGGTCGGGAAGAGAGGGGAGCATGGGTTAAATAACTACCTACTGGGTACTATGCTCACTGCCAGGGTGCACTGTACACAAGTAACAGATCTGCATATGCACTATCTGTGTCTGAAAAAAATTGAAATTATAAAAGCCAAGAGAATATGTTTCTAATGAATGTAGACTTTATTTGATGGACTGGATTAGAATATAATATATTTTTTAAGGGGGAAGGCATTGGGGGATGCACAGTGTCTACAGGTTTCTAAATCTCTCTGGTTTCTCATCTAATTCAGAGTCTCTTATGTCACTCTCATAGTTTTCACATTCTACCTTTCCACCTATTTTTTTACAAGTAAAATTCCTCATAGCATATAAAAAAGCAATATATTATAGATCAGAGACCTGTGGATTATATGTTCTTAGAACTATTCAAAATATCTCTGTATAGTTTTGTGTATCTTATTTAGACTTTAGAATATTTTGGGTTTTTTTTTTATTTTTATTGATATATCACAATTGTATATAGTTTTGGAGTACATGTAATATTTTGATACATGTATACAACATGTAATGATTAACTCAGAATAATTGGAGTAATTGAGATAACTATCAACTCAACTATTTTTATCTTCCTTTCTTTGAGTTGGGAACATTACAAAGACCTGAGCTCAAGAGATTCTTCCACCTCAACCTCTGGAGTAGCTGGGACTACAGGCCCGTGCCACCACCCCCGTAGTTTTTGTATTTTTTATAGAGACTGGGTTTTGCTGTGTTGCCCAGGCTGGTCTCAAACTCTTGAGCTCAAGTGATCCTCCTGCCTCAGCTTCCCAAAGTGTTGGGATTACAGTAATGAGCCACTGTGACTGACCTACAATATTTTTTCTAGCTATTTTGAAATATACAACAAATTATTGTTAACTATAATTTTCTCACTGTACGATTGAATACTAAAACTTATTCCTTTCATAATTTGTTTTGTATCTATTAACCAATTTACCTTTATCCTCCCCCTCTTTCCTTCCCAGTGGAGTAGCTTTGAAAGTGGATCTCAGCTCAGATCGATACCAGAGCTAAAATGTAAACATAGTGGGCTTTCTTTATAATAAAGAGTTTGATTTTAAGAGACAATTGAGCCTTTCGATATTTAGGATTAAAAGGAAACCAGAAAGAGTTTTGGAATCAGTGCATGTAAAGCAAGACAAGGAATTGTGGAATGAAGACCACCCAGTTCAATCAAGATTTGGAAAGAAGTGGTATTAAAAGTCAGCTAGTTCCAGATTTTTCATTTTTTCTTTGCCTTGCTTATAAATTTTAGAAAATGTATTTTAGAGAAGCAAAGCAAATTTCGTATCTGAGATGCTTTTAAAAACTTCCACATAAAAATAAAAATTTTCAGGACAGTGAATATTTGACTTTTTTTGCTTCATTATCATTTTAAAGAACTTCTTAAAACTTTTTTTATCATATAAAAGTGTCCCTAAAGAGGATACTGTAACTTTAAATTATGCTTGGTGAAATTATACAATTTGAAATTATAAGCACACAAACCATAATTATTGTGTGAACATATGTAAGAAGCAAAAGCCTGCCTGTAGGAATTTTGGATCTATACTATACTGAGATGAACCCGCAATGGTCTGATGAAGGATGGTAAGAAGTTGCAGTTGAAATTTATCTTGAGCTCCTAGTATATTATTTAGATCTCTTTAATTGAAGCCCCCCAAATCTGCAATTCCAAGCAGGCGAAGTGTTTGGAGTGGACATATTTTCTAGGACCAAACTCTTACAGGGAAAACATGACAAGACCAAGGAACGTTCTCGCAAAATTCACGTAGGTGACTCAAAGCAAAATGTATTTTATAAGGATGCTGGTTTTAATGAGGTTTTCTGAACTCATCCGTTTTTAGGGTCAAAAATAAACAGGTATTCATTGAACTTGAGCTTGTTCATTTTCCTATGAACTGCTTTTTATAGGCTTATAAAATATACGGTGAGGAAACACAGGAAGAAAATCAATAATGTTCCAAGTAATAAAGTCGGTTTTTATTAAGGATAAAACATAATCAAATGATCAAATAATTCCTTATAAAAACATTTCTTATTTCTAGGAATCAAAACTAACATAAATATAAAAGTTGAGAGTCCACCGAGAAAAAAATTAGATGCTGGATTTCACTATGAGGATCAGGGAAGCGCCCAAACGGGTTGTTTACGGCGCCTCGGGGACATTTTCTGTTTGGTGTTAAGGATCTTGAACCATAATGGTTAGAAAACCATTGGCTGATTCTTTCAGAAACTCTATGATTGTTTCCTCTGACACTGCATGCAGTAGACTCACATTGATTAGGGAAAGCTAAGTTCAGTTAAATACGACTACAAGGGGGGTCACCACCTTGACAGCGGTTATTTTAGAAGAGTAGATGATAAGGTGGTATTTATAGGGTATTGAAGTCTGGGCTCAAATGGTTACCCAGGGCCTTTCAAGAACAATGACTAATTAGAATAGGTAATGTTCAGGACATTAGAGTTTAAGATTGGGAGACACTGTGAGTTAAGGGCCTTGATAGAAGTCTTCATAAGTAAACTGCTATTGATATAAGCTGCTACCTGCCCAGGTGAGCAATCTATTGGCCCAGAGGAGAATTGTTTGCTGACACAAATTGATTTGCAGAAATTTCCTGAAGCAAACAATAAGTTATTTATTGGTTTGCAGCCTTACCTTCCTGAAAAATAATTTTCCGGAATAAATTGTGAAATCATGTTGACACAGATGGCCTCAGGTTTCAGTTCGGATAATTAAGCTGTGTAAATATAGAAAGTCTAAGGTTTCTGTGTGCTGTTGATTCACAGTATGCAACAATGATCATATTACTTTTATTTACTATGAGCTTCAGCTGCAAGTCTAAAAGAA
Source organism: Mandrillus leucophaeus (assembly GCF_000951045.1). NCBI lineage: Eukaryota > Metazoa > Chordata > Mammalia > Primates > Cercopithecidae > Mandrillus > Mandrillus leucophaeus. Next base: position 1,233,836 of record NW_012106542.1, read on the forward strand.
ACTTTAATTTCAGATCTTTGATGAAATCATTATAGTTTTGATTTCCTTTAGCTGGGTGTGAGTGTGTGGTGTGTGTGTGTGTGTACTCTGGTAGCATATTCCAAATAACTTCTGTAAAATTTAAGTTTAAAATTAATAGATGGCATATTAAATTGTTTAAACTCTTTGTTACTTAAATCCTATATTACTTTGGTTGATTACTTTGTATTATTATGGCAAAGCTCTGATATGTTGCCCTGAATTTAAATGAAAAGCCTGTTCAGCGTAAAAACAGGAATATTTTATTACCAAAAAGAATTCACTACCATATGTCATTTACAGAAAAGTGTAAATTCTTCAGGGCACAGAAAATGTATATTTCCTTTTATTTGTGTGGAAATAAGCAAAACGGCTGTTATAATATATTCCTCACAGAATTTTGTGAAGCTTCAGGTAAACCTGAAAGAGAAAAAGAAAAATAAAATGCTGAAGTTTCATAATTACAAATTGGGATATAAAAATAGAATAATTATTTGAATTTTGTATTTCTGTCCGGGGATCAAAAGTAATATATAAACTTTTAATAAATATCGATATAGCTTCATGTTGACTCCATATGTGAGTAATTTGCTTTCTGTTAAATTCATTATTGCATAATTTTTTTCAGACTGGAATGCACTTGTATGCCAGAAATTTTGATTTCTTAATGTGAAATGAGGTGATAATATATTCCAAAGTATATATTTTTTAACATTAAATATATGTTGTGTATTTTGAGTGAAATCTGAGTAAATACACTTACATGTAAGAGAATCAAAGAAACAAGATATTATTTTATATCCAAGGAAATTAAAACACTAATAACATAAGTACATATTGCCTTACTTCATATTAAAGAAATGCTTTATGAAAGAAAATAAAAGAGTTTATTTTATAACCCCATTTCCACAAATAATAGCAAAGGTACATACACACTAATATCTGATGTTTTACACACTCATTAAATGTTGTTTCTCTTAAAATTTTTTGCTTATACTACTTTAAAAAGCAAGCCTATAGATTGTTGTGTGTGTATATATACACACAACATATATACGTGTATATATATACGTTGTATATATATGTTGTATATATACGTATATATGTTGTATATATATGTTGTGTATATACACACACAGGAACAATGATTCCTGGTTACATGATTGGAAAATAGAAGCAATGCTCGAAGAGCATCACCTAAATTTCCATCACATTATGCTCTCAATATATTTTGTACATCCAAATATATTGTGATCAGTCTGCATACATTTTTTGCTCTTCTAGGTGATGCTGATATGAGCCTATGTAATACATGACCTTAGTCTGCATGTTGTACTGGTTTAAGCACATAATTTTACAGTGCTAACAGGTGCTATAATAACTAACTATAATTAATGATGACTGAAAGAAGGAAGATGTCAGGGAAGGACTCAAAAGACACAGCGCTTGAGTTAGAATTTTAAGGAAGATTACACAAAAGCAGTCACTTAAGGTGGGTTGGGATAATCTAGAATTAAAGTCACATAGGAGAGATACAGCATGCAACATGTTTAGAAAAATTGTTGATTCCATGTGGGAAGTTTGCAGGACTTGTATCCCAGAATGTCAGGATTTTAAGCTAAGTAGGGTTCAAATTAAATTTTTCACATGCTTTGCTGCATAGCAACACTTTATGTTTAATTCATCCACTAAACTTTAAGTTATTTGAAAAGAAATGCCAGTGTTCACTCAATCTAGTTGTCTATCTGTCATTAATAATTTTAAAAAGTTGATATTTTAATTTTGGTCTGCTAAGCCTATTTAATTAAAATTTGACATGAAATAATAATTTTCAGCTCTCTATTTTGTTTTCAGTCATCACAGTTTGAATATTAAACAAATATTACTACTTATATTTCCCTGAGTGAGCATAAAACATACTACTTATGGTTTCAATAACCAAATTCAATGAGCACCAACAAAATTTGATGTAACTATTAACTTTGAAATTTATTGAAATAGAAGTGAGCCTTGAGTATCATTCAAAGCATTTAATTGTTGCAATAAAAAACTTCAAGGTAAATTGAAATGATGGACAATATGGGTCCATAGCAACTCTGGCTTGAGGGAATAGAGTAATGTTTGAGAATAGAATTGTTAAGGACGAGATTGGGCGTTTATATTATTTTAAGAAAGATACACTCTAAATGGAGTTTAATTCTAAAATGTTTAATATTATCAAAATATTATATGTTATATGACCATTATAGAAAATTAAAAATATAAGAACATCAGAAGCAAAATAGTTAAAGTCCACCTAAACCCAATTAGAAGTGAATACTATTAATCTTGATTTGCATGTTTCTAATATTATTATCAAATTAATAAACAGCTTTCAGACATTCTACTTCTCCCTGTTACTAGATCAGGATAATGTCATTTATGTACAGGCATCTCCTACTTACTTGGTTCAGCATTGATCAATAAATATTTTATACTTCCATTCAAAACACCTCCATTTTTCTTTTGCCCATCATATTCTTTTTATGCAGTGCTGCCTTTTTTTCAAATACCCACCACTTTGTCAAACAAATTGCAACATTAGGTTGGATAGAGTTGGTATCAAAGTAGTAATACACATTGCCATTATTTAAGGCCTAATCCTCAAAGCGTTGACCCTGAAAATTATTTGTAAGAATAGAAAAATACCGTTGCTTACACACGAAAGACTGGAATTAACCAACATAGCTATCACAAGGTGATTGAGCAAATGAATAGATGGAAAATATTGTAGAAACTTTACTACAGTTCATCAACCATTGTGGTCATTAGTCCATAGGAAAATACAGTGTCTTCTTTTCCATCTGCTAAGTCTCACATCCAAGTAACAGTGGATAGACTTTATGAGAATATGAAGTGAGATAAAAATAATTTTTGGCTTTTCAGTGTATCCTATTTGATCTAAGAGGTATTTCCCCGACTTTGATGCAATCATTATTGTCACAAAATTTGACTTTATTAAAGACCACTTTAAGGATCTTTGCGGCTGACAGCAGTGACATTTTTTTCTCCTACAAAGTTTCAACTGACAGTCTTATTGTCTCTGACTTTCGCAAATTAATGACATAATTAGTCACCAATGCTTCGGCTGTTCAATAGGGATTTAGTAAGCAATGAGTCATATGTTGGGGAACATTTCAGCAAACAAAATGTTAGCAGAGAAAGATGTATGAATCAACTAGGAAGAAACAGTATTCTATCATTAAGGATGTTTCTAATGTTAGATATCACAGAAAAATGTTCATATAGATTACATATGAGTGAGCCAAAATCTCAAGGAACAAAAAAGCTTAGTATAATTATAACTCCTTGTCATAATTTAACTTAAAATTTCTTTACTTATTTAATAATGCTATAAACAAGCACAATTTCTGTTAAAGGAACTAAGGAGAGTGTTCATATTGAATCAGAACATGTAGAATAAATAATTGTGGAACTTACACATGTAAAATATCATTAACTAAACTAAAATAAAATGAGAAGGCATAAACTTAACCAGAAATGTTTAAAACCTATATATATAAAAAGCAGAAAACACTCCTGAATGACACAAATTTGTACTTCAGCATAGGGGAAAAAAATAGCATGCTCTTGAAAAAGTCTCAAACTCATAAATGTGTCAGTTCTTTAAATAAACTTATACCTTTTATGTTATAACAAAACAATATTTTCTAGAATTTATTTTTCTGGATTTAGAGAAGTAGATAATTTACTTGGAGGAATAAAGAAGCAAGAATAGCTAGAAATATCCTAAAAAATCAATGGAATGTGGAGTCAGTACAAAATATCAAGCAATTCTTAAAGCTTCTATGATTAAAATGACTGTATAAATACAGATAGATTAAGATCATATAGAAAATCAGGACATTGACAGATATGGAAATGTGGTATATAATGAAAACATTTCAGATCAAGGAGGGGGCAATGTTAACTGGAAAAGGATATTAAAAACTCAATGAACTCAACAAGACAATAAGAAGCAACCCACAGAAAAATAACTGGACTGTATTAAAAAGAAAAGATTTTAGACACTTCAAAAATAAAATATTCAAATAGCCAATAAACTTATTAAAAGGTTTTTACTTATATTAGTTATCTGAAAAACTAATTCAAACCACAATGCGATGTAATTACCTGTCATTCAGAACCTTGAATTTGAAAGAAATATTTTGGAAGTCTAAGTTGAAGAGAAAATGCAAAATAGTGGTGAGAATGTTGACTAATTAGAACACTCATAAATTGATGTTATTTGCATAACTGAGTTCAAATAATTTGGATAAAGATATGTATTAGGCCCCATAATTCTACTTGTAAAGATGGTTTCTCCAGAAACGCATGGGCATATCTAGCTAAAAACATGTGTACTGACCGGGCGCGGTGACTCACGCCTGTAATCCCAGCACTTTGGGAGGCCGAGACGTGCGGATCACGAGGTCAGGAGATCGTGACCATCCTGGCTAACACGGTGAAACTCCGTCTCTACTAAAATACAAAAAAAATTAGCCGGGCGTGGTGGCAGACGCCTGTAGTCCAGCTACTCGGTAGGCTGAGGCAGGAGAATGGCGTGAACCCAGGAGGCGGAGCTTGCAGTGAGCCGAGATAGCACCACTGCACTCCAGCCTGGGCGACAGAGTGAGACTCTGTCTCAAAAAAACAAAAAAACAAACAACAACAAAAATGTGTATTAGAATGTTTATGAAAACACTTTTCAGAACAACACCAAAATAACCCCAAACTATGGGGAAAATATAAACAAAAATACTTATAAAGAGTACAGCGGACAAATAAGTTGTAATGTGATCACCTAATAAAATATTAAAGAGAAATAAACGTAAATAGTTTCATTTGCAAGTCATATAATCAATTAGTCTCACAAACATTATATTAAACAAAAAAAATATGGCTCGAAACACTACACACACTATTTGATTCCTTACTGGTGAAAGTTAAAATATGTTAGGAGGGATGGATGGAAATCAGGTGTGTGACTATTACGTTTTCTTATTCTGGATGATCATAGTATTTTAAAATTCATTAAGCTTTAAACCTATATGCATTTACCTATGTGTATACAATACTTTAATAGAAGAATCAAATCAGTAAGAAAATATAAAACTGTCTGATGGAAAAATAGCTTGAGGAAATGAACAGGTATAGCAGAAAAGAAGGGCTACATATAGTTTAAAAATTTAAAGAGATGTTTAATCTCTTTGCAAGAAAAACAAACGCATTTAAATAGTAAGGCCATTTTCATGTTCCAAAATTAAAATTATTAAAAATATGACGATATACAGTGATGGTAATATGGGAGAAAGGAAACATCCCAGGCAATTTAGCTAAACTTTTCTGAGAAAGATTTAGGCAATATGCCATTAAGTTTTAATGTGAACAAATGGGCAATTTGCTCACATAAATAAATAGAAAAACACTCTGGTTTTCAAAATTTAATCTGAAAATACCTGAGACTCTGATAATTTTCTAAAAACTGGAATGTCCCTGCAGTCATTGGGTTTTAGAGACATAATTTTCACTGTGATGGTCATAAGTTTAAAAAGTTGCATCACCCATTTTTAGTTTGTATATATTGTACTAACTTATCACGTATCTATCTATGCAACAGTGCCAAGTCTAATGAAAGTAAGGAGGAGAGGAATTCAGCCAAAGTACCTGTAACCCCTATTATCCATTACTTGAGAAAGGAACTTCTTTATGTGCTCAAAAGAGGAGATTTTTTTAAATGTCTTTGTTTCCAGAGAAGCATATGCATACACACACACACACATACACACACACACACACATTTACATTTTATTTATATGTGTATGTATAATATACACATGTATTTATTTATTTAGTATACATGTGTTATCCAGGTCCTATATAGGAACACAGACATACACGGACTCACATTTTGATTTAAACACTTTTTCACACAATTTTGGTGACAAACGTATGCAATAAATGAGAATACTTTGTTTCCAAAAAGCTATTCAAAAGTATAATTTGTAGATAAAATATATGTTTATATGACAACAAATGATTTTTTATAAGTAATATGTTCCGCATTATCAATCTGCCACTGGTTTTTATTAAATAAAAAGACAGAATATAAGTTTGTATGCTCTTAAAATACATATAACATTTGTAAGAATAGTTTTTTATGTAAAAATAATTATAGTTCACTACATTAAAAATAGACATAGCCAGGCAGGTCACTCATGACTGTAATCCCAGCACTTTGGTAGGCTGAGGCAGATAGATCACTTAAGGCCAGGAGTTCAAGACCAGTCTGGCCAACATAGCGAAACCCCATCTCTATTAAAAATACAAAAATTAGCTGGGCATGGTGGCACGTACCTTGTAATCCCAGCTACTCGGGAAGCTGTGGCAGAAAGATTGCTGGAACCCGGGAGGTGGAGTCTGCAGTGAGACAAGATCATGACACTGCACTCCAACTGGGTAACAGAGCGAGACTCTGTCTCAAAAAAAAAAAAAAAGAAAGAAAAGAAAAAGAAAAAAATAGACATAGACGAAGGGTGTCTTTGATTATGAAACTAGATTAGATTATGTGGATATTTATTTAAATAAATGATCCACAGAATATGCTACTTTCGATTTATAGTTTTCTTCTCCTTCACAGCTGTGGACTGGGAAAATATTTCTTATTATTTCTGCTGCAGAGCAGCAAAAAACTATGAGCCAGAAGGAAGACCACTGCAACAAGCAAAATCTCTGAGTAATCATAAAATGAAGAACTATTTCCTGTTGGGATTCATTGTGAAGAATTTGATTTTAAATTCTTGGTGTTGGCATTTTATTTTTAAAATTTCGCTTCCTTGCCTATTCTGAAATTGTCAAAAATTCAGAAAAACAAACATGATTATTTGCTTGCTGATCAGTGGCGACCTAATGATTTTTAGGCTGTGAGACTACAGTAATAAATAAATAAATAAATAAATAAATAAATAAATAAATAAAAGTTGATACTTCCTTCTATCGAGGGAAATTGAACATTTTTCTCATAATCCTAAATCACCAGATCAAGGGATATATGTAATAGTTGAGTGTTGACATTTGATTAATTTTTATAGTTAATTAGAGCTGTGAAGTTGAAACAAATGGGTCAATGCAATATCCCATAAAGTATTTTAAAAACACAAAAAAAGAAATATCACTAAAATTTAAACATTAAAACAAAACAAAACAAAAAAAACCCTGAACTATAGGAGAGGAAGTTTCCTCTAAATGGCCGAGTTGAAGGCACAGTAAGAAGCAATGTTTTACAGGAACATGATTTTTCAAGTATTTTGAATTTTCAAACTCACCACATTAACTGAGTGAAATGAAAAAATTATATAAATTTCGTCTGGGGCAGAAAAATTATTTGGCAATTTTCAAGATAGAATTATAATAAAAATATCTCACCCCAATAGAATACAAAGAAGCATCCTTAAGCAAATAGAAGGCATCTACGGAAATATCACACTGAAGTTTGAACTAATAAATTAATCATTTACGATCTAGAACAAGATAAAGTGTCCTCTTTCACTATTGTTCTCTCTACCGTATGGGAGGAATTAACCAGTGAGACAAATCAAAGAAATAAGTAAAACATACATCGTTAAGAAATGAAAAATACAATTCTAAATTTTTAAACAACTCCATTACCTATACATAAAATTCTAATGACTGTAAAAGTCAACTGCTAGAATAAACTAGTAATTTTAGCACATCATAGAAAAAATTAAGTCAACCCATTAACTTATTTCTATATATTTCCAATGAGTAATTAATGATAAAAATCAAATTCATGTAAAATACTAATAAAAATAAAATATGTGGATATGATTTTAACAAATTACATGCACGATCTCTCTAAATGGGAAACTAGCAAAACTGTTGGGAGATGTATGAAAGTTCTAAATAAATGGAGTCACATACAATAATTGATGGTTTTGATGTGTGTCCCTGCCCAAATCTGATACAATGTAATCTCCAAGGTTAGATGTAAGGACTGGTAGGAAGTGATTGGATCATGGGGTGGATTTCTCATGATGGTTTAGCATCATCGCTCTTGGTATTGTTCTTACAATAGTGAGTGAGTGAGTTCTCATGAGATCTGGTCATTTAAAAGTGTGTAGCACCTTCCCCTTTCACTTTCTTGCTGTTCTGGCCCTGTGACATGCCTGCCCCCCTTTGCTTTCTGCCATGATCGTAAGTTTCCTGAGTCCTCCCAAAAGCTAAGTAGATGCCAGCATCATCCTTCCTGTATAGCCGGCAGATCCGTAGGCCAATTAAACCTCTTTTCTTAATAAATTATTGAGTCTTCTGTATTTCTCTATAGCAATGCCAGAACACACTAATACAATAATCATGGCTTGAAATTTCAGTGAATTTTAGTGTGTGTAAAAGATTTTGGTTTTTCCAAATTAATCATTCTAGAAACCCTCACCGTAATCACAAAAGATATGTTTATATAAATGGACACACTAATTTAAAAATGTACATTACATCTGTAGAGCAAAAAACAAATGATAAAAGGCTGAAAAAAAAAGTTGGAATACTCACACTTCCTAACACCATGGAATAATTTAAAGCTATAGTCATCAAGAGAATGTGTTATTAGTATATAGATAAACAAATAGAGTCATGGAATGGTGTTCCCAAATAGATCCATGCTTATATGAATAATATAATATCAAAGATACTGCACTTATTCAAAGGAGAAAGATAATTTTATTTAACAAAGTGTACAGAACTACGAGATAAATGTGAAGAAAACAAACCTCAAGTCCTTCCTCACAACAAAAGCATGAATGAGTTCAAAATTAAATGAGTCCAAATACATTATGAATCAATATGTAAAAGTGAAAGCATAGGCTTCAAATATAAAGTACAGAAAATGTCTTAGTAAACTACATGAGAGCATTTCTCTTTGTATCCAAACTATGTGAAGAAATTTGTTTTTATTCAGAAAGCAATAATTATATAATAATAAACTATAGAAATGTATATATTTATACTTTAATGTTTATTTTTAATTACATAATTATATATATTATTTATTATGAATAAAAGCAATAATAAATATATTGTACAATGTAGAAACAGATAACAATAGAAACGAACAGATGCTACACAAAAATGACAATAGCAAATAAGCAAATGAAAAATTTCTTTATATCCTTAGTAATGAAAAATAAAATGAGATAATTATACACATCTACTAGAAAAGCTACTATTTTAAAAATTGTGTTACCAATATTCAGCATAGATGTCAAGAAACCAGAATCTAGAGTTTTTATACATTGATGGTGGAAGTGTAACACAGTACAGCTACTTTGGATAACTAAATCTACTTTATATGTACCAATTCTATCCCTAGGCATTTATCCTAGGGGGGAGAAAATCATATGTCTATAAAAAGGCTTGCACAAGTACCTTTATTCATTACTGTCAAAAACAGAAACCACACAATTGTCCATCAAGAGCGGCATTCTCAAGTTCAGCACTATTAGCTGTTGAAGTGGTTTAATTCTTTGTTGTGGGGAGCTATCCTTTGTGGAACCCTGGCCTGTGCCCACTCTATCCCCTCCTCCACAAACCTCTAATAACCAAAAATGTCCCCAAACATTGGAAATGTCCCCTGGCAGGTAAAATGTCCCTGATTTGAGAACCTCTGGTCAAGAGTTTAGTAAATAAATTATAGTGGTATGTCTATGAAATGAAATAATATGTAACAATAAAAAATAATGTGCTACTTAAACATGCAACAAATTCTTGAATCTCAAAAATATTATGCTTAAGGAAAAAAGACAAAAAGAATTCATACTCTATAATTCCACTGATATATAATTGCAGAAAATAAAAACTAGTATATGGTAATAAAACCAGATTAATATTGAATTGATGATGTGCTGAAAGTCGAAAGAAGAGGCATGAGATCTCTTTATAGAGTGATAGTTTTACAAGTATGTACATACGTTAATGTTTAAAAATTTCACACCTCAAAAATGTGCAGTATACCAGATGTTAATTATATCTCATAAAGCTATTAAAATTTAATCTCAAAATTTTAGCTTTATTGCATTTTAGGGCATTATCCAATTTTGAATCTAATCCAGTTATCATTGCTTAATGCAGTATTATGAAAATAATACCTATAAAGATCCAGTTCCTCAAACACCCTTGGAACAAATTTTGTCATCTATATTAGTTACCTTGGGCTGCTATAATAAAATACCACAAGCTGGTGTCTTTAAGCAACAGAAATTTCTTCTCTCACAGTTGCGGAGGTCAAAAGTCTGAAAACAAGGTGTCTGCAGGACCAACCTCTCTTCTGGATGCTCTAGGTGAGAATCTTTTCCATGCCTTCCTCTTAGCTTCTGATGTTGCCATCAGAACTTCAGATGGTGTTCCTTGGCATCTATTAGTATTAATACATCAATCCTTTTCAGTCTCAGCTTCTGTCTTCACATGGCCCGCTCCACGTCCTATCTGTTTCTCTTCCCTCTTCTTGTAAAGATAAGCCATGTTATTGTAAGCCCCATCTAAAGACATCAGTTTAGCTTGATTACATCTGCAAAGACTTTGTGTCCAAATAAGCTGTAATTTACCTTATGTGTATAATTAGGGGTTAGGGCTTGAACATATGGGTTTGGGTAGGGGAGCACAATTCAGGCCATGACGTTCGTTGTTTCAGTCATTCATGAGTTAAGGGTGCTTTGATATTATTACATTTGAATGAGAGTGGTTTATAAAATTGTACTTTGTCATGTAGTTCGTTCCACCCTGATGCTTAAAGGGAGTCGCCTGCCTCAGCCAATTAAACTATGTTGTCTCTGCAGTGCGTTTTATCACAAGAACATGACTTTTAAGCACAAGAACACCTTGTATTCCACCACTAAGAACAAAGAAATGGAATCTACCTTCACTGCTTCCCTATTTCTCTCCATCTTTCCTGACTTGGTATTTTGTTGTTGCTGTTGTTTCCGGTTATCGGTCAATTTTTGTTTCTATTTTTATTTTGCTGAGAATTCTTATAAATCAGTGCTGGATTTTGTCAAATTATTTTTCTGCATCTCTACAGATGATCATTTTATATTTGTAGTCCTTCAATAATTTGGTGAATGGCATTGATTAACTTTTAAATAATGAATATCCTTGCATTTAAGATAATATTTTTCACTATTAATGTTATCTCTGAAATGAAAGCTAAAACTAGTTAATGGACATAAGAGGTGCATGATTTTTAAAATTGTATAAAAATAGATATAAAAATACAAAGAAATAAAAATAATTTTAAAACAACGTAAAAATGTAAACGTCAAATTGATAGAGCATTAAATGAAGCTTATATTAAATATAATCTTTAGAAACTCTCTTGCAGGGTAGAAAAAAATAGAACTGAAAACAAAGCAGAAGAAATCACAGATATAAAATTAAAGAAGATGGAATTAAGCACCTAAGTTCCCACATCTAAAGCGAAAATCTAAGAATTTAAATATCATTCAAATACAAACTAAAATACAATATAAAAGAAAATTTCCTGAGCTAATTTTTAAAATACTGCTTAATTTGTAGATCAAAATGCAGACTAATTTTCTGACTATATTACTACAAAAACCTACTACAAATATTTTATAATATTTTAACTAAAATTATAAGAAAAACATTTGCAATAAACACATAAGGTTAATATTTTCATTTCTGAAGTATAAAATGTCTGGATAGACTTGAGCTTGTTTCTTTAGTTTTATATGTGAAGACAGGAAAAATTCTGTTTTGTTTTGAAAAATATTTTGAACTAAAAATGTTGTATTCCACATTTTTGTTAGGAATGGATGTCTTTAAAATGTGAAATGTTTCCAATTGAAGAAAAATAGTGAAAATAAACTTAATCTGAATAAGTTTAATCAAAATTATATGTTGAAAACATAAAATAGTTATGTGTACTATCAGTGACTACTAACCCAACAATATAAAATTAGGTAAAAATATTACCATATTAAATACAAATTAAAATTACTTATAAAAGTTAAGATCTGTGATTAAAGTATTAAAACAAAATGAGACTGTATTCACAAATTTAAAAGTAAATTTGTGAATGACATATTTTTTGAAATAATAAATTCTTTGGCATATTTTGTATTTTTTATTATAAATGAAAATTATTTATTTGAAATATTTCAAGAAAAAAATATTTGCAGCTCTATTTTACTGAGAAAGTAATTACAAAACAAAAGCAAGGAGTTTTTGTAATTACAAAAGAATATATTAATAATATTATTTAAAAGAACAAAACCAGAAAAACTTTATATTATTTCTAACAATAAATGCAAACCATCTAATTTTCTGAAAAGGGGTGGAAATCAATATTTAACAAGGAAGATATTATTCTTAAACTTCAATATGTACATTGCCTAAAAATAAAAACATAGTTGAAGATATATTGTGAAAAACAAAAAACGAAGAACTGATAATGTGCAAAGCAAACTCGTAACATATTGTACTAATTATAAATCAGTGTATTCACAAAACCTGAGTCCTCAATTATTATTGGCTGTTATTGGCATATTAATAATAGAATATTAAATATAGAATAAAGCAATTCAAAATAAAAAAGAGAAAGTAATAAACATGAATAGAAACAAAATGCAGCCGTTCAATATTAAAAGCCTTTCGAAATTGCTTGTGTTTTTCTGTTTCGCTACTCAGTGTAGGGTCAGGTGTCTACATTTTAGCTGCAGATAAACACAAATATTGTTTTCCAGATCTCAGAGTGATCAGTTACATAAAAATAGGCCGTAAACCATATATTTCATTCTTATGGTTGACAAACCTCTAATTCACCTGAAAATATTAAAAAGAAAGAAGACAGAAGTGACAGTGGTTGGAAGTCAAGGATAAGATGAAGTTGGCAAAAATAAACTTTCTTCTTTTGGGCAGCAATGCATAATAATAATAAAAAACTAAACTAAATTCAGTTCATTTCCATAAACTAGGACTTATTTAGAAACTTTAAGAAAGTCTTTGAAGAATTTCAATTAAGGAGTAAATAGGGGCCAATTTATTTCATAGTGTGGACTCTCAAGACAATATACAGCAGTGCTTCTCAAAGTTAAACAGTATATGAGTGACCTGGAAATGTTATGAAGATGCAGATTTAATAGGACTGGGGAGGAGTCTGAGATTCTCAATTTCTAATGAATTAAATTACAAAGAAGAGGAGAAAATAAGGTTATTACTTACTTCATATACATTCACAAACACAAGGTAATTGAATAATTGTTTAAAGTATTGCTCTGATAAGAATTAAATTACATATTTCATAGGAAACATTTTCTTACATTCAGATTTAATCTATTATTAGAATAATAATAGACTCTTGACTTCATATAACTCTATATTCCAAACAGCTAGAAACTTTTGGATAGCAATTGTTCACCATTTAATAACATTTTTTCCAAGCTATCTAATGCACCCAAGGACAAAATAGCTGCCTTCCAGTGATTTCCAATTTATTCAATTTTCAGGCAATTTGTCTGCCCATACAATGACAGATTATAGTTACATTCTTGCCAGTCTCCGAACAGCTAAGTCAATTGTTTTCAATCTTTTTTCTTCAGCAATTCCATCTCTGAAAGTACTTCAGAGTAGTTCCTGAAAGAATTCCTCTTTAGTTAAATAGCTATACAGCTCTCCCATCATCCAAAGTAATTAGTGGAGAGATAGCAATATTTTTCTTTGCATTAGGTCAAATTCCATTGCTTCCTTCATCTTGTAATCTGATCAGAAACACCACTATAGATCCAACAATTGAGTTTAGAGTTTCAGAGTATTTGGGGTCACAGAACGTCTATATCTATTTTTTTAAAATTATTGCATATTACTGAAATAGCTAGTCAAACACTGCAGTCTGCTTAAAGTATCAAAATAGAAATGTTGAATGCTGTGTCTGCACAGAGTTAACTTAAGCAAAGAATCTGCCAGGCTCTTAAGTCTATTAATGCAAATTCCTGAATACAGTTGACTCCCACTATGGGTGGATTTAACCAACCATGAATCAAACATATTTGTTAAAAGAAATACCAAAAGTAATTTTTAAAAAGAAATCCAACAATAAAACAATGCAAATTAAAAACAATACAGTATAACAATTATGGGTATAGCGTTTACATTGTATTCAGTATTCTTAATATAAGTAATCTAGAGATGGTATAAAGTTTACAGGAGGATGTGTATAAGTTACATGCAAATACTAGGCCATTTTATATAAGAAACTTGAGCATCTCTGGCTTTTGGTATGAAGGGATGATGATGGTAGGATTGGTGGTGGTCCTGGAACAAATACCCAGCAGGTAGCAAGGGGGACTGTAGACCCCAAAGCTGTTTAGGAATGAGTCACAGTAGCAGGATTGAGGTAGGAATGCTCCCACAGAAAACACCAACCACCTGTTGATTTTTGAATCTGCTCCTCTCGGGCTTGCCTTCAAATGCTATAACCTGGAGATTCAACTCATTTTCATGCTGCTAAGTAGGAATAGGTGATTCAACTCCCCAAGAAAGTGACAGAGGTCCCTTAAATATAGATTTACATTAAAGTTACATGGTGTCAAATGCTAGTCATTTTCTTTTTGCTCGATGGTATCCGCTCAGAAAAACCTTTTTATCATACTTCTAATTCACTTACCAGATTTGTAGAATCATCAAATTGTCTATCAATGTGTTTTTCAAATATTTTGTGAAGTGGCTAGGGTGACAACCTGTTCGAACATACGTTCGTATTTAAATACAAATGTATTTTGGTTTAGTGATTACTCAAAGTCACTGAGGAATGCACAAGGTTAAACTCGACTCTGGAACCATTGTTATATAGAGATATATAGATATCTGCTTTAATATTATAGGCTTAGCAAAATATTTAATAAATAAGGTCTTAGTAAAACAACACACTTGTATTTATCCACTTATTTAATTTTGTTATTTTATTTCTTCTGAACATAAATTCCTGAGGACAAGGGCCTTTTTTCACAGTTCATTTTTGGATTCCAACACCTACCCAGGTCTTTGCAAAGAGCACTGAATTTGAAATAAATTTCTCAGTTAGTGATTTGAATCATATAAAATATTTAGTAAATTTGAAAACTCAGTAACTGTGTAAAGTGATTAAAACAAACATACGAGACAGTAATAATCCCCTGCCCTTTGTCTTCTTCCTTTATATCCATTTAATTCCTATTCTTGTCTACCTCCCCTGTCCCACACAGGAAATGTGGTTAGCCCATGGACTGCAAAGATAGTTCTCATACAATATTGTTCTGATGGATAATGAGACTCTTTGAAAGTGGAACATAAACAGATAAAACAAAAACAAACAGAAAATAACCCAGAAACCTAAACTCAGAATCAGTTAAAGCAGAAAATATCTGTCCAATCCAAACCAGGGATACTCAACTTCCTCTTCTTCTGTAAGAAGCCCGATCCTACTTCAGTCTGGAACCACGTGGTCTTCAGATTTTCCTGGTGCTCACCAGCTAAAGAAATCCTTTACGACCTTTATTCAGTCAAGTAAATTGTTTCCTTTTGGCAACTTGCATGTTATTTTTTAGGTTTTCATTTATTTATTTTTTTACATTCAAAGTCATGTTTTCTTCCTTTTATTCACTTTGCAGGTCTTTCTCATTTTAATTTTTTTTTTTGCCTTGTTTTGCATTTGTTTACTTTAACTTTTTTTTTTTTAACTTATCTCTCTTATTTTGGAAATTATTCACATTATCAGTTTTCTTTTGCTAGGCAATTTTGATATTCTAATAACCATTATTAACATAAAACATAAAGTTTATTAACACCAAGCCCAAACAATACAAAGTCTTAGGGCTCTTTAATTTCAATTATTTAATATTTGCTACTAAATTGTTCATTATTTATATTTACATTGTTTTTCTTATTCCCACAAATCACATATTATTGATGTGTATGTTAAACAAAATTGTGATTGCTTATATATTTTTTTCACATCCTTTCTCCTTCTCATATTTTGGAATTACTTCCAGTTAATTATCCTTTATTCTATAGTATATAGTTTAGAAGTTACTACTCTTGCTAGTAAACCCTCAGTTTTTGGATTGTCTGAAAATGTCTCTATTTTGATGTATTCTTGAATTCTAAATCTAATTGACATAAAATTCTAGATTTGCCATTATCATTTCTTAACCCTTCAAAGATACTCCACAATTTTATGACTTTCGATTTTTTAATTGGCTTACATATTCTATTTTGGATATTTCATTGTTTCCTTATAATTTGTTTATTTTTATAATTTGTTTATTCATCTTTACAATGAATACATATAAAATACCAATGGCATGAGGAGAATTAGAATAGAAATAGATACAAGGATAATGCTTATATTTCCTTCATGACAACTTAAAAATATTAGTGCAGGTGAGTACATAAAATTTAGGGATTTGAATTTTTACCTAATACAATTTTGGTCATAACATCACTAAAGGATTGTAAACATCTGCTGGAAAACCCATGGGGAAAAAATACAAGTGGAACTCGTGTCATAGAAACACATTTTCTAATGGGAAGCTCAAGTGGTGAAATATAAATTGGAACCACTACAAAATTTAGGTCTATGAAAATACTTCCCCAAATACAGTCTTCTTGTTGGATAGGAGGTTTTACTGTGATATATTATTTCTAACAGCCTCCTTTTTTTTTTTTCTTTAGCAAACAAGTAGAATTAAGTGAATTAACTATCATATCTAACCTATAAGTACAAATTACTTTCCCTTGAATTTACGTAACTGATAATTGCATATCCTTATATGTGTTTGAATCTGAGATTAACTCAGAGGGAAAAAAGGTGAAATTTTGTTTCCCTTGTGACACTTTTATTTCCTTCTTAAGTTTTTAAAAAAAATTTTAAAATATTTTTGTCTTCTTTTGAGAAGTGTCTGTTCATATCCTTAACCCACTTTTTGAGGAAGACATTTATGCAGCCAACGGACATAAAAAAATGCTCATCATCACTGACCATCAGAGAAATGCAAATCAAAACCACAATGAGATACCATCTCACACCTGTTAGAATGGCGATCATTAAAAAAATCAGGAAACAACAGGTGCTGGAGAGGATGTGGAGAAATAGGAACACTTTTATACTGTTGGTGGGACTGTAAACTAGTTCAACCATTGTGGAAGACAGTGTGGCGATTCCTCAAGGATCTAGAACTAGAAATACCATTTGACCCAG
>NW_012106542.1:1251205-1257304 GCF_000951045.1 Mandrillus leucophaeus
GATCTAGAACTAGAAATACCATTTGACCCAGCTATCCCATTACTGGGTATATACCCAAAGGATTATAAATCATGCTGCTATAAAGACACATGCACATATATGTTTATTGTGGCACTATTCACAATAGCAAAGACTTGGAACCAACCCAAATGTCCATCACTGATAGACTGGATTAAGAAAACGTGGCACATATACACCATGGAATACTATGCAGCCATAAAAAAGGATGAGTTCATGTCCTTTGTTGGGACATGGATGAAACTGGAAACCATCATTCTGAGCAAACTATCGCAAGGACAGAACACCAAACACTGCATGTTATCACTTACAGGTGGGAATTGAACAATGAGAACACTTGGACACAGGGTGGAGAACATCACACACTGGGGCCTGTTGTGGGGAAGGAGGAGGGGGGAGGGATAACATTAGGAGATATACTTAAATGATGAGTTAATGAATGCAGCACACCAATATGGCACAAGTATACATATGTAACAAACCTGCACGTTGTGCACATGTACCCTAGAACTTAAAGTATAATAAAAAAAAGAAAAAAATTATTTTTGCCTTTCATAAGTATCTATTGAGTTACTGTTAGGTGTTGAGAACACAAGACCTAAAACTCCTGACAAATATATTCTATTTAGAAAGTCAATTTGTACATTAATAAATGCATATATAATACCAGACAAGATGGTAATGCTAACCAGTTTGACTTTGAGGCACAGCACTCAGAAGGTAAATGCCCCTGGAAAAAGAATGTAGTTGGAAAAAATATTCTGAGGTAAAATTATGCAATATTGGTATGAATAATTATAGTGACACACATTTTGTCACACATTTTTGTGCTATGCCATTGGTAGAAAAAGAGTCATAGTTGAAAACATATTGCAGTCACAAGATGTCAACAGAAATTAAGGCAAGAATATCTTTTGGTCAATTTTCTTGAAGATATTGGCTTTTCAACAGTGCAGTTTATTGAAAATGTAGTCCCAGTTCTTAGCAATTATTTGTATACTGATGGACTTATATCCAGGGTCTTCTTGATTTAAAAAAACAAGTCAAAAAATGATTTTATACATTTAAAATATTTTAAAATTGTGATACATACGATTCTTGCCCTCTCTCTGTCATATTTTTCCAATGTTTTGTCTGTCTTTTCTTTTCTTGCCTTTCCTTCCCTGTCCTTTCCCTGTCTTTTCTTTTATTTTTGTTTTCTTTGTCTGGTCTTGCTTTGAGTTTCTTTTCTTTCTTTCTTTCCTCAGGCACATTCTTAATCCAAATGAATTCATTGGAGGTGATATTTTTATGCATAATATACACAGCAAATTTCTAGGGCATCTCATTTTTTACAAATCTTTGTAAGAAAAGGCTATCTATTAACCCAATGACATTGTTACAATGTTTTCTAAATTTCAATGATTCTCAGTTTCTTGCAGCTATTACATTACAAAGTCTATCTACCTCAGTAAAAATTTAGTCAGTCACAGGGTTGATGTTGCTGATTGCTCACTTGCTCAAGCCAGAAGCTTAGAATACATGCTTGGTTCTTCACTTTCCTGTGGGTTTATGTCAAATCAATTTCAAATCTATTGATCTTATCCTCTAAATAACATACAGCATGACTACTTTTCTCTCTCTCTCTCTCTGGTACTGTCACATTAATTCAAAAGAAAAAGACTGATGATTCCTAACATCCTGGCTTCAGTAATTGGGAATGATGACATCATTACTGGAATGAGAAAACTTGGCGATAGTAACCAGTATCTGAGGAAAATCAGTCTCCAGAAATATTCTCCCTACTTCCATTTCCCATAACCCTTATTCATTTTTTTTCCCAGCAGATTCTACTGTAGTGGAAATTTGGCCAGATTTCTTCTCTTTTTAAAATTATTAAATTGATCTCCATGTGACATAGAATACAATCAAACTCTTTATCTCAACCTACAAGGCCATGTGTAATTTGTCTATTTTTATCTTTTAATTTTCTCAAATCACTAGCTCATTATGGCAAGAAAAACTGCTCTTAATTCCTCAAAATGTTCTAGGCTTACGCAGATTCAGGAATGGTGCATACGCTTTCAAAGTCTTTTCTTCATCTTCTTTTTAGTAACCTCTTCTTATAATTCAAGGTTCTGTTTAAATGACACTCCCTCACAGAAGTCTTCCCTATTCTACATGGATCCTCACTACTTATTTTCTGAGGCTCTTTTTGTTGTTGCTTTCCTGTGAAACACTTTTCACAACTGGAAATAATTTTATTGATGTGTGTGTTTCTTTTCTCATCTATGTTCAATACAGTGGGGCCATTTCTGCCTCCTCATACTTGTATGTTTGATGCCAACATAGTGACTAGTAGGGAGAAGAAATTCAATAAATATTTTCTAATGAATGGATAAATATTTTTAACAAATTAGTGGCTATATTTTTGACAGCAACCTTAGTTACAATCTACTCCAGATTGTATCCTTCTGAAACTATTATTTTAAATATAGTTTGAAGTATTTCTGCTTTTATTTTTCTTGTAAGAAAATATCTTCATAAATTAGTCAGCATATAGTCGTATAAAGATGACTTCCAGTTTTGTCTTAGAAAATTATGCAGAAAAATCTATCTTATACATGAAAATAAATAAATTTTAACTTACAATGTGAATTTTTTATGGTAATTTAAGAAACTTTTTAATG
The DNA here is from genome assembly GCF_000951045.1 of Mandrillus leucophaeus. Taxonomy (NCBI): domain Eukaryota; kingdom Metazoa; phylum Chordata; class Mammalia; order Primates; family Cercopithecidae; genus Mandrillus; species Mandrillus leucophaeus. The sequence continues at coordinate 1,253,893 of NW_012106542.1, forward strand.
AGCTTCAACACAAGGAAAAATAATTAGCTCTTTTTATCTCTTTTGGATTTTAATGTTTTCTGCAATTAACACTTTCTCCAGATGTCCAATCTCCTATCCATTCTGTACAGTTTTCTTTTTCTATTTTGTTCAAACTCATCTGTACACAAACATACATTTTAGCTACATTTCAGGGAGATGGCCTTGTGTGTGGACAATATCATATTGTTGGACCACAGCCATGAATATGCTTCTGAGGATATTGCCAATTTCTTTTGCTAAGCATTAACTTGGTCTTAGTAATTTTTCTACTTATGCAGGATAAAAAGTGAAAATGCCAAGTCAACTGTACAATTAAAAGTGCTTAAGAAACAGACATTTAGATATCTAAATGTTAACTTTATTAGAAATAGATTTTTAGTCGTAATAATTAGTGATCACAATCCATATGCATGCTAAAACTGAAGAACAGAAGTTAGGTAAAAGTGAAATCTGCATATCTACAACATTGTTTAAAAGTTGTAGAAGACAATTAACTTCTATTCATCCTTCTGACAATAGCTCAAATAAAACTTTCTCTGAGAAGCCTAACCTGAATCCCTTTGCTGAATTTAGTGACCCAGCTATTAGCTCTGCCTTTTCTTGTTATAATCTTTGTAACAAGTTTTTAAAACGGATAATCTTGATAGAGTATAAATCAAATATATCTACATCTTTCTCCAATCGTTGCCTTCAACCAACAACTCAAAGGTTTCTTTATCTTAAGCTCTTTGGTATTAAATTCTAATCTGACCTAAAATCATTTGTTGGTGAAAACCGATTTGATCACCTTTGAACTACTGAGAGTTTTATTCTCCAAATACACTTAGGATATATAACAGAAATACATACATACATACACACACACACACACACACACACATATATATATATATATAGGCATGCCAATCCAAATTTATTGAACTACTGATGCTAAGTTATACAAAATTGCACCACTTTAATTAAGGCTTTTAGTTTACATTTGGCCACCTCAAAGTAGTTGTAACATTAGGTTGGTCGATATAAATACTGTGGCTCCCTGTTGGATAGACACACAATCTTTACATCCAAACATTAATGCATACAAAGCAACAAGGCATTGTTAAATAAAACAGCAACAGTTACTGCAAATTAGGCCTTGTGACCAATTACATTTGATTAAAATTACTTCTCACATTCACATCCACAGTACTCGTCCACCATTTAACATCTCAACCAAAACGTTACACATGTGACGATCACTAACAGGCAAAAATACCAAACCTGTATATTTGGTATTGCAAATACACTTATGCATGAGCAAGCAAGGCATTCACAATGAGAATCTACAGCTGCAGAAGCCTGAAAATGATTTACAAAAACTGTTAAACCATTAAAAAATTGTTTGAAAATATACACTTCTTGCTGTACACCCCCACTGTACACACAACTATAAACATTGTTCCCTATGTAAACAAAAAAAAAGGAAACATATAATAAGAGATTTGAAAAGTCTGGACATTTCCTTCCCAACAGATATTAAAGGCAACGTCTTTAAGACATTATACTGAAAGGACTATCATATTTTAAAGACAAGATCACTGTCTCCATAAGTTTTTTAAAAATTAAAAAAACTATATAGCTGTGTTAAAGCGCTTATTTTGTACAATAATAATGACCTTGAATTTCTTAAAAAAATTACAATAAGCTACAAGTATCAAAGAAGCGAAGTTATCTGGAGTAGTCTATATAGGAGTTCTTTGGACTTTCTTTTATTATGCTAAAAATAGTGGTGCTTTTAGGATTTACATTATTGTACCCCCCAATACACCGTATGGGGCATGTTGAAGTATACAGTACACCATTTTCATACATGTACAACATTGGTGGATGAAGAATGTCTCTTAGCAGTAATACTGGATGTAGCCTCTGGTTTTACCAGCTGCGTACTCTAGGACTATTATATAAGTAAAAATCTTTCTTGTGATACTGGAAAGTGATTAGAATGTGCAAACTGATATAGTAGCTTTCATCCGCCTCTTAAAGGGTACCACCACAGGAAAGTCCATTTAAGATGTTGGTAGGTTTAACAAAGTTGGAATGCTGGCACTGTTGAATTGGGCAACAGTTCTTCAGACCTGGCTCAGAGCTACAATGCATTTAGTATATTAAAGCAGCTGACGTGATGACTTTTTGCGAGTCTTCCCAGGCACTGGAGGTTTTCTGTTAATTTGCCGCACTAGGTCATAAAAGATCTCATTAACATTTCCTTTTGATTTTGCAGAAGATTCTAAGAATGCACAGTTGTTCCATTTTCTTGCTAGATTTTGACCTTGTTCCTTCCCTACAACTCTTTCATCTTCCAAGTCACACTTATTACCAACAAGAATCATTGGAACATCATCAGTGTCTTTAACTCGAAGAATCTGTTCTCTCTCAGGTCTTGTAAATCGTTAAATGTGGACTGTGCTGTGACGGAATAAACTAATGCAAATCCTTGTCCATTTTTCATGTACAAATCCCTCATTGCTGTAAATTGTTCCCTTCCTGCAGTAGTCAAGATTTCAAGCATACACTATTGTGCATCTGCTTCAACTTGCTTTCTATAAGAATCTTCTATCGTAGGATCATATTTTTCTACACAAATTCCTTGAACAAATTGTACAGTCAAAGCAGACTTTCCAACGCCTCCTGAGGCAAGAACGACTGCTTATACTCACGCATGATGCAAGCTTGTCAAAACCTAGTACCTCTCACGCTGTCACCGGGTCCCCGCAGCCAGTGTTGCCCCGCGCTGCCTCGGGGTCGCTACTCTCGGCGCCACTGCGGTCCTGCCGCTGCCGCTGCCGCCGCCGCTCCGGCTGGTTTACACGCCTGACTCTGGGCGAGGCTTGGTGATGTCCCAGAAATACATATTTTATCATCAGTTCTATCCCAAACTCTATGAGTGTTTCTGAGTATATGATCTGTTATAAATTCCAGTCTCAGGAGTTTCAGGTAACAATTGTTGGGCTTGAACAGCGCATATATGCAAAAACATTATACTCTTTATTTTTAAATATAAAAAAATACATATTCATCTGATTTTGTTATTAAAGGTATGATCTCTTAAAAAGCCAGGTTTCTTTACATTCCATCAATTAAATTAGAAATAACTTCCATCAAGTGGTAAGCTGGTAGAGGCCGGGGACAATTTTTTATTCTTCAATATCTCTGTGAACATTGTCCAGTATTTGGCACAAAGTAACTGTCTGCAATATGGCTAAGTTAACAAAAAGAAGGACGGAAAGAAGGAAGCAAGGAGCGAGGGAAGGAAGCAAGGAGGGAGGGAAGGAAAGAAGGAAGGGGAGAAGGAAGGAAGAAAGGAACGAAGGAAAGAAGGAAGGAAGGAAGGAAGGAAGGAAGGAAGGAAGGA
>NW_012106542.1:1257354-1258013 GCF_000951045.1 Mandrillus leucophaeus
GTTGCTAAGATCTCATATAAATATGTAATCTATTAAATACCAAAATATTTTCTTTTGAATAATTTTAAAATAATGTTCTGTACTAAGATCACAGGACAACTTAACAGGAGTCTTTATTGATTTTCCTTATTTTTATTATGAAGATTTTTCAGAAATAATGAAAATTTAAAATAGTATTTCCACACAAGATTAATATAATATCCACCTATATTTAGTAATTGCTAACATATTACCACGTATTACTCATTTCACTCTCTAAATATCTCTTTAGGTAGTAGAGTCATGGATATTTGAATATTTTGGCCCAAAACTTTTCAGCATGAAATTCCAATAAATTAGGGCACACTCCCACAGTGCCAATGGGTAAGATTTATTTTTTACTGCTGGACTGAGACAGCTCTATAATTATCTCCCAGAACATCTGAAAGTCTGGTACTGATTCTTGGCCAAAATGAGGGCAAGATTAAATACAGGCTGTTTAAAGTTTGAAACTCCTGTGGCTAGTTTGAGTATTGATGGCTTACACCTGGTATAACCAGGCATGCAGACTGACAAAAGGTTCACCTGGAAATTTGGGAGATTTTCCTTCTAAGTCAAAACTCCTCGCAAAATCTTGATGGATTGTATTCCAGAGACGAATATCCAAACACACATACACA
>NW_012106542.1:1260893-1261747 GCF_000951045.1 Mandrillus leucophaeus
AATACAACCCAGCCTTAATATTTTAGGTCAAGGAACATTGACCAAATATATATATATATGCCACATATTCCTTGAAATTTCTTACCAAAGTAAATTGTCTCATTAAAAATACAGAAATAAATTGGTAACTAAATAAAACATGTTCTATATTTCAACTTGAAAAATTAAAGAAATTCATGATTCTTAAAATCAAAGCAATGATCATTTGTTTCCTAATTATTATTATTGTGAATGTACTTAAAATTTTGGCTATGCTTTTAAGAAAGATGTACTTCTATTAAAAATTATTAAAATAAACAGCAGAGAGACTGACTTTTCAAAATAGTTTACCTGGGAAGAGCAAGGCACTGCGATTTGGGATATGTGTATCGTAGTGAACCATAGGCACATTTGAAAAAGCTGGGGGAGTCAAAGCTTTCTTAGGTGTGAAGTTCCCCATCAGATTACCATTGACATTCTTCACAGAATTAGAAAAACCTATTTTAAATTTCATATGGTATCAAAGATGACCCCATATAGCCAAGACAATCCTAAGCATAAAGAATAAAGCTGAAGGCATCACACTACCTGACTTCATTACTACCGGGCCTCAGTAACCAAAATAGCGTGGAACTGGTACCAAAACAGACATATAGACCAATGAAGGTGAACATAGACCTCAGAAATACACCATACATCTACAACCATCTGATCTTCGACAAACCTAACAAAAACAAGCAATGGGGAAAGGATCTCATATTCAGGAATAGCATGGGAAATCTGGCTAGCCATATGCAGAAAACTGAAACTGGACCCCTTCCTTACACCTTATACAAAAATTAACTCAAGATGGATTAAAGACTTAAATGTAAAAC
>NW_012106542.1:1264537-1266285 GCF_000951045.1 Mandrillus leucophaeus
CCCTTGCAACCTTGGATAGAAGCACCTGAAATGTTTGCCGGAGCCTCTGGTGCTTGCCTGCCCTTGCTTTCTTTTACTCCATCAGCCTCTGCTGCTTTAGTAAAAGCCTCATGTGCATATGCTCTACAGAGTCTTATGAGTCTTTTCAGTATCCCAAACTGTGAAAACACTAACAATAATCATTTTAACAACTATGAAAATTAATACTAATTCCATAATATTATATAATGTCTTCTCTATATCCAACTTTTCCTACTTGTTCACAATTCTCTCATATATTTCTAAAAAATAGTACTTCATCAATTTCATATTTTATATTTGTTTGGTAAGTCATCACATCATTTGATCTTTTTATCCATAACAATCTCACCACTTTTTAAACCAATATTGACTTTTTGAAGTTCAGGTCGGTTATTATGGCATAGAATGTTCTACATCCTGTATTTGTTTGATAATTTCCCGCTGGTGTGGAGTAACTTGCCATGTGTTCCTGTATTTCTTGCACACTGGATATTAGGCTTAGAGGTATAACCACCTTTAGGTTAAACATTTGTATGGAATACTTTTCAAGTGGTGTATTATTTATCACACATCAGAAGGTACATGCCAAATTGTCCCATTATTTCTGATACTAAATTACATTTGTGGTTCAAGTTTTTGCACTTCTAATTTTCTTTTGTAATTTATAAGTAACTGTAGGATGATGCTTTGCTGGTCATGTTATAATCTGGTGCTGATTCTCTACATCTTTGAAGTCACTAGGTCTACCACCTAATTATGCCAACTAAATTAAAATTAAAATGAAATTAACTAGTTTGATAGAGTAGCATTTTTAGTCAGAGCTCTCTCGATTGCCAACACTTCTAACCAAAAGACCTTTAGGCTAAATGAGGTGTAACTGGAAGATACTGGAGATATCAAGGTTCAAAGGGTGCTCTCTAGGAAGTGGAACAGCTCAAGGGACCTGGCACCTGGAACCAGGGATAGGACTCCACAGTGACTAAGGCTTCACTGCTCACCTCTGCTTCCATATGAGTGCGATGTTATTTTCTACATGACAGATACGTTTACTTTTCACCATTAAAAGGTAGGAAACTCACTCATAACCAAAGTTGGAGGAGACAGTTATTTTTTTCCCCCAGTTTGCCTGTTAAAACCATAAGGAATGATTAATCTGCCATGGTGCTTGATGTGGCCCAGGGATGTGCTCAGACTCAGTCATGTAGGGGCAGGTGGTATTAACATTAGTTCAAACTTGGAACCACGGCATATGTTAGAAATAATGACTTATATTAGAAACTGGACATAAAATTGTTGTGAGCAAGAAAGTTACTTCAATTTGAGTCTACTAGAAGTTTCAGAGTACCACTTCACATGGCCACAAAGTTCAAAAGTTCAAAAAGAGACAAAAGTTTGACCAAGAAATCAGTGATTTTTTAAAAAAGAGAAATTGAGCTCAGTCATGTTTTTTATATCTTTTACTGTACTAAGAAAGTTTTTTTTCTCAATAATTGACTAAAAGTTCATTAACTACTGCACAGACTTCAATATTTAGAAATGTAATATGGACTTGCTAACTAAAAGTGAAGTTATTGTGTTGTTGGAACTAGCTATTGTTAGAAAGACTCATTTGCTTTTTATAATAAAATTTTACATACGATTGATAGATTGACAGATTATAACAATTTATAGATAATTACCTCATTAATTTATTAAATAACCTGACTAAATTACTTAGTCACTGAATT
>NW_012106542.1:1267620-1269154 GCF_000951045.1 Mandrillus leucophaeus
CATATATATATATATATAGGCATGCCAATCCAAATTTATTGAACTACTGATGCTAAGTTATACAAAATTGCACCACTTTAATTAAGGCTTTTAGTTTACATTTGGCCACCTCAAAGTAGTTGTAACATTAGGTTGGTCGATATAAATACTGTGGCTCCCTGTTGGATAGACACACAATCTTTACATCCAAACATTAATGCATACAAAGCAACAAGGCATTGTTAAATAAAACAGCAACAGTTACTGCAAATTAGGCCTTGTGACCAATTACATTTGATTAAAATTACTTCTCACATTCACATCCACAGTACTCGTCCACCATTTAACATCTCAACCAAAACGTTACACATGTGACGATCACTAACAGGCAAAAATACCAAACCTGTATATTTGGTATTGCAAATACACTTATGCATGAGCAAGCAAGGCATTCACAATGAGAATCTACAGCTGCAGAAGCCTGAAAATGATTTACAAAAACTGTTAAACCATTAAAAAATTGTTTGAAAATATACACTTCTTGCTGTACACCCCCACTGTACACACAACTATAAACATTGTTCCCTATGTAAACAAAAAAAAAGGAAACATATAATAAGAGATTTGAAAAGTCTGGACATTTCCTTCCCAACAGATATTAAAGGCAACGTCTTTAAGACATTATACTGAAAGGACTATCATATTTTAAAGACAAGATCACTGTCTCCATAAGTTTTTTAAAAATTAAAAAAACTATATAGCTGTGTTAAAGCGCTTATTTTGTACAATAATAATGACCTTGAATTTCTTAAAAAAATTACAATAAGCTACAAGTATCAAAGAAGCGAAGTTATCTGGAGTAGTCTATATAGGAGTTCTTTGGACTTTCTTTTATTATGCTAAAAATAGTGGTGCTTTTAGGATTTACATTATTGTACCCCCCAATACACCGTATGGGGCATGTTGAAGTATACAGTACACCATTTTCATACATGTACAACATTGGTGGATGAAGAATGTCTCTTAGCAGTAATACTGGATATAGCCTCTAGTTTTAACAGCTGCATACTCTAGGACTATTATATAAGTAAAAATCTTTCTTGTGATACTGGAAAGTGATTAGAATGTGCAAACTGATATAGTAGCTTTCATCTGCCTCTTAAAGGGTCCCACCACAGGAAAGCCCATTTAAGATGTTGGTAGGTTTAACAAAGTTGGAATGCTGGCACTGTTGAATTGGGCAACAGTTCTTCAGACCTGGCTCAGAGCTACAATGCATTTAGTATATTAAAGCAGCTGACGTGATGACTTTTTGCAAGTCTTCCCAGGCACTGGAGGTTTTCTGTTAATTTGCCGCACTAGGTCATAAAAGATCTCATTAACATTTCCTTTTGATTTTGCAGAAGATTCTAAGAATGCACAGTTGTTCCATTGTCTTGCTAGATTTTGACCTTGTTCCTTCCCTACAACTCTTTCATCTTCCAAGTCACACTTATTACCAACAAGAATCATTGGAACATCATCAGTGTCTTTAACTCGAAGAATCTGTTCTCTC
>NW_012106542.1:1274304-1286831 GCF_000951045.1 Mandrillus leucophaeus
CCTTCCTTACACCTTATACAAAAATTAACTCAAGATGGATTAAAGACTTAAATGTAAAACCCAAAACCATAAAAACCCTAGAAGAAAACCTAGGCAACAACATTCAGGACATAGGCATGGTGGGCAAAGACTTCATGACAAAAATGCCAAAGCAATTGCAACAAAAGCCAAAATTGACAAATGGGATAGAATTAAACTAAAGAGCTTCTGCACAGCAAAAGAAACTATCATCAAAGTGAACAAGCAACCTACAGAATGGGAGAAAATGTTTGCAATCTACCCATCTGACAATGATATAATATCTAGAATTTACAAGGGACTTAAACATACTTACAAGAAAAAGACAAACAACACCATCAAAAAGCAGGCAAAGGCTATGAACAGACAATTCTCAAAAAAAGACATTTACGTGGCCAACAAATATATGAAAGAAGCTCAACATCACTGATCATCAGAAAAATGCAAATCAAAACCACAATGAGATGCCATCTCACGCCAGTTAGAATGGAGACTATTAAAAAGTCAGGAAACAATAAATGCTGGAGAGGATATGGAGAAATAGGAACTCTCTTACACTGTTGATGGGAATGTAAATTAGTTCAGCCATTGTGGAAGACAGTATGGGCATTCCTCAAGGATCTAGAACCAGAAATACCATTTGACTCAGCAATCCCATTACTAGGTATATACCCAAAGGAATATAAATCACTCTACTATAAAGGAACATACGTATGTATGTTTATTGCAGCACTATTTACAATAGCAAAGACATGGAACCAACCCAAATGCCCAACACTGATAGACTGGATAAAGGAAATGTGCTACATATACACCATGGAATACTATGCAGCTATAAAAAGGAATGAGATCATGCCCTTGCAGAAACATGGATGAAACTGGAAGCCATCATCCTCAGCAAACTAACACAGGAACAGAAAACCAAACACTGCATGTTCTAACTTGTAAGTGGGAGTCGAACATTGAGAACACATGGACACACAGAGGAAAACAACACACACTGGGGCCTGTCGGGGGTTGGGGGGTGAGTGGAGGGAACTTAGATGATGGGTTGATGGGTGCAGCAAACCACCATGGCACACGTATATCTATGTAACAAACCTGCACGTTCTGCACATATATCCCTTTTGTTTGTGTTTTTTCTTTCTTTTTTTTTTTGAAGAAGTAATAAAGAAAAAAAAAAAGGTGAAGTTCATGGAAGTTATTTTAAAATAAACCTCTCTGGCCCCAGAAGCTTGTTGCTGGTATGGACAAATACTCATTGGTGATACTGGCTATTGCTGGGAAGATATCTTCACAGAAGCGTTGTATCTAAAATTTTTGTAGTTTTCAGACAGTCCTTGTGATAATTCTTTTAGAGGCATCCATGCATGAAGGACCTTCCTTTATACTCTCCTGGCTCCATTTTGTTGTGGTTTGACTTAAGTGAGTCAATTTCTTTGTTGGTAACTTTCACATTTCTCCATTTTGGCCAAGAATTTTTTTCTGAAAGCGTTGCTGATTAATCAGCCTGTAGTTAGGTTTTGATTGTTTCTTGGTGCTGGAGTGGACCTTTTCTAGTTAGTCTGATCCTGCATCAGAGACAAATGGCCAGCAACTAAGAGCAGATGTCAAAACCCTTTTAGTCACATTTAAGAAACAAAGTAGTTCAGAAGGAGTGGCTCTCAGAATAAATCTGCCTAGATTTCATTGCTAAGTTCAATTTTGTCAGTTCCATAGGCATTGACTATCATTTGGAAGTTCTGGACAAGTGTTATCCTGTTAGATGCATCATTTCTGCAGAGGTTGGACTGGAAACAGATAAAAAGTTTAAAAAGAATGATGCGGTACAAAATTAATAGTAACATGATAATATTGTCTATGAACATGGACCCAAAGGCTGCCAACTAATGAATCAAAAGTCTATGCAAGACTGAGTGAGATCTGTTGTAGCCATAAAGCCTGTCTTGCTATTTTATGCAATTAGGTCTCGATTTCCCCAGAGAAATATATTCAGGTACAGCATGTAGTTATTAGCAATGGCACAGACACTTCTTGTTCAACCAGTAGATAATTGAGAGTTATCTCATTCTGTTCTGTTCTGTTATCAATAGCTACTCAGCAAGATACTTTAATGAGCACTGCTGGGCGGCAGTAGCCTTTGCAGTGAAGCCTGCAATGAAACCCAAGGTGGCAAATAAGTCATTAGGGATGTTGCTATAGTTACCCACTGGGTGGACTAAAGGATCCCTTAGGTCATGTAAAGATGTGAGTTTGACATGACAGATCCAAAACTTCATTCAGTTACAGAAGCTACTGAATGTGAAATTCTAACCACGGCGTTTTTCTGCCAAGTGAAAAATGTAGGCATAAGCATGAAATAATTAAGAAGGTTAAGAGTCCAGTTTTTTTTTTTTTTACAGTTTCTTGGCAAAAGCTTTCAACAGTGTGAAGTCATCAACTTCTTAATCTGGTTTGCGGTTTGAATGTTCCTGGTTATAGCATGGGGAATTTTAGTCAATTCTCTTTGTAGCCCACACAATAGTCACAAGATTTGTCTCTCGAAATTTACGTGGAGTTTTCTAGCTCCAACTTATAGGACTTTAGGAACAGGACAGTCTATGTTCTTAGTTGGATAATCATAGCCAGATGTTGGAGGAAATTAGAATAATTAAGTACCCTGTTTAATTTATAGATAGAAAACAAAAACTAACAAAAACTTGAAAACGACAAAGAAAACTACAATCTAATAACAGGTGTACTGCAGTTTTTCTTCAGAAACATACTTTTTCTTTCTACAATCATCCCTGCTTCTACTAAAGATAATCAGAGTAAGACTAATTTGTCTGCTGAGTAAGTTTATTCTCATTAAACTTGGCATTATTATTGACAACAGTGTCACAAGAAAAGTGGTGGAACAATGGGCTGTTTTTACATTTATTTGGCTGGAACTTTTGTTAAGAAATCTCAGATTAGACTTTTAAAAGCCTTGCAAGGGTCAGAAGTCAAATGAGGGCAAACATCAGACTTTGGCTGCAGTGCCTACAAATTTGCATGAATTTCTCTCTTCTTGAGGTCTCCAATATATCTTGAGGTTCCTGGCCTGTCAAGAAGTAAAAATGTTTATTCACTCACTGTGAGCTTGGGAATCCTTGAAGCTAGGCATTCTATGCATATTCTCAAATGTGACATTCAAGTCAAAACCTTCATAATAAAACCAATGTTTCTAATTCTATCCTGTTACAAAGAGAATAGATTTTTATTGAATTTATGCAAATAACTATGTTGCCATAAAATAAAAACATCAACAAGAGCTCTCTGAAGACTGCAGGTTCAGGTAGGAAGAAAAAATAAATATTTCCAATTTTATTTATAAAAGTAAACTTTACCAAATTGCCGTATGCTATAGATAGCTTTTAAAAAGTTTTCTCAAATCTGGGGGAAAAAAAATTTAAAAAACCAGCAAAATGTTAAACAAAAAGTCACTCCAAAATATTGCCATCAGTTTGTTTAGTCCCATTCACTAAACTTATTCTACTTGATCTCGGTTACATGTTTTAAGACGCCATTGTTTCTTCATTAGCATTCTGGAAATTCTTTCTCAGGCTAGTGGTATCATCTTAAACTCATAAGAAATCTAAATTCCAGCATACTTGTTAGAGTCCTTTTCATGAACCTCCTTGAAGAAGAAGTATTTTCCTTTATTCATTTTAATTTATTCTCTACAATACTTCATTAGGGAGTTCAATGATTTGCACTCAGAAGTTATATAGCCAAGAGGCAAGCAAGTATAATAAACATCAGAATTGGACTGAGTTTTTTTGCACTGAAGGCCATGTAGTCTTTTGCTTCAGGGAAATAAGAACAAAAGTAAACAAAAAGAACACATAGCTCCCTAGGCTCCAGAATCTCAATAGAAAATAACACCAACATTTAGTGAAATTGTAGGTGTTAACACATCATGGGAAAATAGATATTGTGCAAAATATTAAAATTAACACCTGGCACTTCTTTTGCCTAGATGATTTTTATTATAAACAATAAAATATATGTAATATCTTAACTACAAACCTTTCATATTGAAAGGGCCTCTAACATGACTTGTTTTAACATTATGAAGGGAAAAAGTTTAGGAATTTCAAAGTGGAAACAATCCAACACTGACAAACTACAGTGATCAAAAGTATTATCTTTTAATGAAAAACAAGCAAAATCCATAAAAGTAGAACTACCATTTGATTTAGCAATCCCACTACTGGGTATCTACCCAGAAGAAAAGAAGTCATTATTCAAAAAAGATACTTGCACACACATGTTTATGACAGCACAATTAGCATTTGCAAAAATGTGGAACTAGCCTAAATTCCTATCAATGAGTGAATAAACTGTGGTATACATAGATAGATAGATAGATAGATAGATAGATAGATAGATAGATAGATAGATAGATAGATAGATATGCGATGCATATGTGTATATATATATATGCTTAAATACATATATGTGATGGCACACTCCTCAGCCATAAAAAAGGAATGAATTAATGGCATTCATAACAACCTGGATGGGATTGGAGACTATTATTCTAAGTGAAGGAACTCAGGAAAGGAAAACCAAACATCGTATGTTCTCACTTTTATGTGGTAGCTAAGCTATGAGGATGCAAAGGCATAGGAATGATATAATGGACTTTGGGGACTCTAGGGGAAAGAGTGGGAAAGGTGTGAGGGGTAAAAGACTACAAACTGGGTTCAGTGTATACTGCTCGGGTGATGTGTGCACCAAAATCTCACAAATCACCACTAAAGAACTTACTCATGTAACCAAATACCTCATGTTCTCCAAAAACCTATGGAAATAAAAAATTTAAAAAATTACAGAAAGGGAATGTATTATGAGACAAGCCAAGTTTCCAGACCAAAACAGGCTCATAGCTAGGGTTGAAACAAACCACAAACTAAGCCAGCAAAGTTGGGTTGATTCCTTGAAAACAATGGTTACCTATTGTCCAGCTTGAGTAGCCCAAGGACAAAGGAAACACTGAGCATAAAACATTCTCTTTTTTTTAAACCTACCACTCACACCACATGCACTGATCACTGTCATCACTACTATGGTAAAGCATGTAGGATGCAGTTCAATTTCAATTCAGAGCTGTTACCTCCCCATGCAAAGCTGCCACATGGATGATCCAGACTTGGTGTTTTTCCTGAGAGCCACCTGTCACACATTTTCATGAGATGACCATGACCACACACGTCCAGACCACTGCCTGACTAGGCCGTGTTCAGGAAGCATCCTGAGGTGTCCATTCCTTACGGAGCCAAATAGTTCCCTTGGTCGACTCCTGAGTCCCCTTGGCAACCCAACAAGAATTCAAGCATTTCTACTGCTAGCCTTGTGTTGGAGCATGAGCAAATGTAAAAGGAGTAAGGCTCTTCATAAACCACAGCCTACTTCAATGTGGTGCTGGGCCAGCCCAATTCTTGGGTACTGAATTTCTTTTTTCTCATTTATTGGAATTTTAAATCTTCTATTTATTTCCTTAAATGGCAGGTATCCTACCACATCTTCAATGAAATATAAAGTGTATATATTATACATTGGGGAAAACAAATAGGGGGACAATTTGATAGTTTAGCTCCTTTTTTTTTCTTTTTGCTTTTATTTAACCTTTAGAAGTAAAACACAATTATTACAATAGAACACTTGAGCAGTAATAAGTGTAGCCCTATGTATCAATATTGTTGCACAAATTGGATGTGGTGGCTTAATCCAGAGCTGACTGCCCTTATAATAATCCAGAAAAAAACTATTTTTGCATCTGTTTGTAAAAAGACATTTATTATTCTCAGCAGTAGCACATCATGAAATGACTCCTTCATCTTCATTTACATCACCAAGGGAAACATGGCAGGCTACAAAAACTGAGCACAGCAGTGAGCGGGGCTGTGCCCTGGGTGCCCTGATGTCACCCACATTTCCCTTGCATGTCCCAGGTCCTAATGAGCAGTGCAGGACAATGCTGAGTCAACCTACTCACCCTCACCCATCCCTTCCCAGAAACTTAAAGGTGACCCCTATAATAGCACATATGTCCTTTCCCAAATTGTGTCTTTGCTCCCCTAACCCCATTCTGGGCAGCAGGAAAAACAAAAGATCTCTTGACTTGAATATTTGCTCATTTTAGAAACCCACACAATCACCATAAACTTAAAAAAAAATTAAATCAAAATGTTGTTTTCCCAAGGTTGACACCTATCTGCTTCAACAATTCTCTAAACATGTTGTTGAAAACCAGAGTAACTTCCTTAGGACCTTTCTCCCAACTGACCAGTCTTCCTGTGAATCATTTCAGCAGTTCCTTTGTGGTGATGTTTTCAAAGCATCTTCTAAGTCCCCTAATTCTATGAACTTTGCTACCAAAATAGTGAAGAATAAGCAAAGGGAAGAAAAAAACTTGCTGACAGCTATTTGGAAATCAGCAACAATGTGAAAGGGAAACGTATCACATGCAAGTTTGAAAGACATAGAATAAATGAGCTCCTTGGAAATTTGCCCTGGCGGAGTGATGATTCCCACTTTATCTTCTTAGGCAAGATAAAGATTCACCTTGTGTAATTACACAGCTTTGTTTAAGCATCCTGTAAAAGACTGAAAAATCAACTGCCTTCCTAATTCTACAGGCAAACTAGAGAAAGGATCTCCCTGCTTACTGGTCCCTCAGGATGTTTTCCTGAAAAGAAAACCAACTTAGATATACTGGCTTTTCCTGTATGACAAAGTGTCCTCTTAAAGCCCAACCCAAACTTCTTTGCACACTTATGCTTCTGAAAGCCTAGGTCCAACTATAGGGCTGATACTGGGAGAAGAGTGAAGTAGCTGGGTGGTGAGGAAGTGGTTACTCCTTTCACATCTCTGTGCAGTAATGATATCAGGACCCGTCATGGACATCTCTAGTCTATGCCTCAGTCAGTGACACCACAGAGCTCTGTTTGATACCAAGAGACTTAAAGCAGGGAAAGTCACAGAAACTCCAACTGATAGTAGGATGAAAATTATAACCTTCAAGGATTATTGAGCCATGAGATCTGCAATGCTACCAAAAGGGTCTCTGATCCTGATGTGGGTCTCTGCCTAGGATCCTTGAAGAAATTATGGCACCCACATCCAACCCTAACATAGCTTCCACTTATGAAACAAGGAGGTTGTAATAAACTCTGGGTATGTAATAAACTGGAAGTTAGAAAATGTAATTTAAAACAATCTAAAAGAATTTAATGTTGGTCTCCATTGCGCAGACTGCCAGGAGAATATACCAACTTGATCTGGGGAGGCTGCAGAGGTATATAGAGGAGTATATGGGTTAAACCTTAATGGATCATCAATTTCAGAGAAGAAGCAATTTTGTATTGTAGCTGATTGCAAATGCTTTTAGAAAAGAATGTAAGCAATTAGTCCCTGTGGATGACAGACTTGGAGAGGCCATGCTTAAAAATCTCATGGAGTTTATTATAATAATAATGTAATTGACAAAGAAATTTGATTATTTCTGTGGCATACAAAACTTGAAGATAATGACCAAGATTATGACTGATAACATATCAGATTTTGAAGAATTTAATATAATTTTGAAATACATATCAATAACATATTCTGAAACATAACTTAAAGAAGGTTTAGCACCACTTAGTATTTGACAATGCTCCATATATAATTTAATATATCAAGTAGGTCTGATTAGTTTAATATATCTCTTTACAATGTGAGATACACATTCTTTGATCTTTCCAGGGGTCCACATGAGAAATATCAAAACTAACTTGAGGGCAAAAAGAGTTAATTTAAAATATCATTTTGGGAAGTTTGTCAAAAACATCAGCTTAAAACACTTTATCAGAGTATAATAACAACTAACCAAAGTGAAAATTAAAAGATTTCAAAAAATATAAAAATTTACATAATTGTCAACAAAAACAGATTTTTAATACAGAGAACACTTTTCTCTTTTTTTTAACTTTTATTTTAGGTTCAGAGGTATACATGTGGGTCTGTTATATACGTAAATTGTGTGTCACAGGGTTTGGTGCATAGATTATTTCATAACCCAGATAATAAGCATAGTCCCCAGTAGGTAATTTTGTAATTTTTATCCTCCTCCCTCCCTCCACTCTAAAGTAGGCTCTAGTGTCTGTTGTTCCATTTGTGTTCATATATACTCAATGTTTAGCTCCCCTTATAAGTGAGAACATATGGTATTGGGTTTTCTAGGATAATGGCCTCCAGCTCCACCCATGTTGCTGGAAAGGAGATGATCTCATTCTTTTTATGGCTGCATAGTATTCCATCGTGTATATCTACCACATTTTCTTCATCCAGTCTACCAATGATGGGCGTTTAGGTTGATTCCATGTCTTTGCTATTGTGAATAGCGCTGCAATGAACATACACATGCATGTGTCTTTATGGTAGAATGATTTGTATTTCTTTTGATATATACTCAGTACTGGATTGATGGGTTAAATGGCACTTCTGCTTTGAGTTCTCTGAGAAATTGTCACACTGCTTTCCACAATGGCTGAACTACTTTACATTCCCACCATCATTGTATAATCACTCCCTTTTCTCTACAACCTCACTAGCATCTCTTATTTTTTGAGTTTTTAACAATAGCCATTCTCATTGGTGTGAGATGGTATCTCATTGTGGTTTTGATTTACATTCCTCTAATGATTAGTGATGTTGAGCATTTTTTCATATGCTTTCTGGCCACATGTCTGTCTTCCTTTGAAAGTGTCCATTCATGTACTCTGTGTGCATTTAAATGGGATAGTTTGTTTTTCACTTTGTTGATTTTTTTTTAAGTTCACCAAATGCACTGTGCTGGGGGTCTGTGATAGTCCCTAACTGTTGTGCACCCTCCCAAGCCTGAGAGCAGGAGGAGGGAGGGTTGCAAGACAGCAAAAAGGTGGACTGCCTCTCTCGTTGGGAGGTTCATACCAGAGAAGTGTAGAGCTGCTCCCAGCTGGAGAACTCAGGAGGACTAGGGTGGCCTCACTAGCATCCCAAGCCAGTGGGCCTTATCCCACAAGGTTCAGTGGTGGTGAGGTCTGCAGTCTATCACTGCTCAGCCCCATGGACTTGGCCCCTTTTCTGGGGAATATGCAAGAAAACTTGGCCTTCCCCATTGCTGGAGCTGCAGCCCCTGGTTTTGGGGTACCCATGGAACCAATGCTCCTGGGACTCCACACATACCTAAAAAGCAGCTTTACCCAGACACCACATGGTTCTCTGTTTTGGTCTGGAAGCCCCAGTTGGGGTATCTCCTGAGCCCAGAGATTCAAAGGTTCGTGGCAGAAATATGCATCCCGTGGGACTCTCACTCACTCGCCATTTTCTTGTAGGGGGATTCCCCTGGATTCGTGCCACTCCTGGGTGAATGGTTGATCTGTCTCACTCTTCTCTGTGATCCAAAGGTCACACTGTGTCACTGATGAATCCTAATGTGTCCACCTGGATGTTCTGGTTGAAGAGCTAGTGTCTACTCACACCTCACCACTCTTTCTGCTCTTTGTGAGAGTGGCACACACTAGCTGCTTCTAGATAACCATCTTGGCCCTGCTCTGACTCACTTTTCTCAAGTAATCAAAGACCTAATAAAAGACAGCACAAAGCATAAGAAATTATCTTGATAAACAAAAAATCTTGGTTTCTTAGGCCAGTTATCTAAAAGGTAGAGAAAATGTTTCAGTATTTTCTATTAAGATCAGATCAATACTTAAAGAAAACCTTGTTGTTTTTGCACAGGGGACAAATTTCAAGTTTTCCGTTCCTGTACTTTTGATAATAGTGCTCAAGTTTTTAGCAGTATTTATAAATAATTCCCTTTTAACTTTAACCAACGTGGTCATCACAAAATTCTTTTCACAAGATTAATCTTCCGCAAACCTTCTACAAATTTGTCATCCAGTTATCTTATTCAGTTTTTGTCTACATTTTTTCTCTTTTTCCTTTTGGAACGATATGATATACTACTTTTAGACAAAAATTATTCTCATTTTCCCTTTACAAAAATGCATCCTCATACTTACAACTTTCTTTACGTGTCTTCCTTCCCTCACATAAATATTTGTTTCCCTTCATTATTTCTAGTTTATATTACTCTAATATTAATTTTATTTGATTCTTAGTAACCTTAATTTCTAGTGAAAATTAGTAAGCATTTTGAACTGCATCGTATTAGTATTTTGCAGATAAACACCATCCCATGACTTTCATTAACAGACCCAAAAATGTCTAGCTTTTCTATAACATATAAAATCAAGAGGCCAAATTTTAAACTTCTGTTAAGCAATTGATGTTTCAGTATTTTCCTTAGAAATGACTCAAATATTAAATCAATATAATATTACTTAATTTAATATAACATGACTTTAACATTTCAAGTCACAATAAAAGATTTTTGAAATTCTGACTTCATTATAAACCTTTTATCAATTTACATTCACTTAATTTACTCATTCTTAACAGTTATGCTTCAATTGTTCCTTAAACACAAAAACCCAACTAGTCATTGAGTGGATTTACAGCTTTATTATTTTATACAACTCAGTTTCACTGTTTCACCAGTAACTTCAAGTTTATAAACTATATCTGTGCATTGTAATTAATGCTGACAATTCCGAAAACATTTCTATTTTTATTTTACCAACAAAATTTAAAACTAGCTTTATCTGCCAAAGATTATTTCATCACATGAGCCAAAAGGCAATCGAGTTTCTATTTTTTTGAGAGAATTCTCAGTTTAAGCACTTACATTTTTTCTCTGTAAGCTGTTTACGAATTTTGGTAGAAAAAAATTATACATACATACACACGTAGACGTATTTAAAAATACAGACAGAGAAAGATCTTACAACTTTCATTAAGAATTTTTATTTGCCTGACTTGCAAATAGTTTCACTCCCTCTTTCAGACTGTCTTTTTTTGTTTTTTGAGACATAGTCTCGCTTTGTTGCCCAGGCTGGAGTGCAGTGGTGGGATCTCAGCTCACTGCAATCTCCGCCTCCCAGGTTCACGCCATTCTCCTGTCTCAGCCTCCTGAGTAGCTGGGACTATCTGTCTTTTAATGATCTGTTCAATTGCCCCACAAACAAGTGTTAGTTAAGCCATTCAAAATGTGTACTTCCAAAGAGATGATTTTTAGGTGAAGGAATGTAGAAAATTTAAATCTCAAAGGCACAGAACTTAAACACCATTATTTGTTGAGATGAAAAAAAGCATATATAGGAAGCATTTAAAATGAAATGGTTAAGGGTAAGTTTACATAGACAGATTTAGGTCTTTTGCTTTGTGAAAGCATCTAGTGGTTTAGGGGCTAGAGAGGGAGATATTCTTACAAAACAGAGATTATCATTACAGGCTTACATTTGTTACAAAAACTTTCAAAATAAACAGGTAAATGCCAAAAACTTACATTTTGGGGACTGATTTAGTTCGCTAGTTGGTCTTTCAACTTAATGTGTTTCCTAATGAGATTAAATTCATGCATAAATAACCAAACCAAAAATCAAACCAAAAGAATACTCACCAGAAAGGATGTCCTTTACAAGAGTAGAACCCCCAAAATGGAAGAGTTCACTGAAAAGGTGGGAGCTCAAACCAAGAGAGGACTTACCTCACAGCATAAAGACAACTTGTACAAGTGAAGATCACGATAGCCTCAGGTGAGTATCATACACAATTTCAAGTATCGCCAATCCAAAGAAGGCTTGTCCCCTTTGCATCTTGCTTCTGACATCAGATTATGTCAAATTAAACAACAGAGATACTGACTCTGTAAAATAAAGAGTGTGTTCAGGAAATAGCAATAAATTGCAATTTGAAATACACAGGCTATGGTGGACCTTAGGCACCAAAGAAGCTGAGGGGCTGTATCAGTTCTAGCACAAAGAACTACTTGAGACTGGGTTATTTATAAAGAAAAGAGGTTTAATTGACTCATGGTTTCACAGGCTGTACAGGAAACATGACTGGAGGAGGCCTCAGGAAACTTACAATCATGGCAGAAGGCAAAAAGGAAGGAGGCATGTCTTACATGGCCGGAGCAGGGGGAAGAGGGCAAAGGGGAGATGCCACACACTCTTAAACAAGCAGGTCTCATGATAACTCATTCACTATCACAAGAACAATAAGGAGAAATTCCATCCCCATGATCCAATTGCCTCTCGCCAGGCCCCTCCTCCGACACTTGGGATTACAATTCGACATGAGATTTGGGTGGGAACACAAATCTAAACCATATCAGAGAGGAAACAATTTTAAAAGTAAAAGAGAAAGTTTATGTAAGTTTTGTAATAGACCTCATGGGTCAGAGAAGCTTATTACAAGAGTTGGCAAATACTCATTGATAATATTGACTGTTGCTGGAGAGATGTCTTCACAGAAGTATCATATCTAACATTTTTGTGGTTTTGAGAGAACCATTGCAGCAGTTCTTATTATAGACATATGTACATGAAGGCCCCTCT
>NW_012106542.1:1289916-1290329 GCF_000951045.1 Mandrillus leucophaeus
ATTGCTGTAGTCCTGAATAGAGTCTTTCTTGCTATTTTTAACAAGCATCCAGTGTACACATTTCCTTTTGACAAAACATAGTGTCCATATGTAGAGGCAAGAGGAAAGCTAACAAAATAGAAAGTCATCCAAACCACACAAACCCTGGACAAGCTTATCATGTGTGGGAATAAAATACTGGAGGTGGGTTTGGCTTCGGAATAAAATCGGTGTGTAATTTGAGATTTGGTATGAAGAACAGTTACATTCCCAGATTCTTTATCATTACTGAATACCTTATTAATTATTCTTCATTTAACACAACAGGAATTAGGAGATTTATTTTCTGGAGAGACTTGTTCAATTAAGGTGGGGATATGGTTGCTGTGTTGAGCAGAAATTTGGCTCATATAGACCCAAAGCTTAGAAAAAAA
>NW_012106542.1:1290379-1295533 GCF_000951045.1 Mandrillus leucophaeus
CTTAGAAAGAGTCTGGCAGTGGAAAAAAAATCTGAATAGAAAACGAAAATAGCATGTGAATGTTGAAATAGCATATTAAATATCTGCAACTCTAATATACTTTATATTTGAATTTCAGTATAGACAGAATAGTTAAATTTATTTCTTTAGTCTTTTTCGTTGTTAAACATTTTATTGAACTCTTTATATGCCTTTCATATGTATTGTGCTTCCAGTGTGTTTGTAGCAGCTTTTTCTGTTTAGAAATGCTTGAATGCCTCCATTGTCAAACAATCAGAAGGCAGTAATTGTATTTCCAATGTGAGGACAAACAATACTAGATACCCTGCAATCCTATAGTGTAAAAAAATATTCACATCAAATGCCCCAATGGATAGCCACATAAGTGACCATCTGTAATTATTTAGTCAAGAAATGAATATTTTACATTTAAATACTTTGAATGGCTTAAACTAAATTTTTAAGAAAGCAACCACTATGTAAATTGAAGAGAAAAAGTCTTTTTATTGTAGAAACTTTCGAGAGTCTTTCAACATTTACAAAATTATGTTGCTAATGGCAATACCTTAGTTATCTGAATCACCAGTAGAACACATTATAAAAACATGCATTGTCACATCTGTACCCTGTCACATCCAGGATAACGATAGTATTGAGATACATAATTATTTAGCCCTTACTTTAAAACATCGGATAACAAGCATCAATCAATTTCTATCAAATATTTCAACTAGGGTATTATAGCATAAGCAGAAATATACTTTTACCAATATCCCAACCAATTTCTTTTCTTAATGAAACAAAACTGAGAATGTAGAGAGCATTTAGTAAAGTTGATATATATGTGTACATATGTGTGTATATATATGTATAATGTAATTAATATAATAGATGAGGTCAAAGAAGCAAGTGATACACAACTTTTAATTTGGATGGGATGTCCTCGAAGATTCCTGTATTAGCCCTTTCTCACATTCCTATATGAAAATACCTGAGACTGAGTACTTTATAAAAGAAAGGGGTTTAATTGACTCACAGTTCCCTATGACTTGTGGGGCCTCCGGAAACTTACAATCAGCAGAAGGTGAGGGGGAGGCAGACACTTTCTTCACAAAATGGCAGGAAAGAGAAGGAGGAACTTGTCGAACAGTTGTAAAACCATCAGATCTCGAGAGAACTCACTCACTATCATGAGAACAGCTAGAGAGAAACCACCTCCATGATTCAATTACCTCCACCGGGTCTCTCCCTTGACCTGTGGGGATTATGGGGCTTACAATTAGTCATGAGATTTTGAGTGGGGACACAGCCAAACCATATCAACTCCTAAATCTTAATAGACTTTGTTACTAGCTGATATGCTTTGGATCAGTGTCCCTGACCAAATCTCATGCTGAATTGTAATCTCCAATGTTGGAGGTGGGGTCTGGTGGGAGGTGACTGGATCATGGAGTGGATTTCCCCTTTTGATGCTGTTTTCATGATGGCATTCTCATGAAATATGGTTAGTGAAAATGTGTGGCACCTTCTCTCTTCCTCTCAGTCCTGCTTCTGCCTTACAAGATCCCTGCTCCCACTTTGCCTTCTGCCATGAGTAAAAGTTCACTTTAGCCTCCCCAGAAGCAGATGCTGCTATGCTTCCTGTTCAGCCTGCAGAACTGTGAGCCAATTAAACCTCTTTTCTTTATAAATTACCCCATCTCAGGTGTTTCTTTATAGCAGTGTGAGAACAAGCTAATACACTAGCCTTCCTTCTAGAATGTGTCTTAGCAAGCTCTAGAGCAGAAGAGAAGGCCAAAACTGACAGAATCCCACCTTGACCAAAGTTTAGTCATTCTTCTTTAGTCCCTCTTCTCAGGCCCAGTTTTAGCAAAGACTCCTGCTAAGTCAGTTCACTGAGAATCCCTTCACCCTTGATATCACTTTGGCATGCCTTTAGCAAGAATGCAGTTTAGCAAGAACCGCACCTCCCACCACCCTGCCTCCCGCCACCCTTAATGTCTAATTAGTTTCTATCCACTGACTAACTCACTCACTCAGCTGTTTGCTTATGCATTCCCAGCTCCATGCTGGGAGAAATTTTAGTTCAATCTCTCCCTACTATGGTTATATTATTCCCCTATTGCTGTAGTCCTGAATAGAGTCTTTCTTGCTATTTTTAACAAGCATCCAGTGTACACATTTCCTTTTGACAAAACATAGTGTCCATATGTAGAGGCAAGAGGAAAGCTAACAAAATAGAAAGTCATCCAAACCACACAAACCCTGGACAAGCTTATCATGTGTGGGAATAAAATACTGGAGGTGGGTTTGGCTTCGGAATAAAATCGGTGTGTAATTTGAGATTTGGTATGAAGAACAGTTACATTCCCAGATTCTTTATCATTACTGAATACCTTATTAATTATTCTTCATTTAACACAACAGGAATTAGGAGATTTATTTTCTGGAGAGACTTGTTCAATTAAGGTGGGGATATGGTTGCTGTGTTGAGCAGAAATTTGGCTCATATAGACCCAAAGCTTAGAAAAAAACGTTATAGATCTAAAATGACAATCATTGACACAATAAAGTTCATGGAAACCATGATAGGAAGCATCTACGTGGAAATAAAAAGTTGGATTTTCAGTAGAGAGATTGGTAACAACGTAAATTTCCTCTTAAAGTCAGGTGAGAACTAATTCTGAAGTCAGAGGAGGAAAGTAGCCTACAACAGAGCGAAGAGTAAGACCATCTTCACAGGATCAGGGAGAAAGGTAATAGTTGCAAATGGAGACAGGTATATTGATTTAGTGCCAAGTAGCCGAAAGACTATGAGTATGAAGACTTACTTATATTTTCTCTGTGTTTCAGTAGCAAAGTCATCTGCAGAGAGAGAGAAGTGAGAAGGCAGAAGGGAGTGTCAGAAATTAGAGGATTGTAGAGACTGAAAAAGTTATGTCAGGCACAATTAAAAACCCAGTTTCCAATGGTGATCATTGTCTTAAAATATTATCAGTTTGTTTTCTTGTATGACATTCTTCAGCAGCAGTCATGGACTGAGAAATATGTAGAAATCAAATAGTTGAGTTCATCTAGAGAAGAGATTGCAATGGGCTTCTAAAAACGACAAAACCAGAAACAACCGAGAGAGAGAGACAGAAAGACGGAGAGAGAGAAATGAAGATGTGAAAAGGGATAGGTCAAAAATCTGTAATTTTTTTAAAGTAAAGGGCTAGATAGTAAATATTTTTATTTTGTGAGCCATGTTGTCTCTGTAGGAAGTACTCAGTTCTCCTTTGTTCTGCAAAAGCAACCATGGAAAATAAGAAAATCTGGCTGCATTCCAATAAGAACTTATTTAAAAAATAGGTGATGGATTGTATTTAGCCCAAGGGAAACAATATGTCAATTCTTGTTTTATGTCACTGCCAATTACATTTTAAAATATTCAGTAATGGAATCTACAATATTGATTCCCAACTACGGCTGCATATTAGAATCACAATAGAATGCCAGGTATCTAGCCCCAGAGACACTGGGTCAGCCAATCTCAATTGGGGCCAAGGCCCTAATATGTATCTTTGAAACTCCTCAGGCAATTCTAACATAAAGCCAGTGTTGAAAAGAGCCATTGTTAGTTTGCTTGTGGGAGTACCTGGCCACAGAAGGATCATAATGCAATAGGAGAAGGCTGAGGCACCAGTAGCTTGAAAGTCTTACTGAGGTAGGAGAACAGCTGCAGTGGGAATTGTTGACACACTGAACAGACAGGAGACTGATCAAAGAAAGATGTGCTTATTTAGTCACTTCAGAGGAATATCGTGTTTTGTCATTATACGTTTCATGGGTTTGGTAAGCTCCATGCCACTCGTACCCCTGGTAGAGGTAACTCCTTGAGGAATCTTCTATTCTGTTGTCCTAACTGAGTTTATCTCACTTCACTATCAAATAGACTATGGCAGAAGTGATGGATATCACTTCCAACATTAGGCTGCACAAAGACTGTGGCTTCTGTCTTGGGAATCCTCTCTGTTTCTTTCATTGTAAGGGAAGCTGACTGCCTTGTTGGGAACTGCCTATTAAGAAGTCCACATAGCACGAAGCCAGTGTCAACAGTGACAGCCAGCAAGGAAGGACCTGAGGACTGCCCTCAGCCACATGATTAATCTTAGAAGTGAATCTTCCCTGAGTAAGGCTTTTAAATGATGGCAGCCTTATGAGAATCTTTGAGCTAGAGGGCCTTACTAATTCTGATACAGTTCTTGACCCAGAGAAGTTGACATAATGAATGTTTGTTGTTTGAATCCACTAAGTTTTGGAGGTAATATGTTAAGCATCAACACATAACTAATAAAAGGAGTGATTCTGAGCAAGAAAGGCTTAAGTAGAGAAAAGTTAAGGTTGAATAGGTTATGAATATCATCCTGTAAGACTACAGGGCTTGGAGATTTGAAGGTGGGAGCAGAAAAAAATTATGTAAGCTTGTCATTAACAATGGGACTAAAAAAGTTCATTATACTGAAGGATAAATGCTTATGTATGCCTCAGAGAATAGATGTTTTTATTCCTGGGTAGAAAAGTAAAATTTTTCAAAAAACATAAAGATTAAGTAGGATGAAGTTTCCAGCTTTGGATTCTGACATTCAGGACATGGGGAGGGTGATGAGCTTCTCCTGGAGGGCTGAATTTAGTACACAATCAGCTTCATGATGGAAGCCCTTATGAGGTAGAGAGGGAGTGCATCTCAGCTCTTTTGATTAATTAAATGATTGTTTGAATTGGAGAAGGTGTGGGTATTTTGTCCTGTTTTGGTGAGTACATTGGAATGGTTTTCCAGCATTCCTTCGAGATTTTCCACAGCATAAGTTAAGGTAAAAGTACATTTTCACTTGTTTCAGAAAGCATACTGAGCAAGCTTTAATGTTACTATTAAGTCAGTAGGGAAATCACCAATATTATAAACGCAGGTTTCCAGCCTCTCCTTTTAGTACTTTCAGAATGATTCCAGAAGAACCTTGAAAATGTTGAGTATTTATATTTATTTTATGCCCTTTTATTGTGATTTTTTAATAAATAAGTGTTTTTTTGGTAAATACTGGAAGTTAATATTCTATAGTTTAGAAAAGCAATTTTGAACTCTCAACTAGTGAGCCCATATAAAACTACATAACA
>NW_012106542.1:1296898-1304103 GCF_000951045.1 Mandrillus leucophaeus
AAAAAAAAAAAAAAAAAAAAAAAATTCATCTCACCCACATCATGTAGCTACAAAGTTATGGTTTAGAGTAATTCAACTATTTTACTGACACCAAAACTTTTACTATTAACCAATCAGTTACACTCACCCTGTGTAACTGAATACCAAATAACATCATGTTCCAGTAATTTTCATTCTAGTGAAAAGGGCAGCGCACTGGTACCCTGGACACACTCAGATACACTAAATCAGAATCTCTAAAATGTGGTTACTGTAAAAAGAATTTTGTTCTGAGTCTGAAACACATGCTCCATGTTTCTTAGCGAGTTTCTGCAGCACAGGAGTCAGCTGACAGAAGGTAGTGCCCCACTCCTGGTTATGGAAGGCAAAGGATGAGTTCTGCTGCACATATGAAGCTATGGAGAGAGCAAGACTGCATAGGAGCAGGGTACGGTCTCTGGATTTAGCAGACAGATAAACTTGGGTTACAGTTGACCCAGTGGAAAATTGCACGCCAAGAATACATTTCCAGAGACCTTAATAGGACTGAGCATTTGATACATTTTGAAAGTTCACTGATAATTCGTATGTGCAGCGTAGGCTGAGAACTCACGGAAACAATATAGACATGTTTTGCCTCTCAGGGATATGCAGACACCCCAGTTCAGATACGATGTCTTCATGATGATCAGAAATCTGGATCCTATTATCTTGTTGCTTTGCACTCCCAACTACTGCTGCTTATCGTGTTGTCACATGGCTGCCCCAGATCTAGCCATCACAGCTGCCTTTCCAAGAAGGAAGAAAGCAGAGAGATAGGATATGCCCCCCTGCACGTAAGTCAACTTCTCAGAAGTTACACACATTACTGCCCCTTATACAACATAGGTCAGAAATGGGTTACATGTGTCATGCCCTACATTAAGAAAAGATTGTGAATATAGCATTTATTCCTGGTGATCCTGTGTCCAGCTAAGCAGGACATTTTTACTGATGGTGAAAGGGTGAATAGAGATTGCAGTTAACCAGTCGTCTCCGTCCAATGGGTACTTTATTTGGTGACAATAATTATAGGAAACGTAACACTAGACAGTTTTAATTCATTAAAGTTATTTTGGGTTTTTCTTGTTAATTTGCTTGTTTGCTTATTTGTTTTAGCCCTCAGAGAAATGCTAGAAATTTTGTAACTAAATATTTCATTGAACACAAAAGCATAACATTATGGAAAACAGTAAGTGTTGTTTGGGTTAATTTATATATGTTAGTGTTTTTACTGACTAATCTCGCCAATGGAGACAGAACATTTCTAAGATTTATTACAGGTATTGTGTTTGGATCTTTCTTTCAGAAAAGTAAAAATCAGCTTAACCCAAAAATTCTTTTAGTAATTGGCATATCCAGAAGCCCTGTGCTACACTCTGCTATGTTTGCACAAATTCACAGCTATTTGAATACCAGTAATTGTTAATCCTGGTCAGCTTTGAAAATACTGTTCCTTAGTTTTACTCTCTGCCTGATTTACTTGGATTTAGGTGAAACCCAGGAATCAGTTGATATGCGTATGTAGCCAATGTTGTAAAACACTAATTGCTCTAACTTCTCTAACTTCTAATAGAAAAATATCACTATTTTTTAAAAAAAGTTACTTAATTCATGTGTAGGAACATACTCCTTTTAGCCTAGAAGTAAAAAATGATACAGTCTTGCCCTATTGCACTGATCATGGCCATATATAATTTATAATAACCAAAATAATGACAATATTTTGGTAAAACATGCTCTATTAATTTGAATGCTCATAAATTAACACATAATTTAATGTGATATTACGTTATAGAAAAGCGTGAAGTAAAAATCATAGGCTGCATTGAACTTTTTACTTTCCCAACTTTGCCTCATTATAGGGAGGGATGCAGCCCTAAAGTTCAAGAATTCCATAAAGACCAACCTGGAATTCTGGTGCCTGGCATCTTGTCACACCTTCTTCCAATACACAAACATCAAGGAGTGTAGAAGTTGAACATAGTCTGTTGTCACTGCCTCATAGAATCAACTTCTGGCTTGTTCACACTAGGGTGTGAACATTTAAAGAGGGTAGGGAAGAACCACCTGGGTGGATTTTCACTGGGGATTTTATAGTAAGCTCTCAAAATCCCAGATTGAGGCAAGGGAAGGGATGCTTAGTCTTATGTAATTAGGAAAAAGAGAGGAATTTTGAACCCACCCCTGCATCACCTAAGTCAAATAGAGCCAATGTAACTGTTGGGACCGTTGCAGGTATGGTGTGCTAGGTACCAAGCCACATTTAGGTAATCAATGCCTTTTACAAGCTTATTTCCATCTCAGTACACCACATGCTTCTTGTGCTGCTTGCATGTATGTAAGTTACACATCTAAGATTATATTATTGGGTTACACTACTATGAATTATCTAAGGAAAATAGAATGATCATAATTGTGTGTGTGAAGACAACTTCTGAAATTAATACAAATAAGAGATTTCTTCTTTGCATATTTTCAAGCAGAAAGTGGACTAAATTATATCATTGGAACATGATCTCTCAAAAATATTTATTGCCAAATAATTCTTTGCTGCTAAAAATTATTTATTGCATGAAATAGAAAAGATCTGAGACTGAAACTTCCATTTAAAAACATGAATTGTTTTAAAAAATAGAGTAATTACATAACAATTATGAAACTCAGATGCCTGAGTCAGAAACCAAGAAATTAACTGTTAAGCAATTACATTATGATTACAAAGCTCCTTATATATTCATCCCACAAGCATTTTGCCATTTTTTGAGCTATTTTTATGAAAAACATCAAAAGCCAGAAAACTAATGCTTAATGTATATTTTAAGGCCCAGAACAATATAGAAAAACTAATTTTCTCCTTAAAGCTTTTCTTAAATATTTAAAGGAAACATTTACAAAATTATTTAATCTATGACCCAATCTGAATCACTTTTCTCTTCAGATTCCGATGTCTCCACAAAAATTCCGATGTCTCCTTGAAATTAGCTGATACATTATAAGAAATGATAGACTGTCCTGTCGTATCTGGTATACATACACATAAAAGTTACCCCAAAGGTTTAATTAGATAGTGAAGTACAAAAATACAGATTTTTAAAATATTAAATATATAAACAATATAAATCTCTGTCTTGATAAGTGACTTGATAAACTAGGTTAAATAATTGTTAATAGAGTTGACTAAAGGCAGAGATGTTGGTAAACTAATGGTCCAAATGAATAGTAAGTTGGCCAGGCGCAGTGGCTCATGACTGCAATCCCAGCACTTTGGGAGGCTAAGGTGGGTGAATTATGAGGTCAGGAGTTCGAGACCAGCCTGGCCAATATTGTGAAACCCCGTCTGTGATAAAAAATACAAAATTTAGCCCCCTGTGGTGCCACAGTGCCTGTAGTTCTGAGAGGTGATAATGTGCTAGCAGCCCTCACTCTCAGCGATTCCTCAGCCTTTGCGTCCACTCTGGCGGTGCTTGAGGAGCCCTTCAGCCAGCCCGCCACTGCACTGTGGGAGCCCCTCTCCGGGCTGGCCGAGGCCGGAGCCGGCTCCCTCTGCTTGCTAGGGAAGCGTGGAAGGAGAAGAGCAGGCGGGAAGCAGGTCCACGCACCAAGCTCACAGGCCAGTGCGAGTTCGAGCGGGCCCCGGCTCGGGGCCCCACACTCTGAGCGGCAGGCTGGCGCCACCAGCCCCTGGGCAGTGAGGGGCTTAGCACCTGGGCCAGCAGCTGCAGAGGGTGCGCCAGGTCCCCCAGCAGTGCTGGCCCAGCAGCACTGCACTCAAGTTCTTGCTGGGCCTCAGCTGCCTCCCTACGGGGCAAGGCTCTGAACCTGCTGCCCGCCATACTCAAACCGCCCCCCACGGTGGGCTCCGGTGCTGCCAGAGCCTCCCCGATGAGCGCTTGTCTGCTGTGCTCGGTCCCATCAACCTCCCAGGGGCTGAGGAGTGCCGGGTGCACGGTGTGGAACTGGCAGGCAGCTCAGCCTGCGGCCCTGGCGCCAGGGATCCACTAGGTGAAGCCAGCTGGGCTCCTGAGTCTAGTGGGGACTTGGAGAACTTTAATGTCTAGCTAAGGGATTGTAAATACACCAATCAGTACTCTGTGTCTAGCTCAAGGTTTGTAAATACACCAGTTGGTACTCTGTCTAGCTAACCTAGTGGGGACTTGGAGAACTTTTGACTAGCACTCTGTGTCTTGCTAAAGGATTGTAAACGTACCAATCAGCACCCTGTCAAAATGGTCCAATCAGCTCTCTGTAAAATGGACCAATCAGCAGGATGTGGGTGGGGCCAGATAAGGGAATGAAAGCAGGCTGCCTGAGTCAACTGGCAGCAACCCGCTTGGGTCCCCTTCCACGCTGTGGAGGGTTTATTTTTTAGCTCATTACAATAAATCTTGCTGTTGCTTAGTCTCAGGGTACATGCCGCCTCCCTGAGCCATAACACTCAACGCAAAGGTCTGCAGCTTCACTTGGAAGCCAGCGAGACCACGAAGACACTGGGAAGAATGAACAACTCCAGACACGCTGCCTTTAAGGGCTGTAACACTCACCGAGAAGGTCTGCAGCTTCACTTCTGAAGTCAGTGAGACCACGAACCCACCACAAGGAAGAAACTGCAGACACATCTGAACATCTGAAGGAATAAACTTTCGACACACCATCTTAAAGAACTGTAACACTCATACCGCCAGGGTCCACGGCTTCATTCTTGAAGTCAGCGAGACCAAGAACCCAGCAATTCCGGACACAGTTCCAGCTACGCAGGAGGCTGAGGCAGGAGAATCGCTGGAGCCAGGGAGGCAGAGGTTGCAGTGAGCCCAGATCACGCCACTGCACTCCAGCCTGGGCAACAGAGTGGGACTCTGTCTCCAAAAAAAAGAAGAAAAAAAGTCTTGATACATGGTATATGCTGACTTTCAAAGAGTAAGTCCTCCCACCGTACCTGTTTTCAAGCTATTACCATTTCAAGATACTAACTCACGCAAATGAAGTTGAGAAAAGATGTGCAAATGTAACTTGAAGGATGAATAGGAGGGTAAAATCTTCAGATTACAGGAAATTGCAATAAAAGCCTGAGGCAAAGATATTTCAAGGGTTTTGGTTAAACAAAAGACACACTGGCTGGCATGAACAAGAGAAATCCAGTATTCAAACCGTCTTAGTCAATGGCAGGAAGATGGTGTTATGAGTCTACCAGTTATAGGAAATCTTTGTTTTAAAAACTCAGTTTTATCGAATTAAAATTTATATATGGCAAAAGTCATCTTTTTAAGTATGCAGTGTGTTGAAAACATAGATGGTTATATAACAAATACCATACTCAAGATATAGAATAATACCATCACCTAGAAAAATCCCGTTTTGTGACTTTTGAATGGATATTTCTGCTGCCCTTAATCTTTGGAAATCGCTGTTCTTTGTCCCTATGGTTTTATATTTTCGAGAATGTCATACACAAGGGAGCAAACAGCATCCTGAATAGGTCTTTAAGTTTGGCTTTTTAAACAGCCTAATAAATCTGAGACACATTCATGTTGTTATCAGATTTTTTTATTCCTAAGTAACATGATATTAAATATACTATATAACTTTTTGTCTATTCACCAATTTTTGAAATAAAGTCGCCAATAGATATACATATGTATATTACATATATGTATATAATATACATATAAAGCAGTGGATTTTTTTATTGTCAAAATGATTTTTCTATTATAATTCCTTTGCTTCTCTGTTGAAAGTTTTAGAATGAGCTTGTCATTTGCAAATATCCTGCTAGGAATTTTAACTAGACTGAATTTTTGAATTGAATTTTAGATTGGTTTGAACAGAATGAATTTATTGTCAATATTGGCTAGTAAGCTCTTTACTTGTGTAATTCTTCTTTGACTTCTTTTACCAGTGTTTTTTAGTTTTTGTTACCCATTTTTCCACATTTTCTAAGATTAAGAATTTCATGTTTCTTGTGCTACTTTAAATGTAACTTTAAAAAATTCTAATTTCCAATTATTCATTAATAGTGTCGTACAGTAATGGGCCCCCCACCAGGGAACTTAAGGACATATGTTTGCTGCTTGAGTCCTGAAGGCTAGATGGTGAGCAAAGTTCATGGTGCCCAGCCGAGGAGCAGCTGTCCCTAAAAACCTAAACATCCGGGAGCATATCTAGGTATATACCAAGAAGAACAGTTTCATCACATGTAGTAGGCAAAGAGCCAGAAAAGTAGCTTAAAAGTAGCTTACAGGAAGATGGTGGGCAGCAGGCGGATCTCTGGAGTTACCCGCTGCCCTTTATCTAAGTCCTAATAAACTCATCTTCTCATGAAGTTGGGCTTGTCTGGGTCCTTGTTATTTCAGCTCTATCTCTTTGGTAGAGGGATGTTATTCTACACAGGTCTGGGTTTTTCCCGTAACAGTTGTATATGAAAAATAATTCTGTATATTAACATTATAGTGTTATTATAGTGTATAGTGTGAAATTACAAAACTCACATTTTATTTCCAGTAGCTTCACTTTTAATAATTTTAATTATTTTGTGCATAACGGAATTTTGTGCATAGACCATCCACAAATCAAAGAGTTTTATTTCTTCATATCCAATTTGTATGCCTTTTATTTTTCTTACTTTAGCACACTGGTTAAAATTTCCAATATATGGTTAAATAGTTCTTGAGTTCAGGTTTCCTGTACTACTTTTTTTCGTGCCGCTGAATAACATATATTCAACTATGTAATAGATACAACACACAACTATGCTTGTCTTCATGTAATTTCTTATCTTTTTTTTAGTTTGTTTACATAGCCCCTATATCTCTAGAATTGCTTTTTGGATTTACGATTTGATTGCCTTCACTTCTTTTGGAAAATCCTCATTCATTATGTTATTAAGTATCGTCCTTTTTCTCTTTCATGAATGCGTTCAAGTTAGGCCTTCAGAGCTGTCCTTCAGCCCTTGGATGCCATGTTCTGCTATTTATCACTCTTTTTGTTTCTTACTTGTATTTGTTATTCAATTTCTATTTTTTTATCTTCAATTTTACTGTTCCATTCTTTATTCCTATCAAGTCTTGTGATGAATTACTTCATTGGTGTTTGCACTTTGAGTTAGATACAACAGTATATCTATTGAGACGTTAGTGCAATTAAACCAAAATTTAACAAATTTTAAATAAAAATTTATCCCCCTATCACAT
>NW_012106542.1:1304153-1305040 GCF_000951045.1 Mandrillus leucophaeus
ATCTTCTCATGAAGTTGGGCTTGTCTGGGTCCTTGTTATTTCAGCTCTATCTCTTTGGTAGAGGGATGTTATTCTACACAGGTCTGGGTTTTTCCTGTAACAGTTGTATATGAAAAATAATTCTGTATATTAACATTATAGTGTTATTATAGTGTATAGTGTGAAATTACAAAACTCACATTTCCAGTAGCTTCACTTTTAATAATTTTAATTATTTTGTGCATAATGGAATTTTGTGCATAGACCATCCACAAATCAAAGAGTTTTATTTCTTCATATCCAATTTGTATGCCTTTTATTTATTTTTCTTACTTTAGTACACTGGTTAAAATTTCCAATATATGGTTAAATAGTTCTTGAGTTCAGGTTTCCTGTACTTTTTTTCGTGCCACGGAATAACATATATTCAACTATGTAATAGATACAACACACAACTATGCTTATCTTCATGTAATTTCTTATCTTTTTTTTTTTTAGTTTGTTTACATAGCTCCTATCTCTCTAGAATTGCTTCTTGGATTTACAATTTGATTGCCTTCACTTCTTTTGGAAAATCCTCATTCATTATGTTATTAAGTATCATCTTTGTTCTCTTTCATGAATGCGTTCAAGTTAGGCCTTCAGAGCTGTCCTTCAGCCCTTGGATGCCATGTTCTGCTACTTATCACTCTTCTTGTTTCTTACTTGTATTTGTTATTCAATTTCTATGGTTTTTTTTTTATCTTCAATTTTACTGTTGCATTCTTTATTCCTATCAAGTCTTGTGATGAATTACTTCTTTGGTGTTTGCATTTTGAGTTAGATACAACAGTATATCTATTGAGACGTTAGTGCAATTAAACCAAAATTTAACAAATTTTAAATAAAAATTTATCCCCCTATCACAT
>NW_012106542.1:1306750-1325132 GCF_000951045.1 Mandrillus leucophaeus
AATCAAATCTTCATATTTTAAAGATTAAATCTTCATATTTTAAAGCACACTACATCAGTTTACAATTCGATATTGACTACTGGATAGAATTTATCAATGAAATTTTGAATGTGGCATAGTTAATGCAGATCATGTGAATTAAATTACAAGGCAGAAAGTTTTTTAATTAAAAAAATAAGGTGGTTTCTAAATCCAATGTTAGATAGTTTATAAAAGCAATACATATAAATCTCCCAAATACCTCCCAATCTTGGTATTTTGAAATATTTTCCTTTTTAATATTATTTATTTAAATAAAAAAATTATCTGCCTTTAAGCAACAAAACATGAACTCTTGGTAGAAAATTCACTAATTGACATAGGGATCTAGACTTATAAACCTGTAAAAAATGTGAAATAGAAGGTATAAAATATTCGAATCAATAAATGACTAAATCTTTTAATTAAATCAGCTTTATAAAAAAGCAAAGGTAAACACATCTTTGCATAAGCACCCCTACATTTTTTAAAGTATATTTGCCTTTTCATAAACTCTCAGTTGAGTAGTGGTAACATTCATCATCACAGCTCTTTAGAGGCGATTAAATTGATGTCATTTGAGGTCTTTATCTCACATTTATCTTTTATTTTCTTATGTTGTCATGTTTAGCAAATGGATAGTAAAAGTAGAGGATCATTCAACCAAGAAATACAGGGAAACTGATCCTTGTAAACAGCACCCTTTATAGACTAATGGATGTTTTAAGAGCAAGATGTGCTAGAAAGCAAAATAAGGTGATCTCTTAATGCTGTGCCTTTTCTTCCATTATATTTTTAGATTATATATTATCCCCTGTTTATTTCTGTAACTGGGGAAAATATTTTTATTGAAATAGATTGTTTTTTGAAGTCTGCAATATTAGGTAAAAAATAAATACCAAACTCCTCTGTCTTTAGTTTGATAGAAAATAAAATCCCTTATTACTCTGTTTCTGCCTTACTGTTGGTAGAAAGACTTGACTAATTAGTAGGACAACATTAAGAACAACAAAAACATGAATCAAAATACTTTTTTAAAAATATATATATACATTTTTACTATATACACAAATATAAAAGCATATATACATATATGTACATATATGACTTCAATAACAGGCAAATAGATTTTCCAGATTAAAAACCTAAACGTCTCATCCATAACAAAAGGTTAGCCTGTATACCAATGCTTGAATGAAAACTGTCAAATCATCCATTTAAACAAATGCCAACACATGCATAATTTTAGGCTGTAAAAATGAAAATGTTTCAGAATTGATTCTTAACAAATGGTGGAAGCTAAAGTTGTCTCTTCCCCACCTGCACTTTGTTTTCTGTCTCCTGCCTTCACTTGCATTTTTTTTGCTTCCTATCTCAGCAATGTAACCCTCCTGCAGTGTGCCCAGTGTGGACACATACCTGCTTTTTTCAGTTACTGTTTTGGACAACATTTCCCTACTGAGCATTAAATCACTTTTTCTTAAATATGTACTGAAGATTTCCATGGCTGAAAAGCTAGTTCTACATACATTAATAATCCTTGAAGAATTAAATCAGATACAACCTCTACATCAGCACAATATTTCAAGGTGGTAAGGGAGTGCTACTGCTGTTTGCCTTCACTTAATAACTTTATTAATGATGTGGATGAGTGAACAAATATGAAAAGAAAATTTATAGGTATTACATATGTAGATTCTGCAGAAACAAATAGGTTGGAAGGTGATGACTGTAGAATGACCTAGAGAGATTAAAAAAAGAAAATAGTCCAATATTATTCTACTTTTAAATAAATGAGACCATTAAGCTCTTTAAAATAACCAGTGAATAAAAACTCAAAGCAAGGATAGCTACATCAAAAAGTAGGAAAGTGGGTGACTTACATGTTGCATTGCTATAGAGTACATTAAAGCATTCAGTATATTTCCTGAAAATTTCTTAAGCACTGTCCTTAATGTTTATTCATAAACAAAACCAAACCAAAAGCCATAGTTCATTTGTTTCTAACTAAGAGTACAAACTATTTATGTGGAAAAGTACGTATAAGCTCGCATAAATAACATGAATAATGTTTTCTTTGGGAAGATATTCATAACATTCAAATGACTTGAGATCTTAGAAATTCTGCATCTTCATTAATTTTAATTAACATTTAACAATCAAGATTCAGTTTCAGTAAATCATGATCTAATAATGAAAGGGGGAAACTTTTTTTTAAACTTTCATTTCAGTTTTACCCATTACTCATAAGTTGAAATTCTTTCTCACTCTTTGCAAACTATTTTGAAACACTTCCAGGTAAAATTCATATAAATATTTTTTCCTAATTTTTGGAAAAATTTTAGACTATTACAGTTTGAGTTAGTAACTTCTTTGTTGATCCAGTGTAAATAAATATTTTTTTCTTGCTGTATTAAAAAACCCCGAGTCTCTATAGCCAAGTCTGTATCTATATCGATATCTGTCTATATGTGTATCTCTATCGATGTATGCATACACACATAATATCTGAGGAAGAATTTTTTTTCATGTAGTGCAATATCCACAGCTCTTCTACTTTAAACATAATTCAAGTTAATAGCATTTTATTGTCTTTTATTGGTTTTACCTGGAAAAGAAAGTACATCATATACAATATTATAAAACAAAAATAGAACTAAATATAGTGTTTTAGAAGGTAACAAAGTTTTATGTTTAAAGATATTAAATAAAATCTATTTCTTCCAGTATTTTTTTTTTGACAATCTGGCTTGAATGGAATCTGCAGATAACAAGTTGACTACTAGATTTTGCAATGTATTCCAATCAGATCTCTATCTGAGGCCACTCTGTTTTTTTTTTTTTTTAATAATCTAGGCTTCTGTAGACAATGTGAAGATACTTTTTAAATTATGACGCCCTTTTTCTCCCTAGCTAAATTAGTGCATAAAATTCTCATTATTTTCTTAGTTTTAATAATAAAGCAATATAAGATTCACCCTCTGTATTCAATTTGTTACCAATTCTGCTATAATTAGAATTTTTGAAATTCTTAGTTATAACCTTTATTTTTGATAATTGCATTTAAAATGCAATGATGAAGCAAATAATTAAAGTGCTAGGACTAAAACTGTCCTTTATTAATCAAAAAGTTCCATAAATTTCAGCTCTCCTTGATTTCTCACTATTCTAATCAATTTTGTAATTAATCATTAAGCATTATTCTTCCTCTGTATTAAAAATATTAGCAATTATAAAATCTCTATTTAATATTACATTCATTGTTTCAGTTTAATGCTTTATTCTTTTTTTAGTGATATGTAGAGATGACAAAAAATGATGTGCAGCCTTTGTGTTCCATTTCTTGTTGTGTAAAATAAAATTTTATCAATCCTGGATCTAACAATTATTAGGCCCATGATTACATTTGAAGGAAACACTAACTTCTCACATGATTATTTAGAACACACATTTTCTCAACTCATCTTCCATTTTAATGGAGCTATAAATAAATAGCTTTGACAAATTTTTCTGCTTTGCTGTTAATTTAACTTGGTAGATTTATTAAAATTTTAAGACACTATGTTATGCAAGATTTAGGCTATGTGACTACTCTTCCCTTCGGTGTGGAGGTTGACATTGCCACAGGCTAAGATCATAGCTCCCCTAACTGGTCCCCTCCCAGAAGCGAGTTGCAAGTTCCTGCTGACTTTGAGAATTATTTCTCCATGTTTATGTCATTTTGATGCAAGAGAAGTCAATACAGAGCTAGGTCATCAAAATAATATCTAGACTATGTCGTTCCCACAAAAAAACAACTTACATGCCATGTTTTACTCACTTTCTATGCCATCTGTCATACCAAGGTCTTGTTGAATACTATTTAATTCCTCTAGCCTGGAGACAGCCTCGCAGGTATACTGCCTGAGCACCAAGTTGTTATCATATATATTTCACTGACCTCTCTTACCTTATCAAATCACCCACAATAATTTTGGTAAAGTTGCATCTAACTTGGTGTGGACTAACTACCTGCATCGCCCCCAAAGTTTGTATGTTAAAACCCTAATTCCACTGAGATATTTGGAAACGGGGCCTTTGGAAAATAATTAGGTCATGAGTCTCTCTGGTCTGTCTGAGGACATGACAAGGAATGGAGGTTTAACTGTGACCACTGGCTGGCACCTTTATCTTGGACTTCTCAGCCCCCAGAACTACGAGAGGTAAATTTCTATTGTTTAAGCCACTCAGTGTATGTTGTTTTTGTTGTTATAGCAGCTTGAATTAAGACACAATTTTCCTAAAACTTAATGCCAGATTGGTGGATAAAATTGTATTTCGTTGTTTTTTTCTTCTTCAAGCCTTATACCTCTGACTCCAAACTCATAGTAACCAGTGTAAGACATGGTAGAATCTTTCCACTAGTGCTTGGGACACTACTTGTAGCATCTACCCGATCTAATTTTAATGAAAAAGTTGAAGGTTGGTATAAAACAATGTTCATCATCTCAGAGTTCCAGGATCAGTTCAACATACTTGTGATTATCTCATGTAGTAGCAGTGGCAGTCAACTACAAATGACACCTGAACAGGGACATTTCAGAGACTATCAGGGACATACAGAGACCTGAAGGGACCTGGAGGGACCTCGAGAGGCCTGCAGGGATAAATAGGGGTAAGTAGAGATAAGTAAGTAGAGATAGGTAGGGAAAGACAGGGACTTGCAGGAACTAACAGGTATCATAGGGACAAAGAGAAACAGGGATAAAGACTAGCAACATAAGGTCAGTTCCCTGAAGAGGTACTGGTCAGTGCCCTAAAGAGGTACTAGAGACTAGCAAAGACTAGGAGAGATTTGCAGGGACAGACAGGGACAGATAGGGTCCTATAGGGACTAGAGCGAGGAAGGTCTGCTGGAACACGAAAAAAAAACTAAAACCAACTAGACAAACGAGAAAACCCATTACAAGTCTGCCGGCAGCGATATAAGGTTAGTGCTCTAAAAAGGTACTGGTCACTGCCCTACAAATACAAAGAACGGAAGTTTTTAAAACAGGGTAACATGAGGAAGAATTTGGCTATGTCTTGTCTCTTTTTTGTTTGGAGTTTTGGTACATATCATCTTTTTGTTATTTAGAATTTTTTTGCCCCACCTACACCATCTATAGAAAATGGTGAACACGAGAGGGAGAATTAAAATTGGCTTGTATGGTCTTCTTTTGTGGCTACTTCAGCTTTGGCTTTCACGGATTGTAAATGTGCACTGGTACCTGTGAGATGTGCCGAGGACTTGGGAGTTTTTCTGGGAGCTTTTCTGGGAGCTTGTCAAGATGTGGAAACTGAGCTTCATTGCTCTGCAGTACTGACTCAGACAGTGGCTAATTTGGTAGCTGACAGATCTAATAGAAACCAAGGATCAAGCCCTAAAGTGGGGAAGTGTTGTAAGCGTAAAAACAAATGGACATTTCAAAAGAGAATGTCATCAGACCTCTGGGAAAAGAGATCCTGTAACACAGTTCCCCTAACACAAAAAACGCCAAGACTTTGCGCTCGATGCAATAAAGGAAATAATTGGGCTAATCAATGCCACTCAAACTTTCATCAAAACAGCACACCCCTGTCGGAAAGCAAGAAGGGGACCTGGACCCGGACACCTCAAACTATGAGGGCATTCCCCGTCTAGGCCACAATTGTGTTTCAGGGGTTGGTTTCCAGAGGCACATTGATTCCCTTCCCCCAGGAACAGCTGGAAACACAGGATTAGGTCTCCTAGTTACAGAACAAACCACGTTAATTGAAAGAAACAAACTCACTAAGATTCACATTGGTATTCGGGGATTTTTGCCAACAAAATACACGGGATTGATCTGGGTAAAAGCTGTCTTAACTTACAAGCCCCGGAGTTGTCGATTTTCACTGTAAAGAAGAAATTCAGGTAGTGGTAATACCACAAGACCTTTGTGTTTCTGAATCAGGAGAATGTTGCTCAATTTTTGCTTGTTCCCTGCAAATTGTATCCTTCTCTGCATAAGCAGCAGCGAGGTGGTCAGGGCATCTGAAAGTCAAAGGAGGAGAGAGATTCATCTATCACAACACATAGTATCTAGTGGACTCACCTGTACAGTGCCCATTGGAAGTTTAAGGATTGCTTTTTGCTATACTGTTGTATGGGAAGGATAAGCCCCGGATTTGCTTTCTCTGTGTCTTCTGTTAATCAGAAAGAATCTGCTTCTCGTTAGCAGTGGAAAGTTTTACCCCACGGCAATTAACCAAAGAAGCAGAAGCTGAGTCACAAAAGCTCCAGCAATAGGCATGCCTCCTGGCTACAGCAAAAAAAGAAAAAACAAAAAAAAACCACACACACACACACACATTTGATTTTGTTCAGTAGATATGTTAATTGTCTGGAATTGGTGGATTCTTGGTCTTGCTAGCTTCAAGAATGAAGCTGTGGATCCTCACAGTCAGCATTACAGTTCTTAAAGATGGTGTGGCTGGAGTTCCTTCTTTCCGGTGGGTTCGTGGTCTCACTGACTTTGGGAGTAAAGCTGCAGACCTTCATGGTGTGTCACAGCTCTTAAAGGCGGTGCATCTGGAGTTGTTCATTCCTTCCCATAGGTTCATGGTCTCGCTGCCTTCAAAAGTGAAGCTGCACACCTTCGCGGTGAGTGTTACAGCTCTTAAAAGTGGCATATCTAGAGTTGTTCATTTCTTCCAGTGGGTTCATGGTCTCGTTAGCGTCAAAAGTGGAGTTGCAGACCTTTGCGGTGAGTGTTACAGCTCATAAAAGTGGCACAAACCCAAAAAATGAGCAGCAACAGGTTACTGCCAAAAGCAAAAGAACAAAACTTCCACACATGCAAGTGACCTAAAACTATTGGCACTGCCCACTCCAGCCACCTGCCTTTATTCCCTCATCTGGCCCCACCCACATCCTGCTGATTGGTCCACTTTACAGAGCTGGTTGGTCCATTTTACAGAGAACTGATTGGTCTGTTTTACAGAGAACTGATTGGTCCGTTTTGACAGAGTGCTGATTGGTGCATTTACAAACCATTAGCTACACACAGAGTGCTGATTGGTGCATTTACAATCCTTTAGCTAGACACAAAAGTTCTCCAAGTCCCCACCCAAGTAGCTAGACATAGAGGGCTGATTGGTGCCTTTACAAACCTTCAGCTAGACACAGAGTGCTGATTGGTGCGTGTACAATCCTTTAGCTAGACACAAAAGCTCTCCAAGTCCCCACCTGCCCCAGAAGCCCAGTCGGCTTCATCTCTCACTGACACTCCCCATGGGACTTTGTGGCACTTAGCCCGGGAACTCTAGCAGCCCAGAGGACCTCCTCCCAGACAATCAAGAGGAAAAGAGGGAAAGTGAGAAAGAGAAGGAGAACTGCTATTGTGGGCAACAATCCCACGAAGAGGGAACGGGCAGTCCATGCATTGGGATTCAGCCTCTGATCAAGCTCAGCAGGCGCTGGCGCTCACTTGGAACCCCTGACAGCCGTGAGTGCCCCGGGCAGTCCCCCAGCTCCCACTCACGCCTCTCTCTTTACACTTCCGGGTGAGCAGAGGGAGCCGGCTCCGGCTTGGGTCAACCCCAGAGAGGGGCCCTCATAGCGCAGTGGTGGGCTGAAGGGCTCCTGGAGTGCGGCCTGCGGGGACGCTGACGCGGAGGAGGTGTGGAGAGTGAGCAAAGGCTGCTAGCAAGTTGCCACCTCTCACTAATGTGGGGACAAGGGCATGTTTATGTCTTTACAGAAGATGAACAAACCGAGTGGGTGCCCTCAAGGTGTGTACAACCATGGAACAGGAGACTGGAGGGACCCATGGATTCCAACCATGGACCTGGTTCCCCTAGTATGAGCCATGAACCAGTTGAATCTGAATGTGAAGATGGATGGAGGACCGCTAGAAGCAGGGAGCTCTCTTCTCCATGCTAATCTTTACTTAAAACAGTTTCTTTTGGGTTTATGTTACCATTTCTATATTCGTCGCTTCATTCAGTCTAGTAATGATGGTCTCAAGTAATAACCGTGGCAGTTGGCCACACTTAAATCTTAATGCTTTTGAATTCTAGAAGGAACTCAAAAAGAGACAAACAAGTCAGTCATAGTAGTAATGCACGGAAAATGAATTGTGAAATCCAAGAGACTGAATATCATGTCAAGCATAAGCTTTTTCAAAGCAATTAAACTGGGCTTTTAATGACATTACTTAGATTTTCCAGACAA
Source organism: Mandrillus leucophaeus (assembly GCF_000951045.1). NCBI lineage: Eukaryota > Metazoa > Chordata > Mammalia > Primates > Cercopithecidae > Mandrillus > Mandrillus leucophaeus. The sequence continues at coordinate 1,314,984 of NW_012106542.1, forward strand.
AATGTGTAACAATTCAGCTAATTTTAATAAAATGACTTTGAAATCCCCAATCTCAAATATAATCTCATGGAGTAATTGTTTGTGATAAGGCATTAATATGTTTTATACCATCATTATGAAAAACAGTGCAAGAGAAAGGAGAAAAAAATTCTTTATTGTGAGTTAAAAACTTTGAAACCTAAATCAATCATTTTTATTGTTTCAAGAAATGTTTCCCCAGGGCTATTTTAGTAGCAAAATCAAAGTCAGGAGCTCAGAATTCTGTAAACAAAGTTTAATTATATCCTCCTCCCCCTTTCTTCTCTGTCTCATAATTTTCTCAGTACTTTTTAAGGAGCGAGAAGCATCCCTATGAATGACGCTATTATAGGTTCTAAGGCAGAGGATGTGATGATGATGATCTTTGGGAAACCATGAGGTGAATGTTGTCCACAAAGCTGCTGTCTAGTAGGTGTCTGTGGGAAACTATACCCCTTCTGTGGGGTCTTCTGAATGTAGCTAATACTATTTTTGTTTGGCCTGGAAGTTCTTTATTATTGTTATTATTATACTTTAAGTTCTAGAATACATGTGCACAACATGCAGGTTTATTACATATGTATACATGTGCCGTGTTCATTTGCTGCACCCATTAACTCATCATTTACGTTAGGTATTTCTTCTAATGCTATCCCTCCCCCACCCCTCCACCCCACAACAGGCCCAGGTGTGTGATGTCCCCCGCCCTGTGTCCGAGTGTTCTTATTGTTAATTCCCACCTGAGTGAGAACATGTGGTGTTTGGTTTTCTGTCCTTTTGATATTTTGCTGAGAATGCTGGTTTCCAGTTTCATCCATATCACTACAAAGGACATGAGCTCATACTATTTTATGGCTGCATGGTATTCCATGGTGTATATGTGCCACATTTTCTTAATCCAGTCTATCATTGATGGACATTTGGGTCGGTTCCAAGTCTTTGCTATTGTGGATAGTGCCACAATAAACATATGTGTGCATGTGTCTTTATAGTAGCATGATTTATAATCTTTGGGTATATACCCAGTAATGGGATCGCTGGGTCAAATGGTATTTCTATTTCTAGATCCTTGAGGAATCATCACACTGTCTTCCACAATGGCTGAACTAGTTTACACTCCACCAACAGTGTAAAAGCGTTCCTATTTCTCTACATCCTCTCCAGCACCTGTTGTTTCCTGACTTTTTAGTGATCGCCATTCTAACTGGTGTGAGATGGTATCTCACTGTGGTTTTGATTTGCATTTCTCTGATAACCAGAGATGATGAGCAATTTTAATTTCTATCCTTTCCATATGTCCATGGGGCTGTTGGAAATATTCTTTTTCTGGGCTTCATGCTGTGCCCAGAGCATTTCCTTTTTCCTTCTCTTTTTTAAAGCTAGGATGCATCTGTTTTCATAAGATTTGTGATAAAATAACATTGCTACCCTCAAGTTTTGCAAGTTACACGATTGTCATCATCTCTCTAATTTTTTGTGAAATATGCATTTCAACTAATTACTTCCAAGAGGGTTTATTTCTAATGGAAAAAAATTAAACAATAAATAATTTTAGACTTACCCCATGCAATAAATGACAAATTCACTGAAGCAAACATGTTTAGGCTACACTGTATACAATCTACAGATTGCCTGTTCAGTCTCGGTTTCTTGCATATATTTCTTTTACATCTAAATGCTAATTTCCACACTTCCCTCTCTCTGAATCCCTGACAGATGGCAATGGCTAATGACTTTGCATTCACAAAGCAGAAACACATGAATCCGGACACACTTCCGGGAGCATGGGACATGGTGGGAATTTATCAGATAATAGGAACTGATATGTTATTTTGAGAATGCTAAAATTCCCCCAGTGAATGTAGCTTTGCCTATATTTTACTAAACTTCTTGGCTTGGGTTTGATAATTAAAAATATCAAAATTATCCTGGGGCAGGAGCCAAGGATGATAGTAAACAATGAGAAGTGAGTCCCACATGCCAGTCTTGTCATTTTCTTCCTCGGATAAAGTGCAGAATTTTGTCATCAGTAAAATGAAAGAGAGATTTTACAGAAAAATTGCCAATTTTTATCCATGAAGATGAGGGCAATATTCTTAAGTATCAATGGACTAAAAGATGCAATATATTTCTTAGTAGTACATGCATGCAAGATTGGATTTCTTACCTGTTGACTATTACTGTAAATAGAAAATAATTATTTTAATTAAGTCACTACAATTTAGGGCATTTGTTACAGAAATTTACAAATGTTTCACATTGCTTGACTTCGGGGGCACCAGTTTGACATCATCTATTTCCAATGGCATGGCCCAGAGTGTACTCCAAGTAACAAATGATGTATAGCATATGAGACAAAGTAGAAACATTTAGGGGGTTGAAGAAATTATCATCTGTATCTCCATGATGCAAAGGAAAGCAAAAGACAAAGAAACAGCAAAAAAAGAACAAATTGTCACCAAGCTGGAGTGCAATGATAAAACTATGGCTCACTGCAAACTCTGCCTTCTGAGCTCAAGAAATCCTTCCACCTCAGCCTTGTGAGTAGCTGGGACTGCAGGTGCCCACCACACCTGGCTAATTTTTATATTTTTAGTAGAGACGGGTTTTTTCCGTGTTGGCCAGGCCGGTCTCAAACTCCTGAGCTCAAGCAATCCACCCACTTTGGCCTCCCAAAGTGTTGGGATTATAAGCATAAGTCACCACACCGAGCCACTGAATTTTTTTTAATGGGAAATAAGCATATTCATTAGGTATAAAATTATATATTTAGAAATTTTGTAGGCTTTACAAATTCTGTTGGATAATGGAAAATTTTTATTGTATTTTTTGTGTATGGGAATATATGTTATAAAGTAAAATCTACGTAGAGGGAAATGGGATTGTGTGGATAGTAACCATAGGTGAGGAGATGGATGAGAGAAAGGTCTTAACTGCTATAAGGAGCTGTAACTATATCTTCTTCATATTTTTATAAAACATATCATTAGAAGACTTAAATTACTTTTTTTTTTTTGCTGATATGTATATAATCACCTCCATTTTGAAGGCCATTAGTCTGGGAAACCTACGAGAACATTGCTGTAGGCAGGCTCAAGTATGTTAACAACAGAAAATGTTCTGTGAATGTCTTTACATAATATAAGGTCTACATATTCTCTCTAGATCTATGCGCCATAAGACTGGATTTTGAGGCTGGGCGCGGTGGCTCACTCCTGTAATCCCAGCTCTTTGGGAGGCCTAGTCGGGGGACCATGAGGTCAGGAGATCAAGACCATTCTGGCTAACACCACGAAACCCCGTCTCTACTAAAAATACAAAAAAATAGCCGGGCGTGGTGGCGGACACCTGTAGTCCCAGCTACTCGGGAGGCTGAGGCAGGAGAATGGTACGAACCCGGGAGACAGAGCTTGCAGTGAGCCTCGATCGGGCCACTGCACTCCAGCCTGGGCGACAGAGCGAGACTACGCCTCGAAAAAAAAAAAAAAAAAGACTGGATTTTGAAAAGCTGAGGCATAGATTGATAACTCTTTAACACACTCGCTTTTTCTTCTTTCTGTACACATATCTTGGCTATATTTCCATGCAACTGCGTCCCAGCTAATGTGTACCACTTTCAGCGGGTGGTCCATATCAATGTTTCTTCCAGTTCTTTCAACATGTGCCATTTGAAAAAGGAGAACTCTGAAACCCTCTAGGAAGTTGGAGCTACAATACTGGAGGCCAATTTCCTGAGTTACTACCTGATAAACGCCACCCAGACCAGAAACGCCTTTATTTGAATGTTATTAATGAGAAACACATTTTAAATTTTCAGCCACTTTAACTTTGGGGATTGTTTGTTAAAACAGCGGGTGTTACCCAAACTGTTATAGAAGTCTACTCAATATCATTTCATTTTTTTCCCTTCTCAAATTCGGAATCAATTGGGACATAGCCATGGGCATTAAACTCATTTCAAGAAGTACAGCTTAGCATTCAGGGCTGACCTCATGAACTTCCAGAGACATTAGAATAAGTGACCCTTATTCTAGTTTTGAAGCTCAGTTCTAGTTCTAAGCATGCATATAAATTTTAAGCAGGATTTCTTAGCCTGCACGGGCTGAGGATGATTAATAAGTCCTGCTGTTATGCATAAATGCACTGACCTGTACTGTGCCCTTCAGTCAAATTGTATATTGTATAATCATGATAAATGAAGTGCAGCAGGCCCAGATAAGCTAGTCCCTGGAATATGTCCAGATACGCCTGAAAGAAGAGTGACTCAAGCTGGGTGCATAAAGCTACACGTTGGAGGATAGAGCTTCCCGCAGGTGCGATGGAACCCTTACTTCTCACTTGCTCAGAAATCATGATCTGCAGTGTGAGTCTCCCCTGGTAAGGAAACTGGTATCCTGCTCCTTGAAACATGTTCTAGAGAACAGCATTCATTACCCTCCCATGAACTTGAACATGCTTCTTAGCTCTTGTGCGTTTTAGGTAAGTAAGCTTTATTTGATTTCCCCAGGTGGTGTCAGTGTCTAGTCTTTTCACAAACTTGAACTTACTATTAACATGGAGAGGGCATCCACAGGCGGAGATACATTGCCATGTCTTGCATTAGAAGCAAATGAACCTCAAGTTTATTTTGTAAACAACTTGTGAAGTTTCATTTGATTTGATTTGACTGTTAATAATTCCATGAAATGCTGGGATAATTAGAGTAATGAATTCATTTCTGGTATGTTTTAAAAGTAATCCAAGGAAAATAATTTTGCAGAATCCTGTTTTAGATAATAGGAAGAGTGAATAGGAAAATGATGAAATTGCTGCTGCTTTTTATAGAGCCTTAGAATCATGGAAATCATTTGCTTTCAGGTATAAAAGGGAATAATTTCATTTTCTACTTTCTAGTTTAAATTTCTGTTATCTAGGTCTACATGCTTCTGTCCATTTCTTCATAGTTTGTTTTTAAAGAATATGCTTCTACCATTCTCTTAAAGCTATTTTAATTTTTTAGCTTAAATATAAATTGGTTGATACTGGCTGCAAATTATTTTTGCTATTCTAATTTGTCTAGTTTTCTTTTTCTTGAAATGGAATAAATAAATAAGCTTCACACACACACACACACACACACACACATACACACACACGACCCTAAACAAAAAAACCACACAGCACCAGAAAACTACTAGGATGTACTGTAGGATAAAAGCTCTACATGGCCCTGCATACAAACTTTCTGCATACTTCTGCACATTTGTATGCATTATTCAATCCATTAAAAATCACCTTGGAAGAAATTGCAAACACAATAGAAACTAAATGAGATAGTCACAGAGAACAACAAAAATAGTAGTTTAAGCTCCCATACAACATCAAGTGTGTTCAGTCTATTTTTGGTTCTTTGGGTTCTCTTTAAAATTGAATTGCGTTTGTATATGCATATGTATGTAGGAGTGGAGGATGGAATTAATTATCCCAAACACCCTACACTCACTCGTCTAATATTTCTTATGTTAACATGCAAATCTGTTCTTTTCATTATTGTGATACTGCATTTAAATTATAACACAATTAGAGATCATTAACTTTCTCCTTTATAATCAGCCATTTTCACAGGCCTTTGATACACAAGCACCTATAATATATTCTTACTCATCTCACACTTTCATTTACCGACTTGTCAAAACAACATTTTTACATCATTGATATTTGTTTTGGTTTCTGCAAGATGGCTGTTAGAGAATGATTACTTCTCTTAAATTACCTCTTACCCTCATCTTGCTATCTTCTAAAAAGGAAAGAAAAAGCACTATAAAAATCAGACACTTTGGGTTATGTACCTTTTATTTTGTGTGAAAAGATATTTGTGTATGCTAAATCACACTGATGTGGAAGACAAACTGGCTCTTCATTCTTTTTTTTTTTTGGCACTTTATAGAGGAAACATGTGGAGAACAGATCTTTACTAAGGTATTATATTCATGTGACTTAAAGATTAAGAATACTCAATGTGCCAAGAAGTACTATATACAAAAAAAAGTTTTTATTGATTAATGTATCTAAATTCAGTTAAAGTTTCTTTCAGTTTAATGTTCTTGCAGATGTAAAATTGCATGTTTAAGTTTTGAGGTTATGTATTAAATCTGGTGCTACACTTCTAATGTCTAACAGGTTTTATTCTATTTCAATTTATTTGTTTTATAGTTTGCCAGAATGTGCTTATAAAAGGCACTCTCAGGCATAAAAATAAAATTACAAGCAGGCTGGCACATAACTATTTTTTTTTAAATAATAAAATTTCTGATTTTAGAGACTTGTATTCTTTTATAGGTCCTAGTTCTCTTTCACCCTCTGACCTGTAAGAACCCATACAGTGTGCATTGATGTGTATGGAAAAGCAGTCAAGGGAAGTACAGCCATCTTTTATGTCCCATGAATAGCAAAATCTCTTTGACTAATCTCTTGTTCACAGAGTGGGCCCACTCCATGTTTAAAGAATGTAACCGGCCGGGCGCAGTGGCTCACGCCTGTAATCCCAGCATTTTGGAAAGCTGGGGCAGGTGGATCACAAGGTCAAAAGTTTGAAACCAGCCTGGCCAATATGGTGAAACCTCGTCTCTACTACAAATACAAAAATTAGTTGGCCATGATGGTGGGTGCCTGTAGTCCCAGCTACTCAGGAGGCTGAGGCAGGAGAATCAATTGAACCCTGGAGGCGGAGGTTGCAGTGAGCCGATATTGTGCCACTGCACTCCAGCCTGGGTGACAGAGTGAGACACCATCTCAAAAAAAAAAAAAAAAAAGTGTAACCACTCTCAATAGTAACTAGCATATACTAGCGTATTGTTTCGAATAGACTATATACTCAAATATATCTGCTGGATATACAATGACCCCAGGAAAATGTCCAGACACTGTAATCCATCTCACTTACCAGCATTTAGTGACCTTTCAGCTTCATTACTGACCTTCACCCAGTGTCCCTTAGGTGAGTGACTTGAGGCTTCTTTCATAATATTTAGCAGGAGAAAAGATGAGGTCATTGCTCCCATCATTCCCATCAAGTCATGTCTGCTCATATGTCATTGCCCGCAACTAGTCACATGGCTCTGTCCAAGTGCAAGGGGGGCATTGCAGGTGGAGGAGGTCCGTCTCCATGTGCTTTGAAAAGAAAATAACCAAATATCAGGGGAAAACAATAATATGAAACACAGTGCCAGATATATACTATGAAATTCATACAGATTTAATGTGTATTAATCAGGATTGAATGACTGCAGGAGACAAACAGTTTCACAAACTAGGGTAATTAACTGGCTCATAGGCAATATCTCAAGAAAGGCGGGGTACTGTTACACTTTATGTGTTGCAGAAACACAGATGCTCCAATTTTACATGTTCTTTATACGTATGTATCGTCTTTGCCCTCTGGGTCTCAGCTTTATCTCTCAGACTGAAGTCTGTCACAGCTGTAGAGATAGTCATTGTCAATTCCTAGTTTCACAGTCTCCCATTTTCCAGTAGAGTCTTTCTCTTTCTTTGTTTCCAGTTTAAATGTATTATTGAAGAACCCTGGTTCTCAATTTAGCTTCAGGACCTATTGAATCAGTCTGTGGAAGCTGGAATAATATGATTAGGGCAGCTAAAATGAAGAATGCTTCCTTAGACCAATCACTATGTCCATGAGGCAGACTAAGAACTACGTGACCCTAATCAATTCTCATTTCTAGAGCTTCTTATCTGGATCCTGAAGCAGTTTTGGCCTTTATACTATGAGAGACTGAATACACTAACAGACAATGGTGGTTCCACACACAAAAAGTCAAGTCTGACTTCTGCAGCAACCAGTCTGCAGCAATCAGTCCAAATGCTCAGGAATTAGTGGACAACTGCCAGCTTCCCTAAGTGTTTCCCTCCAGCTTCCAATTCAGAACCAATGAGAGAATGCTAATTACGCACCTTCACCAATCAAATACGATGTTTTGCTTCTAGTTATCTCACCTTTAGATTCCCCATGAAAATAATTTCCATCCAGGGCATTCCTGCAGCCTTCTGGTTTTCGTGCGATAAAGCTTTCTCACTGCCCTGCCATATTGATTCTTTGCCACATTGCAAGTGATGGTGGCCAACTCCCTGGCTACAGCAAGCTCTGACTGAATAGCCTGTACTTCTTTACATTTGAGCAATCTTAGCTTATTTTTATGACTATTAAGGAAACCTTGCAGCAACCCTTACACTAAATGAACCTAATTATGCCAAACCTTTATTTACTACCTAGATAAATACTCTTCCAGACGATGCTACCAAAAAGAATGTCCTCTTTGCTGTGAAATCTTGTAGATACTGTTAAATTAGTAGAATCCTCTTACTTTCTTTTTCCCATCAGTTTTACAGTATCTTACTGGTCCCCTATATGATAGAAACCATTTGTATAAGGTAACAGTATATTTCAACCCACGCTGTTACTGTTGATGAGATTCCTTTGCTATTCACGTCTCATAACATTAGCAAAAATGCACGAATCTTAACCTGCCTTCTTCTTCCCCTCCAGGATAAAGGACAACCACATATTTAGCTGACAGTGATTCAAACTCTCATTTTGTCCAAAACTGACTTAAATGGCATAACTTTAATTAACTCTGATCCTATGTTATCTGTTGACAGTTTCCACATAGAATAGAGAAAAATAACCTTGTCTTAGATATTCTCTTATCTCTGAAGACTCAATCTGCCTGGGTAGCTGAATCAATTTTTGTAACTGGAACTCACAACCCAGCCTGAGGCAAAGAGTGAAGAGTGTATGAGAGAGAGAACATTTATGTAGATAGTAGATAAGCACTAGAAATTGTACATGATTTTGGAATGAAGGGCCCTTAGGATCATTTTCAACTCTTCACTGCAAGTATAGAAATTAAAAAGAAAATTAATATTTTATCTGACTCCTTAAGAAATTACATGTTAAGTTAAACATATCTACTCCAGTGAAATAGAAATGAAATCTAAAGTTAATTCTCAGGCATATTGCTTTGCAAGAAATGCTTCGCTGCATAGAAAGCTGCCCAAGTAAACAAAATACTACTTTATGGTAAACATTTACTTCTCTTTATGAAAAGTTACTTGTAAAAGAATTTTAACTAGGTATTGAGATTTATTTGACAGTTCAATGATAGTCACTTGGTGGCTCCTAAATCCATACAAATAACATTAGCAACCACACTGTGTGGATCTATCTAAAATGCTAAAGGTAACTCAGAATCAGTGTTACTAAGATTAGTGGATGAGTTTGTCTAGAGAAGAGCAAGCGTGCCTTATCTGTAAATTCTGTAACCACCACAATGTTGATTAATCTGTAAAAGTGGGTCAAAACCTTCAACCACTATCACAGGCATTTTAACCCCCTATAAATGGACATTGTACAAATACCTTAGTCCCAAGGAAACCAATGTCTGGGAGATTGTTCGTGAATGTCCCTGGTGGAGCAAAGCCTAGGTATAAAATCTTATTGGTGTGTTTTCCCCACCTGGGATCTCCTGTCAACCCTGTCAAGTGAAGGAAGGGCTCATTTTACAAGGAAATGTTTTTGATGATTTTGCACCGTTGTCTTTATCTCTAAAGTATAATTATACTTATAATCTGCAAAGTATAGAAAAGATAGAGATATTAAGTTGTGTGTTAAAAGTAAATAATCTGAATGTTCAGAATGACTTCATCTCTCTTGTTCTATAGTGCTTCTTTTAGTGTTAATGGCCATGTGATTCTCAACTTTAAATCTTACAGGCTTTTTCTTGTGAAGTGGTAACTGTAAGAACCATGAACTTGGATCTAGTTACTCCATTCTCTAATTCTTCATTTTGTTGTTGTTGTTGTTGTTATTTTTCTTTATGAGACAGTGTCTTGCTCTGTTGCCCAGGCTGATGTACAGTGGCATGGTCACAGTTCACTGCAGCCTTAAACTCCTGGGCTCAAGAAATCCTTCAACCTCAGCCTCCTGAGTAGCTGGAACTACAGGCATGCACCACCATACCTGGCCATTTTCTTTTTTTTTTTGAATATATGTGTGTGTGTGTGTGTGTACATATATATATATATATATTTTTTTTTTCGGTAGAGAATCAGTTCTTCATTGTTAAGTTTATAAAATAT
>NW_012106542.1:1325182-1325705 GCF_000951045.1 Mandrillus leucophaeus
TATTGGTGTGTTTTCCCCACCTGGGATCTCCTGTCAACCCTGTCAAGTGAAGGAAGGGCTCATTTTACAAGGAAATGTTTTTGATGATTTTGCACGGTTGTCTTTATCTCTAAAGTATAATTATACTTACAATCTGCAAAGTATAGAAAAGATAGAGATACTAAGTGGTGTGTTAAAAATAATCTGAATGTTCAGAATGACTTCATCTCTCTTGTTCTATAGTGTTTCTTTTAGTGTTAATGGCCATGTGATCCTCAGCTTTAAATCTTACAGGCTTTTTCTTGTGAAGTGGTAACTGTAAGAACCATGAACTTGGATCTAGTTACTCTATTCTCTAATTCTTCATTTTGTTGTTGTTGTTATTTTTCTTTATGAGACAGCCTGTTACCCAGGCTGATGTACAGTGGCATGGTCACAGTTCACTGCAGTCTTAAACTCCTGGGCTCAAGCAATCCACCAACCTCAGCCTCTTGAGTATCTGGAACTACAGGCATGCACTACCATACCTGGCCATTTTGTTTTT
>NW_012106542.1:1325755-1326996 GCF_000951045.1 Mandrillus leucophaeus
CTACATACCTATCATATAATTAAAATTCAGTATTGAAATGGTTGTCATAGGGACACTTCAAACCAGATTAAGTTTATTTTAAAAGTGAATTGAGAGATTTTACTTTACAGAAAATAAACCAATTTGGTTAGTTTGCCATTTAGGCTTCTAATTTTGATCTGAGGCCTGCTAACCCTGGAGATTACACAAAGACTTCGTGAGGTATACTGCAGTCAGGCAAAGGCTTTTAAAGAACAGATTTCCAGGTGTCACCTTTGAATACTTCTTTCATCATTCTTGCTGTTCCTCTCTCATTTCTTCCTTTTCAAAAGAATTCTTCTCCCACAATGTTTCTTTTTTTTTAAGAGAAAAATATTTCTCCACTTTTTTGAACTTTACCTTGGTGCTTTGCCCCTAGGTGTTGAAATTTCCAGGATGCAAAACGAAGGGGCAATTTAAAACATTCATTTCCATTTCTCAAAAGTAAGTCACCTTGATGACTGGGTAACAAAATCTTGCTAATCATTTGTGTTTTTTGTTTTGCTGTGTTTTAGATTTTTAATTACTTTCAAAAATTTGAAGAAATACCTAGTTGAATTGTCAATGGACACCTGATTATAAATCGATTTTTGTGGAGAATCACTCTGCAATTTCTGTTGTCATTCTTGAAAGGAGTTCAAATAATCAAATGTCATTGTTATAATAAAGCCCTTTCAATCCTATCCACTTATTTCTGAGAACAAGATTTCTCAGTTCTTAGCTATTATAAAAATAATGATATAGGAATAAGAATGATGTGGAACCTGCCACCTTCTAGCAATAAGGAAGATTCATTTATAAAGACATGAATTTATAGGCAAAACATTAGGAGGTAAATTTCAAAAAATGCTTTTGAAAATAACTGAATTTTAAAATCTGTCACGTTTATGTTTTAATTCAATTTTAATAAAGTAATTCAAAAGAAAAAGCAAAACTGTAAAGCAACAACAATTAAATATGAATTTACTTTTGTAATTCATATAATTAATAAATTATCTTTACACACTAAAAGAATAAATTATACTGATAAACATTTTGTTTAGAAAGTAGAAATGAAATTCAAGTCAAGAAAACAAAATGTTTAGATATAAAATTTCTGACCGTAAAAGAAGTGCTTCTTCTTTCCTTTTCAAAATGAATAATATTAAGTATAAATTAACCATGATTTCTAGATTTCTTTAGAAATATTTAAAAGTGTCATAGTAGTATTATTTTAAAATTTT
>NW_012106542.1:1327046-1328055 GCF_000951045.1 Mandrillus leucophaeus
CTTCTTTCCTTTTCAAAATGAATAATATTAAGTATAAATTAACCATGATTTCTAGATTTCTTTAGAAATATTTAAAAGTGTCATAGTAGTATTATTTTAAAATTTTGACATTTTTAATTTACGGGAAACTGCAACTACTTAAACCCATAATGAATATAATTTAGCTACCAAGATAAATATATGTAAAGATATTATACATATTAAAAATTACCTTAGTGGTAAGGGAGAAAAAAAATGTTTGAAAATAACTTTTGTATCTATGGGAGTGGGGAAGCCTTTTCTGTATTACTAAACAGTAGATACCATTTTTGCCTTCCTCATTGTTAATTTGTCCTCAAGAAAACATATACTTGCACGTATTTTTGTGTAAATCATTTATTTGTTCCTTTAATATACAGATTACCCTTTTTCAAAACTGAAATGAGCTTATTGCCAAAGTCATAACACAGGAATGTTTTGTTCTCAAGGTCCTCAGAGCCATCATTTTGAAATATAAACATCAAGAAAGATAGTACCCTCACTCATTTCCGTGTCATTGTGTGAGTTTAGCCCAGCTACCTTGATAGATATTTTATTTTTCCTCTGAATAAAGCAAATAAGTAGGTCAGATGGGTCCTCCAATTACCACACACATTTAGGATGAAGTAAGAAAGAATGTATAGCAAATGGACTGTGGGGTCCCCTTATTAGGAGGACAAGTTGTCATTAATCTTGAGAATGTGCATGTAATGCCCTAGAGGTGGCTCACACCTATAAACTCAGCACTTTGGAAGGCCAAGGTTGGAGGATCGTTTGAGGCAAGGGGCTTGAGACTCGCCTGGGTAAATTAGCAAGATTCAGGCCTCAGTCTCCACAAAAAACAATTAAAAATAATTAGCTGAGTATGGCTGCGCACACCTGTAGTCTCAGCTACTTAGGAGGCTTAGTTGGGATGATTTCTTGAGCCAAGGAGGTCAAGGTTGCAGTGAGCCAAGATCATGCAACTGCATTCAAGCTTGGGCAACAGAGC
>NW_012106542.1:1333810-1352096 GCF_000951045.1 Mandrillus leucophaeus
GAAGGAAGATGGGGAAATGACTGTCTCATTACAACTAGAGGAAAGGCTTGATTTCTTTGAAACTTTCAAGAAAACACGCTGAAAGTGAAAGTTTGAAAAGGATACTTTTAGGCTTCCTAATCTCAGTCTCTGAATGTCTGAGACATTAAAATCCTCCTTTTAAAAGTAGAGACAAATCGTAATTTACATTGCTAAAGCCCTAGGATGTGGAGATTTTCGCACCACCATTATCCCAAATCTAGGTATGCTACCCTAGATGCAAATTAGTATGCATGACAGACAGGCAGTGCAGGATGCTTTGGGTTCATTGAAGGAAGTAATACATTATTACAAATTCGGATCATTTGACAAGAATGGCATTCTAACAAACATGTCTAACATGTCTTTAGAAAAGTCACTTGGAATTTGGATAGAGCACACCGTCAGTAAATAAGAGACCTAGATGTTATCACAACCACTGGAGGGTTAAGAAAGAAAAAAACATCACTGAGGCCAATTTCTGTGGTTAAATGTCTAAATACTTTATAGAAAGGTTTTCGACAAATAAACTGAAGAGCAGTGAAGGTCAGATTCCTGAATAGCCAGAAGTTTGGCGAAAATATCCATATGCTTACACATAGATTAGACCAAGTTTTGCAGAGAAGATGTACATCACTATCCAAGCAAATATCCTTCTATCACCTCGTGTAAGGGATACTGAGATGAAAGGCTTTATTATTATTGTTTTTGTAAACAGGGAGTGCACACTAGAGAAAAAATATGGCAGGATAATTGATTGAGTCAATAACCATGGCTGTTTTCCCCAGTTCCAGTGAATGAGAGGTGATATTTGCCAAAGAATGAGAACTGATATTACCTCCTCATTCCAGAAGGATGGTCAGGGATTTGCGTCCTAGAAATGGGAGCCTACATTTCCCTACTAGGGGAAAATCAAAAGGCTTTTGCAAGCAATCAGGATAATGTGGCTTTGGAGATAGCTTTGGGATGTGTGTTGTTTTATAGGGCTAAAGGAGCAGAGAAGCTTGATATGGAGAATAAGGAGTTAGGTAGTCAAAGAGGAGTGCGGGTCTTTTCTCACTACTCAACTTAGCACTCCAAAGGCAGCAAGATGTCTGGAAGATTTGCCTGTAGAAACTTCCCAATGGAGCTTTAAGGCTTTGAGTGCTACAAAGAAATCTGACTGTGGTAATAACTGTGCATAGGCTTTGAATTCTGAATCTGTTTCCTTTTGAATAGCTCAGAAAGACTGTATGGTGGCCATCTTAGGGATGGTGGCAATGGTTTAGATGGGCTTTCTCCATTTGTCTGAATTACAAAACTTCTGAAACTTTTTACAATATTAGGGAAGGAGAGCGGACTTCAAAATAACAGATCTAATTTCTTCCAAAAATAATTCAGGTAGGGAAAGAACCACATTTAATTTTATTTAACATAATAAACAAATGTGACATTTTTGCATTGTTAGGAAGCTTCATAACTCTTAATAATAGTGTTGCTAGCTTTTCAGTAGCAAACTTGCTCAGTATTGTTGGCTACATATGCATCTACTTGGCCAGTTTCGGTAATCAATAATTATGTAGCCTGTCAAATGATGAGAGCTCCTAACTGGAGATGCTGGGGAAAGAATCTGAGTGTCATCACTGCAGAGATCATCTTCAGGCATCTTTTCATGCAGGACCTTCCCCCGATTAAAACCTCACTTTCTTTCATAAGTGGTTAAATGGGCCGTGGTTTTATTTTCAAATGCCTTTTTGTCTGTAGTTCTATATTTGATATTTCTAACAATTATCTCATTGACTAAGAATATTTGACAGCAGCATGTTTTTCCTGTGTCTCTTCTTATTTAATATAGCTGTCTGGAAGGATGAATTATTATTTTCATTAAGTCAAGAATTGGATAATGATTTGTACCACCTATATAGCACTATATTAATGTATGGAGAAAGCAAAGTGGCAGAGTGCAAAGAGTGTGGACTTTGGATATAAGCAGTAGCAGAGTTTGATCCTGATTCTGTCACCTTCATTGAACCATTTTCTTTAGATTATTTGACTAATGGCTATGTAACTAGAACTTTATAATTTTAAAATTACTATTGAAGAGAGTAATTTATGAAGATTAGGTGAAATAATTTATGAGTATACATATTTTTTGACAATAGGTTGTCAAAGTAACAGGAATTAATATTAAAATATAACAGTTTTAAAATGTTGATTATTTTACAATAATAAATTGATAGAAAATAAATTCTTCCAAATTATAAGAAATAGCATAGTGGAACAGTTTCTGTAGGAATGGTACCAGCTCTTCTTTTTATATATTTGGCTGTGAATCCATCAGGTCCCAGCCTTTTTTTTTGGTTGGTGGACTATTTATTACTGATTCGATTTTGGAGATCATTATTGATGTATTCAGAGAATCAATTTCTTCCAGGCACAAGCTTGGGAAGGTGCATGTTTCTAGAAATGTATCCATCTTTTCTAGGTTTCCTAGTTTGTGTGCATAAAGGTGTTTGCAGCAGTTTCTGATGGTTATTTTTATTTCTATAGGGTCAGTACTAACATTCCCTTCATCATTTCTAATTGTGTTTATTTGGATCATTTCTCTTTTCTTCTTTATTAGTCTAGCTAGTGGCCTGTTTCATATTTTTTTTCGAAAAACCAATTCCTGGATTCATTGATCTTTTGAATGGTTTTTCATTTCTCAATTTCCTTCAATCCAACTCTAAGTTTTGTTATTTCTTGCCTTCTGATAGCTTGGGGGTTGATTTGTCCTTGCTTCTCCAATTCTTTCCGTTGTGAAGTTAGGTTGTTAATTTGAGATCTTTCTAAAGTTTTGATGTGGGCAGTGCTATGAATTTCCCTCTTAAAACTGCCTTAGCAGTTTCCCAGAAATTCTAGTATGTTGTATCTTTGTTATCCTCAATTTCAAAGAACTTCTTCATTTCTGCTTTAATTTCATTATTTTTCCAAACATCATTCAGAAGGATATTGTTTCATACCTATGTAATTTCATGATTTTGAGCAATTTTCATAGTCTTAACTTATATTTTTATTGATCTGTGGTTTGAGAATATGTTTGGTATGATTTCTGTTCTTTTACATTTGTCAAAGATTGTTTTATGTCCATTTATGTGGTCAGTTTTACAGTATGTATCAGGTGATGATGAGAAGAATGTATATTCTGTTGTTTTGGGGTGGAGAATTCTGTAAAGGTCTATCAGATCCATTTAGTCCAATGTTGGGTTCAGGTCCTGAATATCTTTGTTAATTTTCTGCCTTGATGATCTGTCTAATGTTGCAAGTGGAGTGTTGAAGTCTCCCACTATTATTTTGTGGGAGTCTGTGTCCTTTGTAGGTCTCTGAGAACTTGCTTTATGAATCCGGATGCTTCTTCCTTCCTTTCTTCCTTCCTTCCCTCCCTCCTTTTCTCTCAATACCCCTTCCTCCTTTTCATAAGACTGTAATCAGTGCTTTGGCTGGCATGGGTGCTTACCTGGAGGCTCTGAGAAGAAATCACCTAGGCTCATTCTGGTTGTTGGAAACATTAAATTATTTCTCATGTTTTTTCCATGTAGTCTCTTACATCAAGATTGCCATACAAATCAAATCTTTCTCATATTTCTGAGCTCTGACTTCCCTCTCTGCCTTGTTTCTCTGACTCGTGCACCTCTGTCTTCAGCTGTTTTGCTTTTAAGAGCTCATGTGATTCTATTGGGAATATCTGAATAAAGGTAAATTTTCCTATTTTAATGTCATCTGCAAAGTTTTTTTTCTGTTTTTGTCGTTGCTGTTGTTGTTTGGTTGTTATTTGGCCATCTGCAGATTGAACAAGGGTGGGTGAATGTCGTAGGGGACAAAATTATGCCTATTGCAGGTGCTGAGACATTGTGTTTCATGCTTGAGTAATTCTTATCCCTGCTGGACTAGGCCAACTCTGTGACGCCATCTCCCCCATTAAAAAAAAAAAAATACTCACCCTCTCACCCTGCCACATACCACCACCAAGGGTAGGAACCTTGTCAGTCAGTAGAGTCTTCATGCATGTCTTTTCCTTTGGTCCTACCTTCTTTCTTGGCCTTGGTGTGCTGAAGAATGGAATGCTTCATTCTATTCCTCCTTAGTCATTTTAACACAAAGATCACAGTTACTACCAATAGTATATACTATGTGCAGTATACATTGAGAACAACTGGCTTTTCAGAGGATGTCACAATCTAGTGAGATTATCTTTTGTGCAGTTGGGAAAAAAGATAATGTTCACTATGACAGAGCCTGTGCTACATATTTATCAATAATTTGGCTATTAATTAGTAAATTAAGGATTCAAAATCAGGTTGACCTTGATAAAAATCAGGTCCTTCCTCTTGCATTTTATAACACAATTTTTATTAAATTATATTAAAATTGTTGGCAGTATCATGATTTCAGAAATTGCCTTCATGTGCATATACTAGACTGTATCTAATGCTATGTATTTGATGAAAGCTATGGCCTAGCAGATGTGAGATATGAAATAAAACAAATATGGATACTGAACAGATAAAACATGTATCAACACCAACTCTTATAAAAATATTTATTTCATCTTTTGCTTTCCATAATATAGTCATAGGATGACTATCCAGTTACTGATTTGTTTTATTCTATATCACTTTGCATTCAATTGTTTGTCACTTATTACTATACAATGAGGTCTTTGAAATTAGGAATTGGCCATTTTAAGTCAGGATTCCCACTTTATAATTAGCCCAGTCATTGTGTTTATCTGAATGCCTGCTCCTCATAAGGCATTTGTTCATCAACAAATTATTTCTGAAAGTTCAAGTCAGGTCTAGATCTCCATTAGATATGAAAATTTCATAGATAAAAGTTATAATTTTTGCCTTCAGAGAACCCACACCCTTGTATTCAGACCCTCTTATAATGATTTATGAAGTACAAAGTGTGCATGACAGTCATGAGAAATAAAACTACTGTGTTCTTTATGCACGATGCCAGAGTGGTCTTTCTAATTGTGAGTTAGGTATTATAGCTCCCCGATTTAAGCCCTTTCAATTGTTTCTACCAGTGATTGAAAACAATTATCCATGACCCTCATTCATAGATGCATTATTCATTCAGCAAGCATTTCAAGCTCTGTTACGCCCCAAGAAATGTTCCTAATGATAAACATGGTTAATACATTGTTTTAACTCTCCAGAAGCTTATGGTACATGGGGCATAAATAGAAAAACAAGCAAATGTTTGAAAAAGAAAATAAATAAATACACATAATTTGAAACATAATTGCATATAAATATTACAAACTCAATAAATAAATAAACTCAATGTGTATAGAGAAATTAATTTCTATGTATTATATATACATAATAAATTAGTGTTAAGTACTCTGAAGAAAATTAAAAGATGGTAGACAAGAAAGTTGGAAGAAGGAGTTGTTAGTGTGGCTACTCCGGATTGGAAAACAGGGAAGATCACTCTGAGAAAAGTATCCTTTAAGTTAAGATGTGATCCCAACATTCAAACTTCTAGTAGAATAACGTTTCAAATACATTACATGGTTCCATATAACGAAAGCAACATCCTTAGTAGAAAATGGGCTTATTTTCATGACAAGAATCGATGAACATCAAGTTTTCCTTAAAAGGCAGTGCCCATGGAGGGCAGTGGCCTGAGTTAAAGGCAAAGATATGTTTTTGTATTCACTTATGTATTCATTCATATATTCATTCCTCTGGAATGAGAACTTCAAGCAAGCAAGGATTTTGTCTTTTTCACTTACTGTTTCCCATAGCTAGGACAGAGTAGAAACATGCATATTATAAAAACTAAATAGACATTTGTTGAAGTAATAAATGAATGGTTTATAGTTTGGGGCAGTTAAATTTGCCAACACGTTAGAAAAAAATAGAAACAAAATATTAGTGTTGGTTATGTTTTAGGATAGTATTGAACACTTAGTCCCTAAGAGACAAAATTCTATCTCACCAAACTCTGCCTGAAAGTAAACATAAAACTTAGTAGGCTGGGCACGGTAGTCTGTAATCCCAGCACTTTAGTAGGCCAAGGATGGCAGATCACGAGGTCAGGAGATCATCCTGGCCAACATGGTGTAACCCCATCTCTACTAAAAATACAAAAATTAGCTGAGTATGGTGGTGCATGCAGGTAATTCCAGCTATTCGGGAGGCTGAGGCAGGAGGATGGTGTGGACCCGGGGGGCAGAGGAGATTGTATTGAGCCAAGACCGTTCCACTGCACTCCAGCCTGAACGACAGAGCGAGACTGTCTCAAAAAAAAAAAAAAAAAAAAGAAAAAAAAGTAAATTAACAATAAAACTCCACAATTTACTAAAATCATGGAGGAAAAAGTATATGTACTATTGAAATCATAAGTAAAGTTGTGGACAATTAAAAGAAAACGTAGTATAATAACTAGATAAAGAATCAGAAAAGATGGGGGCCCATCTCCAATTCTCCTCTTCAGAAAAAGAGACTAGATAGCTATAATATCTAAGAAATATCTAGTCCTTATTTCATGTCACCCTGTTTTTAGCAATCAATCAATACTACCTTAGTCAGCATCAAACACAGCTTCAGCCAAATAAAACTCTAAATTGCTGATGACCAAAACATTTCTAAATTTTACATTATTTTTAAAAGTAGTAAATTTTAATTTAGGGATTGTTATTAAGGCAGAATCAGAAACACATGGGGAAGCAATTTACTTGAATCATATAAGACCCAAGATTGCTCTTTTGGGAAATAAACATTTTTCTCGATGCCATCAAATAAAAATGTTTTAAGAAAATAAATCATTAAAATTTTGTCTTGGGCCAGGTGAGGTGGCTCACACCTGTAATCCCAGAACTTTGGGAAGTGAATCCATTCTGGCCAGGAGTTTGAGATCAGCCTGGCCAACGTGGCAAAACCCTGTCTCTAGTAAAAAATTTTTAAAAATTAGCTCGGCATGGTGGTGAGCACCTGTAATCCCAGCTACCCAGGAGGCTGAGGCACAAGAATTGCTTGTACTGAGGAGGCAGAAGTTGCAGTGAGCCAACATAGCACCACTGCACTCCAATCTAGGTGACAGAGTGAGACACGATTTCAAAAAAAAAAAAAAATTGTCATATCAACGTTGACATTTTCAATTATATGGATTAGATATTGAATTAAAATGTTTTAAATTTACTTTCAAAATTGAACTACATTTTATATCTTAACATTAGAAATTAATTCTTATGAATGAGTCTTTTAATTTAGTGTTATCTGTTAATGCATCTTATTTCTGCTATCCTGTTTCAGTTGTTACTTTAAACCCATCCAAGTAAACATATAGGGATGTATATTGAAGGAAATTTAGTTTATTTCACTCAACCATTTTTTAAACACACTCTTTCTTACTTTTAGTTTCAACAAAAATAAAACCATAATATAATCTAGAATATCTTTTCTTATTTTACTTCACATTTATAATGTCTCTGGAAATTTGTAGTAAATGTCAAATGTTTTATTATATTTGTCCAGATACACAGAGTCACATGGATGAAAGAACCCAAGAAATCAAATAGCATCTGGTGACATTCAATAGTCATAATTTAGTGCATTTTCAGAAGCTACCTAAGACTCAGATGTTCATATTGAATGTTATATTATATAAAATGAAATCTTAGCTATTACTCTTCTTTCTGAATACTAGTACAGATGGTCCCCAACTTATGATTTCCTGACTTTATGAGGGTATGAAAATGATAAGCATTCATTAGAAACCATACTTCAATACACTATCCAATAAATTACATGAGGTAGTCAAGTGTTAGATTTTTTTGTCCAACTTTAGGCTAAGTGTTCTGAGAATATTTACAGTAGGCTTGGTGAAGCTAAATGTTCAGTAGATTAGGTGTATTGAATGTATTTTTGATTTCTGATATTTTTAATTTATGATGGGTTTATCAGGATGTAACTTTGTTGTAAGTTAAGGAGCATCCGTGTTAGGATGCAGACAATGATGGAGGTAATTACCCAAATGGATATTTACAGAAGCGTTAATTTATGTCAAATTCCCTTTCAAAAGTATAGAGAATTATAACCTGCTTAAGAACTTACAGTCTGCATGAAAAGAGGTTTATATTTACATGATTTTAATGAAATGAATGAGTAAATAAATGTCATACCTGAAAATAATATGATAAATGCCAAACATGAAAAGAGAATTAGTAACTACTTTTTTTACAATTTGAAAGTGCAAACATTTTTCCAAATGTCACTGCTCCTACACACAGGAAAGTGAAAAACAGATTAACTTTTAAAAATTCCTGGTATTTTAAGGCACCTATATTTAGTCAATAATAAATACATGGATTGATTATTTCTGAAGGTGTATTTCCAAAATGTATTCACAGTCACAATACCCTCAAAGATTTAATTTGACATATATTTATATGGGTCCTTATAAAATTTAATTTAATGAAGATTCTAAAGTAAATTTAGAACTCTGATTATCATTCATAGTGACTGTTATTTCTAATGATAATTGCATGCATTGTCATTAAATAATCTGTTATATTCATGTAAATGAATAACTCAATACTTTAAAATATTTGGTTAAATGAGACCTCAAAACAATGCTTTGAAGTAGACAGGGGCAGCATGCTTCAAATTAGTCAACCTGAAAAAAAAAAAGCCAGGAGTAGAAGTCAAATTCTAGTCCAATGTTCTTTCTATTATCTTTTTAGTGTCTAATGGCTTGATTCGTTTCTGAGGACAAGTTAGTTAGATGTTCTCTTGGGCTTCAAGGGAATACATATAGCTGATGTACACATGAACATCTGTAGAAATTGTTGGATAACCAAAACACATGCAAATTACGCAGAATTTGCTAAGTGTGTATTTCTTTTCAGTCTTGCTTCCTCTCACCTTGGTTTGTTGGAAAATGCTATGATCCAGATGTTTGTGTCTTCCCAAATTTCATATGTCAAATTTCTAATCCCCAAGGTAATGGTATTAGGAGACAGGGCCTTTGGAAGGTAATTTGTTCATGGGATTGGATCTTGGGATTAGTGTCCTCATTCAATAGGTACAAGGGAACAGACTTGCCTATCCCATCATATGGCAAAATAGCAGAAAGGTGCCATCTGTGAACCAGGAAATACATCTTTATCAGACACCAAATCTGCTGGTGCCTTGATACTGGATTTGGTGCTGACAGAACTGTGAGAAGTAAATTCCTGTGTTTATAAACTACCCAGGTGATAGTATTTTTGTTATCACACTCTAAGACCACAACTTTGACACAATTTCAGTAAAATTACAGCTGAAATATAAATAAAAAATTTGTAAAGTTGGGATAAATAAGTACATTTTGATATTTTTTAAGAAAATTATAGAGAAGAAAAGAAAGTGGGCTGTATCAAAAGGTTGCTTTCTAGGATGGGCGTGGTACACATATATAAAGAATGAATAGTAGTTTTTTTCAAAAGGAGGAAGGAAATGCAAAAGAGGATAATAAAAAACACTGGGTCAGTTTTTATGACAGAATTTGTAGAATGTCATAGATTTAAGGAAAAATAAAGTCAGAGTTATAATTAGAGTAGAGAAAAAATCAGATGAATCTCCAAGTCAGTATCAAACTGGTAGGCTCACCAGGGTATGAGCTTAAAGTGTAATCACCACTTGGAGAGGGTTGAATAAAAAATGAAATTAAATAAATAAAATCTGGACATTGGATTAAGGCATTTACATTTATGTCAACCGGAGATGCTTTCTTAGAGGGCTCAAGGCAGACAAGAGCATGAAATAATATAAATTTAGTAATAAGGATATAAGCGCCATAGATGGTGTGGTAGGAAGAATAATGGCCCCCCAAAGGTGTCCGTATCATAGTCCCAGAAACCTCTGAATATGATAGGTTACATTGCAAAGAGGAGTAAGGTGAAAGTTTGCCAATCAGCTAACTTTGGGATGGCAAGATTATCCTGGATTTTCTGGGTGGGCTCAGTGTAATCATAAGCCTACTTGTAAGCGGGAAAAGGAGAGAAAAAGAAATTGGCAGAGAGAGAGAGAGAGGTTTGGAGATGCTGCTCTGCTGGTTTTGAAGACAGAGGAAGGTGCAATAAGCTAAAGACTCCAGGCAGCCTCTAGTAGCTGGAAAACATAAGAAAACAGATTTTCCTACAGGTACAGAGAGAAATCAGTCTTGCATACACCCTGATTTTTAGCTTAGAAAGATGCATTTGAGCTTCTGAATACCAAAACTGGTAGACAGTAAATCTGTATTGCTTTTTGGCAACAAATGTTGTAATTTCTTAAAATGGTTAATATAGAACTATTGGAAGTTTGAGTATCAAGAGTGTATTTATTATTTTCTCTCCTGTTATGTGAAAAACCTTATGAAGTAAAGAAGTTCTGCTCAATTGATTATAACTGTGTCTCCATTATCAAAACACTGGATTAGTTTTCTATTGCAAGAAATTGACTTTCATGGTTGTGAGGAATGATGAGTCAAGAAGTTTTAGTGCAGGCCTTCAGGAAGGATAGACTGGAACTCTTGGGCATGAGTTGAAGCTGATATCTACAGATTATATTTCTTCTTAATTAGGAAAGCCTCATATCTGCTGTTAAGGTCTTTCAACTGATTGAAACAAGACCTCTGGTAGCTAGGATGATTTTTTTTTTCTCATTTAAAGTCAATTGATTATATACTTTAATCATATCCAAAAATTGTGTTCACAGAAGTAACTAAATTTGTGTTTGGTTGAACAACTGGAGACTGTAACTTAGCCATGTTAACACATCAAAGGAGCAATAACTTTCGTGAAGCAAGATTTTGAATTTAAGGGAGTGAAGTAGATAAAAATAAAATGAAATGAGCACAGAGGTGAATGTAATTAGCTATTAATTAAAACAACAAATAATGTTTCCATCTTGGCTTTATGTTGTAAAACGTAAGAGAAGTGCCCACTGAAGGAGAAGTGTGTGCAAAGAGAAGTGTGTGCATAGATTTGTGGTGACAAAGAGGCTAAGGCTCACAATTTATAAACTTAACTTTTCCTTCTCTAAAAACCATGTTGGAAGAAGCCAAATATGAGGGTGCCACATGAAAACATCAGAGTCTAAGTATTTATTTTTTATATATGTAAACCGTGGGCCATTTCCAAAAACTTATTTGAGTGTACCCAAATGATCCTTCAATTAGAAAGATGAAACTTCATGACCTGAGAGGAGAGAAGTCATAATAGTCACAAACAGACAAGTTTCAGAAAGTCTATTTAAAGGGATATCGAAAACCGATACTTGAAGATCATAGATTTTAAGTAGAAAAAAACCGTATGATGCATAAAAGCCTTATAAATTTTTCCTGAGGATTAAACACTGAAGATCTATTTAAGCACCACCATGGTTGGGGTAGTAAAACAAAAAGGATCTTTTTGCTGCCTGAGATGGAAAAGTTTAAAATATGTAGCATGTGTTTCTGCTGATTAGAGACTGATTTCCTGCTCAGAACCCTTGAATCTCAGTAATGGTCAATCTTGGTGCATCCTAGAGTGTTTTGGGATGACAAATAAGATCCAGTTTTTCTTTCTGGTGTATACTCTCATCATTTCTTTAACATTACCTCAAATATTAAAGAAATGTCTAGTGCAAATTAAAAAGAAACTTCTAGTGCAAACATCTAATGCAAGTAAGTAAACCAAGTCCTTCCTTTCTTTTCTCTCTTTTTTTTTTTTTTCTTTTTGAGGCAAGTCTTGCTCTTGTCATGCAGGCTAGAGTGCAGTGGTATGATCTCAGTTCACTGCAACCTCCGTCTCCCTAGTTCAAGGGATAATCCTGCCTCAGCCTCCCAAGTAGCTGGGATTACAGACACGTGCCACCACACCCGGCTGATTTTTGTATTTTTAGTAGAGATGGATTTCACCATGTTGGCCAGGCTGGTTTCGCCTGATCTCGGGTAATTCACCTGCCTCAGCTTCCCAAAGTGCAGGGGTTACAGAGGTGAGCCACGGTGCCCAACCTTTAAGTCCTTATTTTCATTATCATAACTTGACGGAGGGCTCTGGGAATGAAAGCAATGTGTAGATGGGTGGACCTAAGAAAGAGGAGGAGAAGGTAGAAAGGCAAGTGGATGTGGAGGCATATTTTTATATGATGGTTGTCTCCATGGCCTTAAATAATACTGAAGATTGATAATAAGGTGAAGGGTGTAAACTGATGGTTTCACACAGATAATCACTTCACTAAACAATGCTGCAATGTTCTATATATATATATATTTTATATAATTAAACATGCTCTTATATGATTATTATCAACTTAGATTATAGACTTCTTATGTGTTTTTGGTGATGCTTGATGTGAAAGGAAAAAATAACTGGAAATGACAGTCATTAGGGAAATGTAATGCTGGATTAATCATATTGTGGGTAGTTTAAGTTTTTGAGATTTTACCAATTTATGCATTTTCATCTGATAATTAATGTTTTATAGATCTAGATGATGATGACTTTAGGCATATCTAAAATTTAATTTATGAAAATAGATGGAGTTTAAAATCAATGTGTAGTCTCTAGAAGCAGAATATTTAAATGACTATTATAGTAATGTAACCCAAAACATAAATTATATCATTTTGGTCAAAATATCTAACATAACTAGACCAGTTCCATTCCACTGAGAAGGCAAAGAAATCCTTCTGATAGCCACAATGAGAATTTACTAGATGAAATTTGGGTTTGAATATCATATAGTAATCATCTTTGTCTTTAAGATTCAGCATAATAAATAGTTGTCAGATTGTTGGTGAATCTAAATCAAAAACATTATTTACAAGATGATGTTTGTTTTGTTAAAAACTTTTGTCTGTTTTTATAAAAGTAGGCTTGACCTAAGTCAGAATCAGTATTCTTGAGAAAAAAATGCAGGGATGGAGATTGCTTTTCTTGAGGTGAGTTGCAGTATGATGTCACCTAAAAAAAGGCTCTGAATTATTTATTTTGATTATGTAGTTCTGTCTCGTATCTGGTTGGAAATTGGTAAAAAAATAAAAATAAAAAGTAAATAAAAGGCAAGAGAAAACACATATTTACCAGTTATAGTTATGTAGTACACTACAATATCCCTAAGTTTTCTCTTTTTTCTATAAAAGAACATTGGGGCCACTTACAGAAACTATATGTCCTTGTGAAACCTCATCAACTGTCTATGCAGATGCAGACCTGATGTTAAACTATGAAATTTCCAAATCTCTAAAATCCTATCTGAAGAAGATTTGGGATATGCCCCTTAATAATATAGGGTGAGATTATTTAAACTTATCTATATTCCTTCTCCAGTTTCAACTCTTTTGGGGGTCCAACTGAACTCTCTTCTTTGGGGGGTTTGACTTATGCTAATCTCAGGTTAACAAAGTTGGCAGAAAGACAGAAACTTCATAAGTAAAACTGATGCCATAGAAAGAGCCAATTTCTTACAGGATAGAAATCCATGGGAAATATGTGGTCAATCTTCAAAGCAGAGCATTGAATTTTCTTATCCACTCCTATGACACCCTGTTGAGAGACTGTTTTCCATCTCATCTAGTCCGTGCTCTGGATGGTAATCTTATCTTCATCCTCATGGACAATAGACCTGCTGAAAGCTGAGCAAGATAAGTAAAAGCCAAGTTTGATGATTGTGAAGAAATTAAGGGGAAGGTACTATAGTTTAAAAGGCTACTGGGCTTTGGAAGAGGAGAAAAATGTAAACCATTCAAAGACGGTGATCTCTTCTAATCAGGTGTGAAATATTTATACAAGAGTAGCTGTTGGAGTTGTGTGCCTGAGGATGAATTTGGGCATGAGATAAGAAAGGCATAGGTCACCTATAATTACTTGACTCTTGTGGATTCTGGGTGTTTAGGAATGTATGACTTAATTGTGAAGAAAAAGACTATTATTATTGTCACTTGGATAAAGACAGGATAGAGCTTGAATTCTAACTCTGGCATATGTTTGGTTTGTGATTCTCAAAATAATACAAGTCTTCAACCTAGCTCTCCAAGTTAATATTTTCATCTTTATCACAAAGGTTATAATTCTTTCCCAAATGACTACCTTAATTAATTTAAGATTGTTTCTAAATAGTATTTGTCATTTAGAATATAAGGGAAATTTCATTTACACAAATGAGGAACTAGATACCTGATTTAACTGGTTTTAGTAAAGTATAAAACTGAAGCAGTCTATTTAAATATTTAGAGATCCTATCAATTATTTTTATAGGTTTAATTGATATGTCCACTTTTAAATCCTTTACTTGAAGTGACTTCGACTCATGCACTTTCAAAGTTGATCAGGGTTTAAGGGAGTATCACTAACAGAACACTTCATCTGCAAATTCTCAGCTGTAGTCCCGCGGTGAGAAAAGACTACTTTTTCAGGGCACTTGCAAATGTTCCTACTTTATAATCGTCAAGAACTTAATAATCTTTATACCCTCTCTGCATGAAATGGTGCCAAAAAAATCCCTTCAAACAAGTAAACAGCATCCAAAAACTTAGCTTAGGTCCAGCAATAGAAAGTGGCATTCGAACAGCGGTGCCAGCTAATTTAACCTTTCATCTGAAGATTGAATACTACAAGCCCTGTTGCCAGCACCTGTGGCAGATGGTCAGCAGTGGAGAAACTGTCCCAGTCAGCATATCTCCGTCTTTAAATCCCCACATTCAAGTCACAGATGGCAATGGGAATGCCACCTGGAGCATCCGAGCTCTGAAAACAGACCTCAGTCGACCTAAGACATGCTATTAAAAATATGCCTGCCTTGTTTATAAAAACCAAACCAAAGCCTTGCCTGGGATCATCAGAACATTGAACAAAAAGTCGTGTCAAGTTTTAAACTGTACATTTGTAGAGTGAGGAATTATATGCACATGGTATATTTAAATTTCTACTCCAACATACGTAAAAATCACCATGAATATGAGAAAAAAAGCAAAATTTTGTTTTTATTTATTTATTTATTTATTTATTGAGATGGAGTCTTGCTCTGTCACCCAGGCAGGAGTGCAATGGTGCAGTCTTGGTTCACTGCAACCTCTGCCTCCTGGGCTCAAGCGATTCTCCTGCCTCAGCCTCCTGAGTAGCTGGTAGCTGGGACTACAGGCGCATGCCACCATACCCAGCTAATTTTTGTATATTTAGTAGAGACAGGGTTCCACCATGTTGGCCAGGCTGGTTTCAAACTCCTGACCTCGTGATCTGCCTGCCTCAGCCTCCCAAAGTGCTGGGATTACAGGTGTGAGTCACCATGCCCAGCCAAAGTAAGTAAATTTTTAAATATCTTCTCTTTCTCTTGGAATCTACTAGCTCGGATTTTTACAGGCATAAAAGGGAAATAAAAAATGTATCATACTACCGTCTTCCAAAACGTCTATTATTATTGTAATTATTATTAATGGGAGGTCACACAAGATGGAACTGTCCTGCAAGCATGTTTTATTTGGTTTGCCAACAATGATTCGAATTGGGTACCAGTATTTAAAAGTAAGGAAATATCCTCCTAAAAATCCATTTCTGGTAACTGTGTCACATTCCACACTACCCAACCAGTTGGCTGGCCCTGACCCCAGCGGAGATGCCTTCCCTAGTTTGACACGGTGCCAGATCTTTCCTGTTTTATTACACCTGGGCTGCCTCACTTATAAATGTCACTCAGCTGAGCTCTAGTTTAGTACATTTAAAACACAGGGTGCTCAAACTTTAAAGTGTATCTTAAGGTGGGATTACACCTTATTTTATTACACCTGGGCTGCCTCACTTATAAATGTCACTCAGCTGAGCTCTAGTTTAGTACATTTAAAACACAGGGTGCTCAAACTTTAAAGTGTATCTTAAGGTGGGATTACCGAGACGGCTGGCTGAAACAGATTCCTCCCCCAATCTCCAGTTGCTGAGTCAGTAGTGCCTTGAAGCTCACAAATTTGCATTTCCAAAAAGTTTCCAGTTGACACTGATGCTGCTTCTCTAGAGACCACACTTGGCGAACTATTACTTTAAAATTGAATTTAATATACTATAAAAAGTTTTTAGCCCCATATCACATTTTATGGAGCATAGGAGAAGAAAGAGTTCCCTCAAGTACCTTTATCTTCATTAGTGAGTATATCCATTTGCTAGGGCTGCCATAACAAAACACCACAGAATGGGTGGCTCTAACGGCAGAAATTTATTTTCATCCCAGTTCTGGAGGCTGGAAGTCAGAGATGAGAGATTGGCAGGGTTGGGCTCTTTTGAAATCTCTCTTCTTGGCTTGAAGATGGCCACTTTCTTGCTGCCTCTTCACGTGCTCATCCCTGGGTTCAGGCCCTCTCAGTGTTTCTTCCTCTTCTTATAAAGGACGCCAGTCATCTTGAATTAGGCTCTCACCCTAGGGGCCTTATTTTAACAGAATCACTTCTTTAAGGACCTTATGTCCAAATATGGCTGCATTCTGAGGTACCGTGGGATGTGACTTCAACATATGCATTTCGGAAGGATACAGTTTATCCCGTAACATTGAGGGGAAAAAATTAATAGGAAATAGAAATGTAAAATAAAACTATAGCTGTTTTTTGGGGGGAGTGGTTATTAACAAACATTTATTAAAATTTGATTCTGTTTTAGTTCATCACATATTGAACATTTCTAAAAATTAAAGATCTTTGAAATATCAAATGAACAGAAACCCTCAGATTCCCCATAATTCCTTATATCCGTTTTCTTAAGGAACTACATTATTGTATTTAAGAAATAAATGAAAGATTTTAAACTCACTACTTGTTAATTTGAAGTCTACATTTGTTGTTTTCTATTTACACAATAATGTTTTTATTTTTTTATTTTTATTTTATTGACAAATAATAATTGTATATATTTATGGGGTACAATGTGATGTTATGATATAGGTATAAAAATGAAATACTTGGCTGGGTGCGGTGGCACACACCTGTAATCCCAGCACTTTGGGAGGCTGAGGTGGGTGGATCACTGAGGTTGGGAGTTCAAGACCATCCTGGCCAACATGATGAAATCCCATCTCTACTGAAAAAATACAAAAAATTAGCCAAGCATGGTGGTGGGCACCTGTAATCCCAGCTATTTGGGAGACTGACGCAGGAGGATTGCTTGAACATGGGAGGCAGAAGTTGTAGTGAGCCGTGATTGCGCAACTGCACTCCAGCCTGGGCGACAGCAGTGAAATTCCATCTCAATAAATAAAATAAAATAAAATAAAATAAAATAAAATAAAATAAAATACTTAGGAGTAAATTTAACCAATGAGATAAAAAATCTGCATACAGAAACCTGTCGAACACTGATGAAAGAAATTTAAAATGAACAAATAAAAATATATCCTGAATTCTTGCATTGGAAGAACTAATATTGTTTAAATGTTCATACCACCCAAAATGATCTGTAGATTCAATGCAATGCCCATCAAAATTCCAATGTCATTCTTCACAGAAATGGAAAAAGCAATCCTAAATTTCATATAGAGTCACAAAAGACCCTGATAGCCAAAAAGAACAAATAACAAAAGAAACAAAACTGGAGGTCTCATGCTACCTGAATTCAAAATGTACTACAAAGCAATAGTAATTAAAACAGCATGATGTTTGAGCTGATTTTTATACAGATTTTAGGCTTGCTTAGCTACATCCTCTGAGGAACTGGAAATTCTATCTAGGTATCTAGCTAGTGTTTGAGAAAGTTACGATAAACTAGGAGTGATTGTTGCTATATGCTGTGATTCAGTTTTCTCTTAGAAAACCCTCTCCTTTTTGAATGTCCAACTATTCATATACATAAAAAAGGATGAGATTCTGTCATTTGCAAGAACATGGATGGAACTGGAGGTCATTATGTTAAATGAAATAAGTCAGGCACAGAAAGACAAACATTGCATGTTCTCATTTATTTGTGGGATCTAAAAATCAAAACAGTTGAACTCATGGAGAATAGAAAGTAGAAGGATGACTCACGCCTGTAATCCCAGAACTTTGGGAGACCAAGATGGGTGGATCACAATGTCAGAAGTTCAAGACCAGCCTGACCAAAATGGTGAAACCCTGTCTCTACTAAAAATACAAAGATTAGCTGGGCGTGGTGGTGCACACCTGTAATCACAGCTACTCAGTAGGCTAAGGCAGGAGAATCGCTTGAACCCAGCAGGTGGAGGTTGCAGTGAGCCGAGATTGTGCCATTGCACTCCACTCTGAGCAACAGAGTGAGACTCCGTCCCCCACCCACCACCCAAAAAACAGAAAAAAAAAA
>NW_012106542.1:1353141-1372316 GCF_000951045.1 Mandrillus leucophaeus
AAGATGGCCACTTTCTTGCTGCCTCTTCACGTGCTCATCCCTGGGTTCAGGCCCTCTCAGTGTTTCTTCCTCTTCTTATAAAGGACGCCAGTCATCTTGAATTAGGCTCTCACCCTAGGGGCCTTATTTTAACAGAATCACTTCTTTAAGGACCTTATGTCCAAATATGGCTGCATTCTGAGGTACCGTGGGATGTGACTTCAACATATGCATTTCGGAAGGATACAGTTTATCCCGTAACATTGAGGGGAAAAAATTAATAGGAAATAGAAATGTAAAATAAAACTATAGCTGTTTTTTGGGGGGAGTGGTTATTAACAAACATTTATTAAAATTTGATTCTGTTTTAGTTCATCACATATTGAACATTTCTAAAAATTAAAGATCTTTGAAATATCAAATGAACAGAAACCCTCAGATTCCCCATAATTCCTTATATCCGTTTTCTTAAGGAACTACATTATTGTATTTAAGAAATAAATGAAAGATTTTAAACTCACTACTTGTTAATTTGAAGTCTACATTTGTTGTTTTCTATTTACACAATAATGTTTTTATTTTTTTATTTTTATTTTATTGACAAATAATAATTGTATATATTTATGGGGTACAATGTGATGTTATGATATAGGTATAAAAATGAAATACTTGGCTGGGTGCGGTGGCACACACCTGTAATCCCAGCACTTTGGGAGGCTGAGGTGGGTGGATCACTGAGGTTGGGAGTTCAAGACCATCCTGGCCAACATGATGAAATCCCATCTCTACTGAAAAAATACAAAAAATTAGCCAAGCATGGTGGTGGGCACCTGTAATCCCAGCTATTTGGGAGACTGACGCAGGAGGATTGCTTGAACATGGGAGGCAGAAGTTGTAGTGAGCCGTGATTGCGCAACTGCACTCCAGCCTGGGCGACAGCAGTGAAATTCCATCTCAATAAATAAAATAAAATAAAATAAAATAAAATAAAATAAAATAAAATACTTAGGAGTAAATTTAACCAATGAGATAAAAAATCTGCATACAGAAACCTGTCGAACACTGATGAAAGAAATTTAAAATGAACAAATAAAAATATATCCTGAATTCTTGCATTGGAAGAACTAATATTGTTTAAATGTTCATACCACCCAAAATGATCTGTAGATTCAATGCAATGCCCATCAAAATTCCAATGTCATTCTTCACAGAAATGGAAAAAGCAATCCTAAATTTCATATAGAGTCACAAAAGACCCTGATAGCCAAAAAGAACAAATAACAAAAGAAACAAAACTGGAGGTCTCATGCTACCTGAATTCAAAATGTACTACAAAGCAATAGTAATTAAAACAGCATGATGTTTGAGCTGATTTTTATACAGATTTTAGGCTTGCTTAGCTACATCCTCTGAGGAACTGGAAATTCTATCTAGGTATCTAGCTAGTGTTTGAGAAAGTTACGATAAACTAGGAGTGATTGTTGCTATATGCTGTGATTCAGTTTTCTCTTAGAAAACCCTCTCCTTTTTGAATGTCCAACTATTCATATACATAAAAAAGGATGAGATTCTGTCATTTGCAAGAACATGGATGGAACTGGAGGTCATTATGTTAAATGAAATAAGTCAGGCACAGAAAGACAAACATTGCATGTTCTCATTTATTTGTGGGATCTAAAAATCAAAACAGTTGAACTCATGGAGAATAGAAAGTAGAAGGATGACTCACGCCTGTAATCCCAGAACTTTGGGAGACCAAGATGGGTGGATCACAATGTCAGAAGTTCAAGACCAGCCTGACCAAAATGGTGAAACCCTGTCTCTACTAAAAATACAAAGATTAGCTGGGCGTGGTGGTGCACACCTGTAATCACAGCTACTCAGTAGGCTAAGGCAGGAGAATCGCTTGAACCCAGCAGGTGGAGGTTGCAGTGAGCCGAGATTGTGCCATTGCACTCCACTCTGAGCAACAGAGTGAGACTCCGTCCCCCACCCACCACCCAAAAAACAGAAAAAAAAAAGAAAGAAAGTAGAAGGATGGTTACCAGAGGCTGGGAAGGGTAGTGGGGGATTTGGGGCAGGGGATTGTGGGGGCAGGGGATGGTTAATGAACCCAAAAATAAATAGAAAGAATGAATTAGAACTACTATTTGATAGCATGACAGGGGGACTATAGTCAATAATAATTTAATTGTACATTTTAAAATAACTATAAGAGTATAATCAAACTGTATGTAACACAAAGGACAAATGCTTGAGGGGATGAATACCGAACTACTCCTGATGTGGTTATTATTCATTGCATGCTTGTACCAAAATATCTCATGCACCCCATAAATACACATACCTACTATGTACCCACGAAAATAAATAAATAAATAATACAGTAAACTATAAAAAGGGGGTTGCATAATTATTCATAATCTTCATGAATTCTTAGAAGTGGTAAATTTTGATTAAGAATATGTATATTATAGTTTCCTTTCAATCACCACACTATGTAAATAAGCTATATCAGCTTTGAATCTCATCAAGAGGAAATGAAGAATGATGTAAATTCTTTATCTAGGGTGGATTTAATAATTTTTTTAGTTATATAATACATGATAAATGTGTGCACTATGCCAAAACATTTAAGTAATACTACACTCAAACACATATTTACATACATTTTTACAAAGACATTTTATGTGTTATATGCCACACTGAATACTTCATATAATGGTTGTTTTAGGTATTCTTAAAGGGAATATGCTATAAACTGGATTTACAAGGTAGAACAAAAAAGTGAATAACATACAGATGTAGCTTTTAAAGTACAAATATAAAAAGAAAGACTAATGCATTAAAGTATATAACTTTTTTTTTCAACATCAAAGTTAGTTGTAAAAAATTGTCAAAACATAAGAAGATACGACTAAGGTTTGCTACAGCTTACCCATTGACAAGAAAAGCATAATAGTACAAAAAGATAAGCAAGCAACATTTTACAGCAGAGAAATATAATTGATTACAAATATAAAAATATTTTCATGTTTAGTAGTACTCAATGAAGAAAATGACCTGTCAAATTGACAAATACATTAAAATTATAATGTCAAATGCTGGTGAATTAAGCAATACAACATTTTTTATGAAGTATAAATATTTATAAAGCAGTGGTCCCTAATCTTTTTGGCACCAGGGATCAGTTTTGTGGAAGTCATAGACAGGGTCGGTAGGGTCTGATTTTGGAATGAAAGAATTCCCCCTCAGATCATCACACACTAGTTAGATACTCACAAGGAGTGTGCAACCTAGATCCCTCCCATGCACAGTTAATAATAGGTTCACACTCCTATGAGAATCAAATGCCACCACTGATGTGACAGGAGGCAGAATTCAGGTGATAATGCCAGCTCTCTGGCTGCTCACCTCCTGCTGTGCCGCCCCATTCCTAGCAGGGCAAAGACATGTAGTGGTTCTTGGCCTGGTGGGGGTGGGGGCCCCTGTTATAAAGTATTCATGAAAGGTAATTTGGTAAAGATATGCAGATATTAACCAATGAGTATATCCTTTAACCCTTTTCCTGTTTGTCTTGAGAATACTCACCAGCAGCACTTGTGGTTGCAGCGATTACCCCGAGATAAGTTTGCCATGAAATCTCTCTCTTTTATTATTATTTTCGTATCGGTCCAGTATGTCAACTTTGGAAATAAAATACATAATTCTGTTTATACCATTCTGTTTTTAGTAGTGCTATTGCCACTTACAAAATATAGTAATTCTTGACTGCTGAAAATGTCCAATCCTAGAAATTTCCAGCATTTCTACGCAGTGCTCTCAAACAGTGGTTGGCTGAAGATTCATTTGATGAATCTGATTTTTCCACAGACAATTCTGTTGATTCAGATGACTCTGATGTTCTGTTTAGAAATAACTCCAAGAACAGTTTTTATATTTTATTTTCACATTGAAAATTCATTGGATTTGCTTCAGTTTCAAAGAGCATGTTTATATAAAATTAAATGAATGCTGACAGCAAGCTACATTTTTTTTTTCTAAGTGGGAAAAAGGTTAATTCTATTTGTGGAAATGTATTTCAAAAAGTATCCTCAAATATCAAAAGACGTTTATCATTTTATTGGAAAATAGGATTTATATTTTATTATGAGACCCTGATGTATATACTTATTCATAAAATGATAGAAACACATGAAATGGAACATTATTAAAACTTCACATTTAATTTGGAAAATGTAAAAACAAACATATAGTGTTTTAGGTTACATTAAAAATAAAATATATGCTTAGAAAAAGTTGTCTAGGTGGAAATATTCAGAAATATTAACAATGGTTGTCTTGTGTTAGAAGAAATACTTATATTGTTTTACATCTCCAAAATTCCTGTAATTATCAGGGAAAAATAAATAAGACAAAGTTTATAGTTGATAGAAGCCTTTTCCCTCTGATTGTTTTTGTTTCCTATTCCAATAAATAGGCTCTGAAGAAATGTAAACCAATCAATGATACACCTTAGTGAAATACAAGGACTTTTTTTTACTTTGCTTGCTTGCTTGCCATTTCCCTTTATGGATAATGGTAAGAAACTACATGTGAAGACTCGCTGCCATTAAATTTCTGTGTGATATTGTGAACTTAGTATGTTACATGTTTGAGTCATCCTTTTGTTGTTTTATTTTCAATAAGAGTCACTTTTATTTCTTCACTAAACTTTATGCCATTTTAAGGCATAAGAATTTACATGAAAGAGTGTTAAGAATTTACTCCAGAATCATTCATATTGTTGAAAATAGTAGAAATTAAAGGATATGTAAAATCAGAATGAGTACGGTGACCTATATATAGGTATAATCAGAATATTTCTTTTGTGTGTGTGTGTGTGTGTGTGTGTGTTCCCCATGGAAATCAACTCTGCAAATATGTCAGATGTTAGAACTCATACTTCCATATACATTCTCTTCTCACAACTCTACAAGATAGTTATTATTATTCCACTTCATGGGAATAAATTAGATTTCAATGAGGTTAAATGGATTTCTCAATTCACAGAACTATTAAACTTTAGACCTAGAATCCAAATATCTTTCTGACACAAAAACCATGATATAAAAATTGAAGATTAAAGTCTTAAAGCATTTGAGTTTATAACTATGGTAGTAGTTTAGAATATATACAAGATTCCTAAATAATGGTAGTGGCAATAGAAAAAAGAAAGAGAAATGAGTATGATATAATGATATAAGACTCTGTCAGCCAATTCTTGTGCTGCTATAAAGAAATACCTGAGGCTGGGTAATTTGAAAAGAAAAGAGGTTTAATTGTCGCATGGTTCAGCAGGCTATAAAAATAAGAAAGTGCAGCACAGCATCTGCTCCTGGTGAGCTCCTCAGGAAGCTTTTAATCATGGTGGAAAGCAAAGGAAGAACAGGCATGTTACATGCTGATAACAGGAGCAAGAGAGAGAGAGGAGTGGGAGGCCCAGACTCTTTTAAACAATCAGATCTCATGTGACCTAACTGACCAATAACTCACTTATCACCAAGAGTATGGTGTCAAATCATTCTTTAGAAACCCACCCCCATAATTCAATTACCTCCCACCAGGCTCCACCTTTAACATTGGGAATCACATTTCAACATGAAATTTGGAAGGCACAAACATCCAAACCATATCATTCTGCCCCTGGCCCCCCAAAATCTCACGTACTTCTCACATTTCAAAATAGAATCATGCCTTTGCAATAGTCCCTCAATGTCTATTGTTACAGCATTAACTTAAAAGTTCAAAGTCCAAAGTTTGATCTTGAGATGAGTTTGTTCCTCCTATAAATTCAAAAACAAGTTATTTACTACCAAGATACAATGGTGGTACCAGCATTAGGTAAACATTTTGACTGCAAAAGGCAAATGTCAGTCAAAACAAAGGGGCAATTGTCCCCACAGAGGTCTAAAACCCAATAGGACAGATATTAAACCTTAAAGCTTCAACATCATCTCCCTTTGTTCCTTGTTCTGCATCTTGACTACCCTGGTGAGAAGAGTGGGCTCTATGGTTTTGCAGAGTGCAGCCCCCATGGCAGCTCTCAAGACTTGGAGATGAGTGCCTACAGCTTTTCCAGGCTCTATAGGTAAGTTGCCATTGGCTCTACCATTCTGGTGTCTGGAGAGCAATGGCTTTCTTCCCACAGCTCCACTAGGCAATGTCCTGCTGAAGACTCTTTGTGATGGTTTCAACTCCACATTTGCCCTTTCCACTGTCCTAGAAGCGATTCTTAGTTTGAGCTCCACCCCTGTGGTAGACTTCTGCCTGAGTACCTAGGCTTTCTCACACATCCTCTGAAATATAGGTAGAAGCTGCCAAGCCTTATTCACTCTTGCATTTTATGCACCTGCAGACTTAACACCACATGAAAATCTTCAAGACTTATGACTTGGACTCTCTAGAGCACCAATCTGAGATGTACCTGAGCTCCTTTGAGCCAAGGCTGGAGATGAAATGGCCAGGATATAAAGAACAGTGTTCTGAGGCTGAGCAAGTCAGCAAGCAGTGTCTCAGGCCTGGCCCCTAAATTTTGTTCTTCTAGGCCTCTGGAGCTGTGATGAGAGGGGCTGCTTCGGAGTTTCCTGAAATGCCTTTGAAGCCTTTTCCCTATTGTTTTGGATATTA
Source organism: Mandrillus leucophaeus (assembly GCF_000951045.1). Taxonomy (NCBI): domain Eukaryota; kingdom Metazoa; phylum Chordata; class Mammalia; order Primates; family Cercopithecidae; genus Mandrillus; species Mandrillus leucophaeus. Next base: position 1,359,790 of record NW_012106542.1, read on the forward strand.
GCACATGACTTTCTTTTAATCATGCTAATAGCTCTAGCAAGTGGTTGCTCACAATCTGCTTGGATTCATCTCCCAAAAAAAGTCTTTTCTTTCTGTGCCACATGGCTAGGCTGTGAATTTTTCTTTTTCTTTCTTTTTTTTTTTTTTTTTTAACTCTGCTTTCTTTTTAAATGTAAGTTCCAACTTTAAGTCATTCCTTTGCTTCCTTATCTGATAATAGGCTATTAGAAGCAGCCAGGCTTCCTTTGGAACACTTTACTCCTTAGAAATTTCTTCCGTAAGATACCCCTAGGTCATCATTTTTAAGTTCAAACTCCCATAGATTCCTGGGACATTAACACAATGCAGCCAAATTCTTTGCTAGGACACAATACAGGTGACCTTCCTCCAGTGTCTAATGACTTCCTCATTTCCATCTGAAACTTTGCCAGCTCAGCCTTCACTGTGTATATTTCAATCAGCATTTTGGTCATAACCACTTAGCAAGTCTCTAAGAAGTTCCAAACTTTCTCTCACCTTCCTGTTTTCCCCTGAACCCTCCAAACTCTTCCAACCTCTGCTCATTGCCCAGTTCCAAAGCTGCTTTCACATATTCGGGTATCTTTAGAGCAACACCCCACTTCTCAGTACCAGTTTTCAGTATTAGTTTGTTCTTGTGTGTCAGATAAAGAAATACTTGAGACCGAGTAATTTATAAAGAAAAGAGTTTTAATTTGGCTCCTGATTCTGTAGGCTGTATAAGAAGTATGCAGTTGGGATTTGTTCCTGGTTAGGGCCTCTGAAAGCTTATAACCATGGTGGAAGGTAAAGAGGGAGCAAGTGTGTCACATAGTGAGAGTGAGAGCATGAGAGAGAGATGGGGGAAGGTCTCAGACTGTTTTAAACAACCAGATCTCACATGAACTAACTGAAAAAGAACTCACTTATCACCAAGGGGATGGTGCTAAACCATTCACGAAGGATCTAACCTTATGACACAATCACCTTCCATCAGGTCCCACCTTCTACCAGGCCCCACCTCCAACACTGTGAATTATATTTCAATATAAAAATGGGAGGAAACATATATACCAACCACGTTAATGATCCACAATGAAATGATACTCAACCACCCACCAAACTGTTTTTTCCTCAGAAATATGGATTTTAGCAAATGGCACCATTATCTGTTTGTTCAATCTAAATATAATATTAAACACACACACATAAAAGGAAATTCCAAAAGTTTCTTAATGACTCTCTTTGGCTAACTATATATTCTGTCAGAGAGTCTGCAATAATCTATTTCCAAACTGCAGGCTTTCCTAATTACATTTCAAAAATATCCTTGAAAAAGTTAAAGTTGAATAGTTAAATTTTGTTTGTTTGTTTGTGTTGGTTTTGAGACAAAGTCTCACTCTGTCACTTAGGCTGGAGTGCAGTGGCATAATCTTGGCTCATTGCAACCTCCACCTCCTGGGTTCAAGTGATTCTCCTGCTTCAGCCTCCCAGGTAGCTGGGATTACAGGTGTGGCCACCATGCCTGGCTATTTTTTTATTCTATTTTTTTGTATTTTTAGTAGAGACAGGGTTTCACCATCTTGGCCAGGCTTGTCTCACACTCCTGACCTCAAGTGATCTGCCCACCTTGACCTCCCAAAGTGCTGGGATTACAGGCGTGAGCCACCACACCTAGCTGAATAGTTAAATTTGGGATAGTGAAGCTTTATATTCCATTCCATTCCATTAACAGAGGGAAAGGGTAATGCAATGCCAACTCATCCAACGACTCAATCCTATTTTGCCTAAATATCAGGAAAACAGCTTAAAATATCCAAATATTCACTATTATGTATTAAATATTTTAAAACTTTCCTTTCTATCAACACAAGAAAGTACTGCATGCATGGTAGATTGGATGTGTACCTCCAAACTTCGGCCTTTAAACTTAACCTCAGTAAACACATTTTATGTTGTTCATGTTTCTAATGTTTGAGACTTCCTATGTCTCTGTGTCTCACCAAGCTTCTTCGCTAACTTTTGCAAGTTCTTAGAATATATTTTCACATTTCCTTGAGGTAGGGAATATTATATGTATGCTAAACAACATACTTAATGATCATAAATATGAGACTGATTCCAACTGGGAAGACAGTAGAACTAAGTTTGCAGAGTAGTCCACAGGCTGTGCTTAGAAATTTGCACAATCATGTTTTGGGGATTACCTGTGTCTCAGTCTGCTGGGGTTGCTATGCCAAAAACAACAGAAATTCATGTTCTCACAGTTCTGGTGGTTGGAAGCCCAAAATCAGAGTGTCAGGATAGTTGGGTTTTAGTGAGGGTCCCCTTCCTGACTTACTGTGTTCTCCTTAGAACTGCCTTATTCCTGTGTTCTCACATGGCCTTTCTTTTTTGTGCACACCAAAAGAAAGATATTCCTGGCCTCTTACTATCTTTCTACAAGGACATTAATCCTATGGAAGTAGGGCTGTACCCTTATACCTTCATTTAGCCTTAATTACCTTCATAGAAGGCCAATCTCAAAATACAGTCTGACTGAGAATTGGGACTTCAAGATAGGAATTTTGTGGGAACACAAGCATCCCATCTATAAAAACCTGGAAATTGAAATTTATTATAGCATTTTTCAGTACAAAAATGTAAGTTTTAGACAACCATTATTTCAAATATGCGATTGGAAATATTCAGAGGATCAAAAATCAGATCACCAGGTATACCAATGCATATAGGAGTTTTGCACCATCTCCATCTCTCATCTGGATTAATGCAACATCCTCCGTACTGGTCCCTGCAATACTTAAAACTTCACAAGAGTTTCCCATTTAACTTCCAAAGATATTGTAACTGTTTCATATTCAGCATGGTCTTGCTCCTCCCTGCTGGTCTCTGCAGCTCCACTTCTTGTCTGCCCACAGTCGCCTTCTATGTGTTTATGCCTTCAGTCACAAATTGATGCTATAACTCAATTTTTGCATGTTCCTTTCACTTTACTGAAAGCACCATTTTCTTTACGTAACTGATTCTCTTTCTCTATTCGGTTAGCCAAATGCCTGTTTCTGACTACTGTACTGGGACTTGCATGCCATATTGACCAATAAGATAAGAACCTTCCCACCTGCTCACACACGTGACAATATTTTACACTCCTTCACACTTCTTCTGTCTTAGCTTTTTTTGTGAGTTTTATGTTATGATTATTTTTCCCACATTAAGTTGAGAAAACCTATAATACCTACTTATCAACTATTTTATTTCTAGTGCTTTTCACAGACTGAACAATCTGAACCATAACAGGCATTCAATAAAAAATTAATAAATTAATAAATGAAGAAAATAATTAAATATTAATATATAGATATCACAGCACTTGGTTGTTAATTTCATGCAGTAGCAAATAAAACAGTTTAAAATATTAAAAGATTAATATCCAAATTAAAGTGACCATTATGACAGCTGATGAGAAAACTGGACAGGCTAAAAGTTAAGATGCTTCTTGGGAATTTTTAAGAGATGGATTTGGATGGGTAAAGTGGGGCAGGGGGATTTAAGAACATATACAAGCAAGAATTCATCATTGTTAACTTTTTTGTTAATATTCTCTACTAATTGTATGTACTTACTATTATGTGTCAGGCATGGGGTAAGCAGTTTAAATGTGTTTATCATCTAATAATGAGATGTGATTGGTTTTATATTTCTCATATAGATAGGAAAAGTGAAGCTCATAGAGGTAAAGTCACAGTCCCTAGGTACTTGACCTGAAAGGGTGGGGCCTCCTGAATGCTGGGTCCTTCTGAAAAAAAAAATTGTCTAGTCTTCAGCTCTTTGCTATTATAGGAAGGAGACATTGAATGATGAAATGCAATCAGACTAGAAGTGTTATTTAAAAATAGCAAAACAGCAGCAATAACAGTTCATAATTTTAAAAAGTACTTTCAAATTATCTCATGGGATACTCATAGCAACCCTGTTAGATGAATGAGAATTGTGACTCTGAAAAAGAACCAATTAGGATTTTTAAAAATTCCAATTCTTCTATCTACCAACACTGCTGGTTTCAAAGAATAATGCATTTTTAATTAAGTTGGTCTTTATTGGGACTTAGAACTCTATCATTTCCTGTTTGCTTGAAATGTACCAGTATAAAAAGGTGAGTATTCATTTGACAGGAAGAGTAGTGCTGAGTCCTTGCTGCACATCGGAATCACCATGGGAACATGAACATATTGAGATCCATCAACGCTATGCTATGCAATCCTATCAGGATTTTTGAGATACGGTAAAACTCAGAATAAAAAAAATGAGATTTCTGCTAGATCTAATCTTTGGCACTAATGACATATTTGTGACAGGTTTATTTTGGCCTTATCCTGTGTTATTTTCTCCAGCCCAATATCCTACTTGATATTTGGCATTCTATTTAAGAAAAATAAAAGATCATAGAAACAGCCAAAGGATAATGCATATATATATATAATTCCTTTCTCATATTAGAAATTTTATCCCCAATTCTGCTGTCTTTGTCCTTGTCCATTTTACTTTTGCAATGTAATTGCAAATATAGCATTAACAGTAAATATAACAGATATTGATATTTTATTTTTATTGATGGGTATCTGAGACAAAGATTAAAATTGTATACATTAATTCAATAACTATTTGTTGAACACTTATTGTAGGTTCAACACTGTGAAAGGTGCTAGAAATACAAAGTCAAATAATATGTGATCTAGATCCTGAAGGGCCTTAAATTTTATTAACACAAAATTCCATTAAAGTGTAGCAGGTAATGTGAAAGTATTCTGTGCAGGGCACAGTTTGAGCAAAATGTAGGTTAGAATTAGGAGGTGGTATAGTATTTAAGGCAAAAAAAAAAAAAACAAACAAAAACTGTGAGTTTGGACAGTCAAAGTCATACAACTTTTTATTGCTCTAATAATGATTAGTAGCCACTTCTTACTAATTTTAATCCAAGATTTTCTATTTTATTATTGTTAAGTTTTATGGATATGGGAGCTAGTTGAAGTGGATTAGGTAATAAAGTTAGACAAAAGTAGTTGACGTGGCACAGAGGAAAAAAAATCCTCAAAAAGAATTCTACAGATAAAAGAGATATAAGTTTGTAATGTAGAGAGAGAATAACACAGAGAAAAGAGACAAAAATGAATCTGAGGTAGCAAGCCAGGTAAACTTGTGGGATCTGTTTTCACACCTGAACTTGGGTTGAGGACTTGATATTGGGGAGAAACTCTCTTGCCTTGAAAGTGCCATCCCTAAAGAAATATACATGTATGTTCAAAGTGGACTGCAAACCACTCAATGCAATAAGTCTATTTTCAATTTTAATCACTCACTCAACCTATTGTTGCCACTGAGGAGGTACCGATAAAAACACTCCTACTTCCCACTTAGGTTCTGAACTAATTGAGAGACAAAAGTAGGACTGGTAGATGAAGACCAAAATATCTACTTTATCACTGACAGGGCAGAGTTGGAGGATAGAGCCTAAAAGCACTTCCTGACCCAAAACTCAGGATTAGAAAGACCCACCCACCCAGTCGCAGGATGGACAGGGACATACTCCTTCTGTGGCACCTTGTTTCCAAGAGGAAAAAGATGAAGTTGATCACATCATTTTATTTTCCCAGTATATATCATTCAGATAAATTATAGCTCCCTCTCAGGGGCTGAGGGTAGGAGCATTTTTAGAGGAGTCTGTCTATAAGTCAGAGACTCTGTCTAATATTTTTGTGTCTCTTACAACATGCTTTTCACATATCTCTTACAATGTGTTTATCATGTTTTCCTGCAAAAAACAGAATATTCTACTAAAAATATTTTCATCATTAAGGTTGTTGATTATTTCACTGAATAAAAGTTCTGGAAGGAGGCAGTTCCAGAATCATTGATTCAGTAGCTCAGTAACTGAAGAATGTAATTTTCTGTTATTGCTTTGGGTTCACAAAGTTGTCCCAATAGACTTGCCAAAGTGCCAAGTCTTCATGTGACAGCATCCATAAGCTCAAGGGAATTAAGTGGTTTTCTTTTTGTGTTTCTTTTTTATTTTATTATTTTTTTTTGAGACAGAGTCTCGCTCTGCGGCCCAGGCTGGAGTGCAGTGGCCCAATCTCGGCTCACTGCAAGCTCCGCCTCCCGAGTTCACGCCATTCTCCTGACTCAGCCTCCCAAGTAGCTGGGACTACAGGCGCCCACCACCTTGCCCGGCTAATTTTTTGTATTTTTTAGTAGAGACGGGGTTTCACCGTGTTAGCCAGAATGGTCTCGATCTCCTGACCTTGTGATCCGCCCGTCTCGGCCTCCCAAAGTGCTGGAATTACAGGTTTGAGCCACCGCGCCCGGCCTTTTTGTGTTTCTTTACTTTTACTTAAATAAGCGAGTGTTATCTTTCCCAGAAGCCCCACATCAGCTGTTTTCTGACGTCTCAGTCACTGTAATTTGTCATTTCCTAAATCTTATCAGGTAACAGATAACTGGAAATGGAATTACTACAATTGACTGAGACTCATCATAGTGTATCCTTGAACCTAGTGGAGGAAACTTATCACTCCTGAGGTCATTGTTGCTCTCTGTATATCCGAAAAGCGGTAAAATAAATCAGAATTCTTTTGGCAAGGAAATTAAGAGCTTGAGTCATATTTATCAAATCATATTTTTGTTCCCTCTGCCCTATTTATCTTCCTATAAAAAATATTCAGTTTGGGGATTAATGTAATATTATTAATGTATGGATAGAGTAAAATGCTGATGTCTGTAAATAGTGCTTTATGCAAATGCAAAATATTAATACAATTCAATTTTAGGTAATGTTGAATTATTCCAACATAAATGAAAATTAAAACATTGTCATAATTAATTTAACCAACTAATCAAACAGAATGTCTTTGAAAAATACTGTTGCCGGCCGGACACGGTAGCTCACACCTGTAATCCCAGCACTTTGGGAGGCCTAGGCAGGCAGATTACGAGGTCAAGAGATTGAGACCATTCTGGCAAACATGGTGAAACCCTATCTCTAATAAAAATACCAAAATTAGCTGGGCTTGCTGGTGTGCACCTGTAGTCCCAGCTACTTGGGGGGCTGAGGCAGGAGAATTGGTTGAACCTGGGAGACTGAGCTTGCAGTGAGCCGAGATCATGCCCCTGTACTCCAGCCTGGGTGACAGACCCAGACTCCATCTCAAAAAAAAAAAAAAAAAAAAGAAGAAGAAGAAGGCTGGTCGCAGTGGCTCACGCCTGTAATCCCATCACTTTGGGAGGCCAAGGCAGGTGCATCACAAGGTCAGGAGATGGAGACCATCCTGGCTAACAAAGTGGAATCCCGTCTCTAATAAAAATACAAAAAACGAGCCGGGCATGGTGGTGGGCGCCTGTAGTCCCAGCTACTCGGGAGGCTGAGGCAGGAGAATGGCGGGAACCTGGGAGGCGGAGCTTGCAGTGAGCAGAGATCACACCACTGCACTCCAGCCTGGGCGACAGAGCCAGACTCCGTCTCAAAAAAAGAAAAAATGTTGCCTATACAATTGAATCATTTGGCCATTTCATCCTTTATGAACAAAATATTCCTTCCTTTTTCTTCAAGCAGTCATCTAAAACAAACATGTAATATAAAATAAAAGTTTCTTTGTAATATATCAAAATACAGATGTATATCTGAAATTCTGTATTTTCAACACAAGGATATAGAGGAAATTTCCACATATATTATGGTAAAATGAGTCCGAATTAAGTTGTTAATTAATTAATACTATATCACATTATGACTGATTATAAAACTTGACCAAGGAACAATATAGTAGCTATCTTCAACTTTCAAGTGTAAATAAAAAATAATCACTTTTTGATTTAAACAAAGCTTTTGCAAAATGTGTTTAATGTAATTGGTATGCTTTAAACAGGATGTTGCAAATGTTCAGAATACCATGCGGTTAGGTGATTACCACAGGTCTTTGGTTCTTAATTATCCATAGGAAGGCCAAATGAATCAGTAGTCAAATGAGGGCAATTATCACATTTACAGAAGAACATGACTCTCTGGATGAAGCTTTCCGCAAGTCTCATTTGCTATTACAAAGTCAGTAGTAGAGCATTTCAATACAAGTGAGGTTTGAATGATGCAATATAAGCCAAATGCTGTCAGTTTGGGGGCTGCAGACAATATGGTACAGAGTCACACATGTTTTCCAAAGTTTATTTTGGCAAATTTCTGAATATAGGAAGTGTGATAATTTCATTCTGAAAGGCTTACTTGTGAGAACAGAAACGACTGTTATTATAGATTCATCTAAGATATATCATTTCATTAAGGCACAAGTAAGGAAGGAGGATTAGAAGAACTTCCAGTTGTAAATTGCCCTCTTCCTCTTCATTGCCTTGCTGTGTAGAATATACTGAAAAGATTTTCTGTCTGAAGTAGCTGTAAAAATGTAACCCACATGTCCCAAACGTCCAGCTAAATAAACTCTCTGTGGCAATTAGCATATGTGTGTGCAGTTAGAAATCAAAGAGAAATATAGCCTTTTTCTTCTAAAAAGTATGCTTTGCTATTAATCAAGAGTAATGACTCTCAGCAGCACTGTTTTAGTAGCAGTTTTAAAGATTAAAAATATAATTGACTCATTGATGCCTTGGATGTCCAAAAACTTCTTATGAGTCAGTATATTAAATACCTAATTATAGGCAATGATAATTCTTTTCCTGAGACATGTCCCAGCAATGTTTTGGATTGTAAAAGGAAATAAAAGGACTAGGAATAGCTACATGACTCATGTTTTAAAATGAGTGCCTCTTTTCCTATGGAACAGATTAGCTTTTCTAAATAGCCACTAGTACCAGATGCTGTTTGATTAATCCTATGATATGGGAAGAACCTAAATTATATCCAGATTTCAATTACTCTCATTAGAATTGATACTTTTCTTTATCATAACAAAAAAAGTCAAAACTCAAACATCACTCACAACTCGCCACCAACTTCAACATCAACAAGAAGAATTAGCAAAAGGGTATTTGCATAAACACACACACACACACAAACTACATATATATCTGTGTGTGTTGTCCAGTTTATATACACACACACACATATGTAAACTATATATATATATAAACTATATATGTGTGTGTTGTATAGTTTATATACACACATATATGCGTATATATATATAAACTACATATATATGTGTGTTGTGTAGTTTATACACGCACACACACACATACCTGTCAAGGGACATGCAATTATTGAGAAAGATGAGATATGTCACTACAGACAAGATAACAAGAGGTAAAGGGTTTTGACTGAGGTTCTAAAGCCATTGAGATTTTATATTATCTAGGGTCCAAATTTTTTTCAAATCCACCTAAATTTATATTCTCTTCTCCCTTCTGCCAATTTTTGTCTTGATTTTTCTGTCTTTTCAAAATCAAAATTTCATTGCAATGACAATTTTCTTGATGCCAATCTAGCCAATCATGGTTGACTGAGTCTATTTTCATTGCCATATGGTTTATAATTCTAGTTGCATAACTCACCCAATGTTTTCAAAGCACTGATAATTTCTAGAAAAAAGCACAACAGAAGTATATTAGCATGTTTGTTGACTTGATGAGTACTCTCTCCATAAGACTATAGCTCAAAGGAAGCATTCATTGTTTTATGTACCTCTTAAAATATCCATGATACATTATTAACAAATAATTGGTTCACCAAAGGAAATGAATATGGTAGCATTTGAATTTAGTAATCAATTTTATCATTTCTGCATTGTTCATTTGCTCTTATTATACTTCTCAGTGAAATAAAAAACAGGGTCCTTAGATTTATCAAGTTACAATGCATAAATGTTCTATTTTTGTTGGCTTTAAACAAACAGCAGTCTAAAACAGGGAATCCATTTCACTCTAATGTATTGAGCATCTTAAACTTTCATGCAGCTTAGGCCTGATCAATTTTGTAGGCCTGAAGGAAAGAGCAAAGACTTGGCAGAAATGATGACAAATTAATGTCACTGCTTTTCTTATTAACTGGGCAGCTAATGCTGACACTTAAACAGACTCCTTGGAGAATCCTGCAAAGACAATCTTTGACCAAGTTTTGTTGGTTCTAGTAATGTTTTAGGCTAGCACCTTGTGACATTGCTCCTAAGTACTCATGGTTCTTGTTCATCTTATCTCCAGGCTCTACTCTTGGCATGGGTCCATCTGTCTCTCTCTTTCTCTCATAAGGGACACCTGTCGAAAGACACAAAAGTTTGTTCATCTATTAGTGGAAGCACAGTGCATTCCTAATGATGCTCCCCTTTATTCTGCCCCCAGGAAAGGGAAACTGTCTTTAATCTTACAAATTAGGAGTCACATATGACTCCTCTGCATCTATTAATCTCCAGTGCCACCCATGACAGCCACTTCAAACAGTCTCCTTGAATGCCTCTCTCTCAACACGTGATATTAAGGACCCATTCTAGATTTTCCCTTCTCAAGGACTGGAGAATAATGCAAATGCAATGGAAAGCTGTGCAATAAAATCCTCTTCTCCTCAGCACCCTCAACTCTTACATATTTAATGTAGATGACAGACTGACTCTAGCCGAAGGACCTCTATAAAGTCCAGTGCACCCTAATCAGCTGAATTAGCACCACACTTTAGAATTGAGGGTACCTGGTACGGACTCAATCATTCTGTCTTTAGAGCTACAGCCTAACAAGTTATTTTTGTTAACATCTTTTCACGTTAAACTGATTAATACTTTGTCAAGCTATTATGTATAATAGGAACTCTGCTAGTAACTTTACATGTGATATCTAATTTAATCCCCATAATAAACATTAGGTGCCATGATGATTCTTTTGTAGATAAAAACCAAAGATCTTGGATTTTTACATAATTAATTCAAGACCGAAACACTTGTAACTGGAAGAGCTGAGATTAGTCCCCAGGGTTCCCATCTTTCCCATAAAAAATAAAGAGATTTGAAATATTATCTTTGGAAGGCTTCTTATGTGCCAGGCATTTTAGATTCTTTTACATTTGGTTACTCAGTCTTACAACAACCAAGTGAAAATGAGAATATTCTAATTTATGAAAAAAGCAGGAGTAATTATATTCACTTTTCAATGTCATAAAGTACAAATTGTGCAACCAGAGTGGGATAATTTTTAATATAAAATCCATGCACATTCAATTACACAATTTTGCCTTCTGGCAATTATGTCTTATTTACTTAGTTACAAATCCAGCCTATTGCCTTAGGCTTCTTTGCAATTGACTGCTTTTATTAATATGGGTAGGCAGAGGTTTTCTATGACATGATTCATGCAAAGCAGCAGCATTCATTAGTTTATTCACAGTACCAATAATTGATTTTGAATTCCATCAAGCACTATGAAAAGAGAGAGATAGATCATAATAAAACATTCTGTTGGCCTCAATTTCCTCACTTCTATAGGAGTAAGAGACAGTAAAATAATTACAATATAATGCTGAAAAGATTTGGTAGAACTTGGAACTATTATATTGTGAAAGCACCGGGGCAGGGTGCCTTAGTAATAAAAATGATATTTGAGGTGAGATTGAGAGAAGGGAAGCTATACAGGTCAGACGAGAAGGCAGCAAAGGGAATATTCAGAAAGTAATAAGGGCATGAATATGAAATTATGACTAATTTGATACAACTGTAGTATCAAGTACATGGGCAGAAGACAAGTCTGGTTTTCACAAAGGAAAGAAAAAGTAAATCAATCTGACTTTTGGTGAGATTTATTTTTTATATTCTTTAATCAGTCATTTTTTCTTTTCGTCTTTAACGTTTGTTTCCTGAGTTATTGCTGGCCACTAGATATGAAACAAAAATACAATATGATAATTCTTGTAACTGTTACGAGTACTATAAGAGCATAGGAGGAGGTAGAAGATTTTTATGTGTATAGCACCTCACTGGAATGCCTCTTTCAAAACATGGGAGGGTCTCTTGAAACATGTTAACATGAGCTGGTGATTCTAGTTATTTAAAAACATTCGTGAATAGACTTTTATTTGTTGGAGTAGTTTTAAATTTACAGAAAAATTCTGCAGATAGTACAGAACGTTTCCATATACCCTCTCTCCACTATCCCCCATGCGAGTATAGTTACCCTACTATTATTACCTTGCATTAGCATGGCGCCTTTGTCATCATTGATGAGCCACTATTGATACATTATAATGAACTAAAGTCCAGGGTTAATATTAGGGTAGACAATTTGTATTTTACAGTTCTCTGGGTTTTGAAGAATGCATAAGATCATATATCTACAGGACAGTACAGAATAACTTTGCAACCCTAAAAACTCTCTCTGCTTCACCTGTTAATTCCCCTCCTCCTTTTCCCTGAACCCCTGGCAATCACTGACTTTTTTCTTTCCTAGAATACATATAGTTGGGATCATACACTATGTAACCTTTGCAGACTGGCTTATTTCACTTAGGAAACAGGAATATGTATTTAAGTTTCCTCCATGTCTTTTTGTGGCTT
>NW_012106542.1:1377258-1377977 GCF_000951045.1 Mandrillus leucophaeus
TCTCTTATGAGCATTTAGTGCTATAAATTTCCCTCTACACATTGCTTTAAATGTGTCCCAGAGATTCTGGCACATCGTGTCTTTGTTCTCATTGGTTTCAAAGAACATCTTTATTTCTGCATTCAATTCGTTATCTACCCAGTAGTCATTCAGAAACAGGTTGTTCAGTTTCTATGTAGTTGTGCAGTTTTGAGTGAAGTTTCTGAATCTTGAATTCTAATTTGTTTACACTGTGGTCTGAGAGATGGTTTGTTATGGTTTCCATTCTTTTGCATTTGCCAAAGAGTATTTTACTTCCAATTATGTGGTCAATTTTAGAATAAGTGCGATGTGGTGCTGAGAAGGATGCATGTTCTGTTGATTTGTGGTGGAGAGTTCTGTAGATGTCTATTAGGTTCACTTGATCCAGAGCTGAGTTGCAGTACTGGATATCTTTCTTTATTTTCTGCTTGTTGATCTGATTAGCGGTGACAGTAGGGTGTTAAAGTCTCTCACTGTCACTGTGTGGGAGTCTAAGTCTCTTTGTAAGTCTCTTAGAACTTGCTTCATGAATCTGGGTCCTCCTGTAATGGGTGCATATATATTTAGGACAGTTAACTCTTGCTGAATTGATACCTTTACCATTATGTAATACTCTTCTTTGTCTCTTTTGATCTTTGTTGGTTTAAAGTCTGTTTTATCAGAGACTGGGATTGCAACCTCTGCTTTTTTTTTTTTTT
>NW_012106542.1:1378912-1383712 GCF_000951045.1 Mandrillus leucophaeus
TTTTTTTTTTTTTTTTGAGATGGGGTTTCACTCTTTTGCCCAGGTTGGAGTGCAGTGGCTCGATCTCAGCTCACTGCAACCTCCACCTTCCAGTTTCAAGAGATTCTTCTGCCTCAGCCTCCCAAGAAGCTGGGATTACAGGCACCTACCACCATGCCCGGCTCATTGTTGTGTTTTTAGTAGAGACAGGGTTTCATCATGTTGGCCAGGCTGGTCTCGAACTCCTGACCTCGTGATCGACTCACCTCAGCCTCCCAAAGTGCTGGGATTACAGGTGTGAGCCACCAAGCCAAGTCCCCCTCTCTTTTTTTTTTTTTTTTGAGACAAGGTCTCACTCTGTTGGCCAGGCTGAGGGTAGTGGTGTCATCACACCTCACAGTGGCCTCAACCTCTCAGGCTCAGGTGGTCCTCCCACTTTAGCTTCCCAGGTAGCTGGGACTACCGGCACGTGCCACCAGACCTGGCTAACTTTTTGCATTTTTTCTAGAGATCGGATTTTGCCATGTTGACAGAGCTGGTTTCAAACTACTAGGTCCAAGCAATTCACCCTCCTCAGCCTCTCAAAGTGCTGGGATTACAAGTGTAAGCTACCATGCCTGGCCAAAGCTTGATAATTTCTTTGATTGTTCAACAGTATTATATTATATGGATGTACCACAATTTGTTTATCCATTCACCTATTGAAAGACATCTTGGCTGCTTCCAGTTTGAGGCAATTATGAATAAAGCTACTATAAACACTCAAGTGACATTTTTGTGCAGACACAAATTTTCCACTCATTTTGGTAAATATCTAAGGAGTAGCATAGCTGGAATATATGGTAAAACTCTGTTTTTAGTTTTGTAAGAAACTCGTAAAGTTTCCCAAGGGGCTGTTCCGTTTTTGCATTCTTATCAGCAACGAGTAACCATTCCTATTGCTCTACATCTTCATCAGAATTTGGTGTAGTCAGTTTGGAGGATTTTAGCCATTGTAATGCATGTGTAGGTGTAGCTCATTGCTGTTAATTTGCAATTCGCTAATGAAAAATGATGTTGGGCACCTTTTCATAGGTTTATTTGCCATTTGCATAGCTTCTTTGGTGAGGTGTCTGTTCAGATTTTTTGCCCATTTTTTGTTTGTATCATTTGTTTCTTATTGTTGAATTATAATATGTTCTTTGTATATTTAGAATAACAGTCCTTTATTGAATATGTGTTTTGCAAGCATTTTCACCCAGTCTGTGGCTCATCTTTTCATTCCATTCACAGAATATTTTTGCAGATCAGAAAATTGTAATTGTACTGAGCTCTGTTATCTTTTTTGTTCCTTCATAGATTGTGCTTTTGATATTGTACCTAAAAACTCATCAGAAAACCCAGCATCATCTAGATTTTCACCTATGTGTGCTAACTTTTAGAAGTTTTATAGATTTGCAGTTCACATTTTGATTTGGGATCCATTTTGAGTTGATTATTGTGAACAATATGAGATCTGGGCCTAGATTAATTTTTTTCTGTACATATCTAGTTGTTCCTTTCAAAAAAAAAAAGACTGTCCTTTTTCATTGAATTGGCCTTGCACTTCTGTCAAAGATTAGTTGACTATATTTGTGTGAGTCTATTTCTGGGCCACCTCTTTTGTCCCCTTGATCTAATTTGCCTATTCTTTTGCCAATACCAATGCATTTTGGATACTATAGGTTTAAAGAAGTGTTGAGTTTTTGGAATTTTTTACATAAACAATGACCTCTGTAGAAGAAAAACAAAACAAAACAACAACAAAAATGTGTTTCATATTTCCCAATCTGTGTATTTTTTATTTTCCTTTTGGTTTCTTTTTTCTTATGATGCATTATATTTTCTATAAAACAAATTTTATTTCATTTTTTTATTATACTTTAACTTCTGGGATACAAGTGTAGAATGTGCAGCTTGTTACATAGGCATACCAATGCCATGGTGGTTGGCTGCACCCATCAACCCATCATCTACATTAGGTATTTTTCCCAATGCTATCCCTCCCCTAGCCCCCCATCCAACCACAGGCCCCGGTGTATGATGTTCCCCTCTCTGTGTCCATGTTCTCATTGTTCAACTCCCATTTATGAGTGAGAACATGCAGTGTCTGGTTTTCTGTTCTTGTGTTAGTTTGCTGAGAATGATGGTTTCCAGCTTCATCCATGTCCCTTGCAAAGGACATGAACTCGTCATTTTTGTGACTGAATAGTATTCCATGGTGTATATGTGCCACATTTTCTTTATCCAGTCTATCATTGATGAGCATTTGGGTTGGTTCCAAGTCTTTGCTATTGTGAATAGTGCCACAATAAACATACGTGTGCATGTGTCTTTATATAAGAATGATTTATAATCCTTTGAGTATATACACAATAATGGGATTGCTGAGTCAAATGGTATTTCTAGTGCTAGATCTTTGAAAAATCAACACACTGTCTTCCACAATGGTTGAACTAATTTACACTCCCACCAACAATGTAAAAGCGTTTCTATTTCTCCATATCCTCTCCAGCATCTATTGTTTCCTGACTTTTTAATGATCACCATTCTAAATGGTGTGAGATGGTATTTCATTGTGGTTTTGATTTGCATTTCTCTAATGACCAGTGATGATGAGCATTTTTTCGTATGTTTGTTGGCTGCATAAATGTCTTGTTTTGAGAAGTGTCTGTTCGTATCCTTCATCCACATTTTGATGGTGTTGTTTTTTTCCTATAAATTTGTTTAAGTTCTTTGTAGATTCTAGATATTAGGCCTTTCTCAGATGGACAGATTGCAAAAATTTTCTCCCATTTTTTTAGGTTACCTGTTCACTCTGATGATAGTTTATTTTGGTGTGCAGAAGCTCTTTATTTTAACTAGATCCTATTTGTCTATTTTGGTTTTTGTTGTCATTGCTTTTGGTGATTTAGTCATGAAGTCTTTGCCCATGCCTATGTCCTGAATGGTATTGCCTAAGTTTTCTTTTAGGGCTTTTATGATTTTAGGTCTTATGTTTAAGTCTTTAATCCATCTTGAGTTAATTTTTGTATAAGGAAGGGATCCAGTTTCAGCTTTCTCCATATGACTAGCCAGTTTTTCCAACACCATTTATTAAATAGGGAATCCTTTCCCTACTGCTTGTTTTTGTCAAGTTTGGCAAAGGTCAGATGATTGTAGATGTGTGGTGTTATTTCTGAGGCCTCTGTTCTGATCCATTGGTTTACTTATCTGTTTTGGTACCAGTACTGTGCTGTTTTGATTACCGTACCCTTGTAATAGAGTTTGAAGTCAGGTAGCATGATGCCTCCAGCTTTGTTCTTTTTGCTAAGGATTGTCTTGGCAATGCAGGCTCTTTTTTGACTCCATATGAAATTTAAAGTAATTTTTTCAAATTCTCTAAAGAAAGTCAATGGTAGCTTGATGAGGATAGCATTGAATCTATAAATTACTTTGGGCAGTATGGCCATTTTCACAATATTGATTCTTCCTTTCCATGAGTATGGAATGTTCTTCCATTTGTTTGTGTCCTCTCTTATTTCCTTGAGAAGTGGTTTGTAGTTCTCCTTGAAGAGGTCCTTCACATCCCTTGTAAGTTGTATTCCCAGGTATTTTATTCTCGTTGTAGCAATTGTGAATGGGAGTTCATTCATGATTTGGCTCTCTGTCTGTTATTGGTGTATAGGAATGCCTAAGATTTTTGCACATCGATTTTGTATCCTGAGGCTTTGCTAAAGTTGTTTATCAGGTTAAAGAAATTCGGAGATGAGACAATGGGGTTTTCCAAATATACAATCATGTCATCTGCAAACAGAAACAATTTGACTTCCTCTTTTCCTACTTGAATACCCTTTATTTCTTTCTCTTGTCTAATTGCCCTGGCCAGAACTTCCAATACTACGTTGAATAGGAGTGGTGAGAGAGGGCATCCTTGTCTTGTGCTGGTTTTCAAAGGGAATGCTTCCAGTTTTTGTCCATTCAGTATGATATACACTGTGGGTTTGTCATAAATAGCTCTTATTATTTTGAAATACATTCCATGAATACCTAGTTTATTGAGAGTTTTTAGCATGAAGGGCTGTTGAATTTTGTCAGACACCTTTTCTGCATTGAGATAATCATGTGGTTTTTGTCATTGGTTCTGTTTATGTGATGGATTATGTTTATTGATTTGCATATCTTGAACCAGTCTTGTATCTCAGGGATGAGGCCAACTTGATCATTGTGGATAAGCTTTCTGATATGTTGCTGGATTTGGTTTATCAGTATTTTATTGAGGATTTTCCCATCGATGTTCATCCGGGATATTAGCCTAAAATTTTCTTTTTTTGTTGTGTCTTTGCAAGGTTTTGGTATCAGGATGATGCTGATCTCATAAAATGAGTTAGGGAGAATTCCCTCTTTTTCTATTATTTGGAAAAGTTTCAGAAGGAATGGTACCAGTTCCTCTTTGTCCCACTGGTAAAATTTGGCTCTGAATCTGTCTGGTCCTAGACTTTTTTGGTTGGTAGACTATTAATTACTGCCTGAATTTCAGAACTTATTATTGGTGTATTAAGGGATTCGACTTCTTCCTGGTTTACTCTTGGGAGGGTGTATGTGTTCAGGAATTTATCCATTTCTTCTAGATTTTCTAGTTTATTTGCATAGAGGTGTTTATAGTATTCTCTGCTGGTAGCTTGTATTTCTGTGGAATCAGTGGTGATATCCCCTTTATCATTTTTTTTTTATTGTGTCTATTTGATTTTTCTCTCTTTTCTTGTTTATTAGTCTTGCTAGTTATCTATCAATTTTGTTCACCTTTTCAAAAAACCAGCTTCT
>NW_012106542.1:1384537-1402518 GCF_000951045.1 Mandrillus leucophaeus
TTTTTTTTTGGCTTTCCATTTGCTTGGTAAATTTTCCTCCATCCCTTTATTTTGAGCCTATGTGTGTCTTTGCATGTGAGATGTGTCTCCTGAATACAGCACACCAATGGGTCTTGACTCTATCCAATTTGCCAGTCTGTGTCTTTTAACCGAGGCATTTATCCCATTTACATTTAAGGTTAATATTGTTATATGTGAATTTGATCCTGTCATTTTGATGCTAGCTGGTTATTTTGCCCGTTAGTAGATGCAGTTTCTTCATAGTGTCGATGGACTTTACAATTTGGTATGTTTTTGCAGTGGCTGGTACTGGTTGTTTCTTTCCATGTTTAGCGCTTCCTTCAGGAATTCTTGTAGGGCAGGCCTGGTGGTGACAAAATCTCTCAGCATTTGCTTGCCTGTAAAGGATTTTATTTCTCCTTTGTTTATGAAGCTTACTTTGGCTGGATATGAAATTCTGGGTTGGAAATCCTTTTCTTTAAGAATGTTGCATAGTGGCCCCCACTCTCCTCTGGCTTGTAGGGTTTCTGCTGAGATCTGCTGTTAGTCTGATGGGCTCCCTTTGTGGGTAACCCGAACTTTTCTTTCTGGCTTCCCTTATCGTTTTTTCCTTCATTCAACCTTGGTGAATCTGAATTATGTGTCTTGGGGTTGCTCTTCTCGAGGAGTATCTTTGTGGTGTTCTTTGTATTTACTGAATTTGAATGTTGGCCTGCCTTGCTGGGTTGGGGAAGGTCTCCTGAATAATATACTGAAGAGTGTTTTCCCATTTGGTTCCATCCTCCCCATCACTTTCAAGTACACCCATCAAACGTAGATTTGGTCTTTTCACATAGTCCCATATTTCTTGGAGGCTTTGTTCATTTCCTTCACTTTTTTTTCCCCTCTAATCTTGTCTACTCACTTTATTTCATTGAGTTGATCTTCAAACTTTAATATCCTTTCTTGCACTTGATTGATTCAGCTATTGATACTTGTGTATGCTTCATGAAGTTCCCATGCTGTGTTTTTCAGCTCCATCAAGTCATTTATCTTCTTCTCTAAACTGGTTCTTCTCTAAACTGGTTATTCTAGTTAGCAATTTGTCTAACCTTTCTTCAAGGTTCTTAGCTTCCTTGCATTGGATTAGAACAAGCTCCTTTAGCTCAGAGGAGTTTGTTATTACCCACCTTCTGAAGCCTACTTCTGTCAATTCATCAAACCCATTCTTTGTCCAGCTTTATTCCCTTGTTGGTGAGGAGTTGTGATCCTTTGGAGGAGAAGAGGTGTTCTGGATTTTGGAGTTTTTAGCCTTTTTCTGCTGGTTTCTCCCCATCTTTGTGGATTTATCTACTTTTGCTCTTTAATGTTAGTGACCCTCAGATGGGGTCTCTGAGTAGACATACTTTTTGTTGGTGTTGTTACTGTTCCTTTCTGTTTGTTAGTTTTCCTTCTAACAGTCAGGCCCCTCTTCTGCAGGTCTGCTGGTGTTTGCTGGAGATCCACTCTAGACCCTGTTGGCCTGGGTATCACCAGTGGAGGCTGCAGAACAGCAAAGATTGCTGCTTGTTCCTTCCTCTGGGAGCTTTGTAACAGAGAGGCACCCACCAGATGTGAGCGAAAGCTCCCCTGTATGAGGTGTCTGTCGGCCCCCATTGAGAGGTGTCTCCCCATCAGGATACACAGGAGTCAGGGACCCACTTGAGGAGGTAGCCTGTCCCTTATCAGAGCTCGAACACTGTACTGGGAGATCCACTGCTCGCCTAAGAGTTGTCAGGCAGTGACATTTAAGTCTGCTGAAGTTGCGCCCAGGTGCTCTGTCCCAGGGAGATGGGGATTTTACCTTTATGTCCCTGATTGGGGCTGATGCCTTTTTTTGAGAGATGCCCTGACCAGAGAGGAGAAAATCTAGATAGGCAGCCTGGCCCCAGCGGCCTTGCTGAACTACGATGGGCTCCGCCCAGTTCAAACTTCCCTGCAGCTTTGCTTACACGGTGATGGTAAAACTGCCTACTCAAGCCTCAGCAGTGGCAGACACCCCTCCTCCTACCAACCTCGAGCATCCCAGGTCAACCTAACACTGCTGTGGAGAATTTCAAGGAGAAATTCAAGCCAGTGGATCTTAGCTTGCTGGGCTCTGTCAAGGTAGGACCCACTGAGTCAGGTACGAGAGGGAATCTCCTGGTCTGCCAGTTGCAAAGACTGTGGGAAAAGCTGATATCTGATACGGATATCTGGGCTGGAGTGCACTGTTACTCCTCTGGTACAGTCTCTCACGGCTTCCCTTTTCTCCTTTTCTTTTCTTACTGCATTTGCTAGGTCTTTTAATAATGTTGAATAGGAGTGAGAAGACAGAACATACCTTTTGTCACTCTTAGAAGGAAATAATGAGTTTCTCACCATTTAGCATGATGTGAGTTATAAACCTTCTGATGATTACACTTATCAAGTTGAGGACACTTCCCTTTAATGTTAGACCACTGAGAGTTTTGATCATTAACAGATATGGATTTTTGTCAAATATTTTTCATCACCTCTTGATATGCTTGGTTAAATTACTTATTTTTACATTTGAACCAGCTTTACACAGCTAGAATAAATCCCATTTGGTTGTGGTATAAAGGTTTTATCTTTTTTTTTTTTTTAAATAAATTGATGGATTTGGGCCTCATAGAGCAAGTTAGAAAGTGCTTATCTCTGTTTCTATTTTGTAAAAGACCTTGTAAATGATTGGTATAATTTCATAAATAAATGTTTTGGGGCACTCACCAGAGAAACAATCTGGCTCTGGTTATTTCTTTATTTGGAAGTTAATTATTGATTAAACTGTGTTTAATACATATAATAATATTAAGATTATTTTTATAGTAACCAGCGTTTCAAATAATACTGCCTGTTTGCCCTTTCCATCCCTTTATTCTGATGTCTCCAATCTCCTCCATATTCCATTCATTTTTAGAGGAACTAAAGTGGTCTAGACAATTTTAGAATATTTCTAAAGAGAAGTTGGGTGGGTAGAGTTTGGGTGAAGTGGGATGTGGCTATCAGCCAATTTACCGTTTAGGGAAGTTGTTGACAGCTGTCCAGGATAGGATGAATTTTCTGATTACTTCAGCTGCCAGTTGTATCAACTCACTTGGCATCCTGATACCATAAGTGCATGGAAGAAACAAGATTTAACATGTAGTCTGTGAGAAATGCTTTTAACTGTGAGTTGTGCAAAATTCATATTGGAAGATTCACTCTACTTTGAATCTAATCAAACCTGAAGTTGTACCTTGTCAGAAAGGTGCAATAATATTGCATAAAATATAGTTACTACACCATTTCTGTGGGAATAATGTAGAAGTTAATTAACTAGAATTTCTATGATTGAGACATAAATTTGGAACAAAATGCATTAGCAATCACAAGTTTGTGCTTAGTCATACATTTTTATTCCAACTAATAATCCTAAACAAACAAGCAACCACTGCTCAATTATGCTAATGGAAAGCTTCAACTATAAAAACAATGCTATAAACTTGGTTTTATATAGATAATCTCAAAATGTACATATGGACAAATATAGGAAAATAAAGCTTTAAGGAGATAATTTATTTAAAAATTGAATTTCACTGACCAAAGTTGAGGTATTTGCCAATTAAAAAAAAAGTATTGTAACTATTTTTTTTCTGGTCATTATAACATCCTGCTCTACAGAATTTTGTATCCATAATCTTATAGTTTTTATTCTTTAGGAGGGTTCACTGAATTTTATAAAATGAGTAAGATTCAGATCTCGTAAAATTTGAACTCATTGCTGATTTTGAAATCATTTATGAGATGTACTCATGCTGAGTACATCTGAGTTGAACTTCTTTTGACTGAGATCTTTTACTCTAGTAATATTTTCTGCCTTTGAGACTCCTTTGATCAGTAGTAATCACAATTATCTGAGATTTTTTTTTATTTCCACTGCGTGCTATATATTTTCCATTTTTGATTTTAAATCCTTGTGTATGTGTATTTTTAGATGTGTCTCTTGTAAACAGCATATTCTTGGCCATGCTTTTGTTTATGCATTCATAACCCCTGTTTTTAACTAACTACTTTAGTCCATCTGATTTAATATTATTCCTTGCATATTTAGAGGTTTAGAGGTTTTATGTTTTCCTTTGTTTTAACTTGTTTTACAATGCTTTTTGCATTATTGAAAATTGTTTCAATTGTTGACCTATCTTCTAACTTGATCCCTTATACTGTATCAAATTGTTTGTAAGCCCCCTCTATGTTCTTGAAATGATTAGCTATATGATGGTTTTAAAATATGATAGCCAATTATTTGATAATCCTCCCATCAGAAATTTGACCAGTATTTCCTCACCTTAAATCTATACTGGCATTAATGACTGGTTTATAATTAATAAAATGAAGTGACACTGAGGGACTTTTGAGGGTAAGTCAACAGGCCATGCAGCTTCCTCCTGTGAGATATGTGCTCTTGAAGAAGCTGGCCACAACTACTCTAAGACTGCCATGCTTGAGAAACAACTGTCAACACTCCCAACTAGGCTCCCAGCCAACAGGTTATCGATGTCAACCACCAGTCCAGTAAAGCCATCAGATGACTACAGTCCCAGCAAATATATAACTGCAGCTGAAATAACATTTCTATACATGAAATATTAATAATTACATTGGTGGAAGTTTAAAATCTTGGAGAAGCCTACTCAATAGTTCCTTAGACAGTTTTTTTTTGGATAAACATAGAAATTGATGCTTATTGTCTTAAAGTTTAGAACTTGTATATGTTTTATCTGAGTTCCTTCTTCAGAAAATGACCTTCAGGCCACTGAAATAAGTATCAAATAACTGAGATGCAACAGATCAGAACATCCAGAGAATGAGATGGCATTCATTATGATTGCTTCCTTGCCCTCCCTACTTCTTATTTTCCTACACATTGTTTCATTTCTTCCCTACTGTGTAAACCTCTAGTTTTAATCTGTCTGGAAGATTTGAGACTGAGCTCCCATCTCCTCCACCGCAGCACCTGATTAAGCCTTCTTCTTTGGCAACACTAGCCATCTCATCATCTCATTCATTGACTTCCTGTGTAGCAAGTGGCAGGACCTAGACTGAACCCCTGGCGGTTCTGTAATATCAGATTGTGGTGGTGGTGGTTGTTTTTTCTGAAAATCACCTCTTCTGTTGCTTTCAATTCCATTCTTGAAGATGATTTTGTAGAGAAAGTAAGGCAGAGAGAGTTTTCAGTGACTTGAAGATAATTTAAACTATGTCTTTTATTTCTACAAGTATGAATATGTTATTTTACTATTTGTGCTCAATAATTCTAATAACCAGGATGTCTTTGGGGTCTATTTCTGCTGTCCCTTGTTTATACTGATCCTGGCTTGTGTGACTGTATGTTTCATAATCCTTGTTTGTTCAATAGTTTGTCTGAAAGCTAATTTTAGAAATAACGTGAGATTTTAGACAATCTGCTATGGCCGCCAAATAAATTTAACCGTCATTTCTAGACAGCCCCTTCAGAAAATTGACAGAGTTAAAGGAAAAACAGCCCCTCCTTACAAACTAGGAACGGAAAACATCTGCCTTGCATGCAGCCTTTTAGAGTAGGGGACCCAAGCAAGGCCTTTTATTCTGTGATTTCTTTGTTGGAAGGAGCTAAACCGCATTAATTTAAGCCAAGGCATCCCCCAGGAGCTTACCTCTATTTTTAGTCACTTCCTTACTTGTGAAAGACCTTAGGAAAAATCTAAACTCAAACCCAAACCCTCTTTGGGGTACAAGCTCAAAGAACTAGTTTAATTTGCCACTTCATCAATCTCCCTCCCCGGATTGTTGGTGGTGATTTGTTGTTGTTTACTTCTTTATTTTATAGTTCAGTTATCTCCCTGTGAAATCTCTAATCTTTTAGAGTAGATTTTGGGGGGCTTCCAACCACAAATTTTTTCAGGATGAGGCTTGGTCAGGCTCCTACTATGTAATGACAAGAAGATAAAAATCTCACTCAGTTTATTTTTACTTAACTGTGTGTTGTTTAGCTTCACAATTGCACTTTTCATAATTTTTATTACCAAGCTTCCTGTTAACAGATGATCATTTTAACTATGGTTTTGTCCTGTGCTCTTAGTATCCCCTGGAGAACCCGGAATGCAAAGTTAAGACACACAATTATTAGGGGGCACCTTTGTGCTAAGGCTTTCACATAGATTACATTTCATCAACACGACAACCTCATGTAGTAGATATCCAATTGTTAAAATAATTTTGTAAATTAGGAAAATGTAATTATATAAAGTGTATCAGTCTGGGTTCTCGAAAGAAAAAAAAAAAACCAATAGGATATATATTCCAGCATGCTGGAAATGGAGGCAGGATTTCTATGCTGTAGAATTCTTTTTATTTTTCAGCCAGAATTCTTTTTATTTTGAGATGAAGTCTTGCTCTGTTGCCCAGGCTGGAGTGCAGTGGCATAATCTCTTGGCTAACTGCAACATCTGCCTCCAGGTTAAAGTGATTCTTCTGTCTCAGTCTCCTGAGTAGCTGGGACTACAGGTGCATGCCACCATGCCTGGTTAATTTTTTGTATTTTTAGTAGAGGCTGGGTTTCACTGTGGTAACCAGGATGGTCTCGAACTATTGACTTCGTGATCCACCCACCTCAGTTTTGCTCTTAAGATCTTCAGTCCAGGTGTGGTGGCTCATGTCTGTCATCCTAGCACTTTGGGAGGCTGAGGCGGGTGGATTGCATGAGCTCAGGAGTTCAAAACCAGCCTGGCAACACGGTGAAACCCCGTCTCTACTAAAAATACAAAAAAAATTAGCCAGGAATGGCAGCATGCGCCTGTAGTCCCAGCTACTCTGTCGCCCAGGCTGGAGTGCAATGGCAGGATCTCACCTCACTGTAACCTCTGCCTCCTGTGTTCAAGCAATTCTACTGCTTCAGCCTCCTGAGTACCTGGGATTACAGACATGTGACACCATGATCAGCTCATTTTCATATTTTTGGTAGAGACAGGGTTTCACCATGTTGCCCAGGCTGGTCTCGAACTCCTGACCTCAAGTGATCTGCCCACCACAGCCTTGCAAAGTGCTGGTGTCACCTGATTGTAACTGTAATCACATCTACAGAATACCTTCACAGCAATATGTAAACTAGTATTTGATCAAACAACTGGATACCATATCATAGTCAACTTAATACATAAAATAAACCATCATGGTGAGATAACTAAGTTAAAAATCACATTTAATTAAATAGTAGAGCCTATTTTCAGAGATACATCTGGTTGATTGTGCTATCTTTCAGTTGGAACACACATCATCTTTATTTTAATAGATAAATCTTGAAGTTAATTTTAAAATGATATATTTGTATTCTTTGTTTTAGAATAGCATTATTGTTGTATTAAAAATCTATTATAGTTCCTTAAGCATAAATATTTTATATAGCATTTCTATATAGACATTTAAACTGACCCTTAAAAAATGTTAGAAATACTTTCAGTGTGCCCTCAAAACTAGCAAATATTGAAATCCCAAAACACCAATGAGTGGTAATTATTCAGCTTGACAAATGATGATTTTTTTTTGGAATTAATTATATCCCCAGTGCAAAGAAGATAGTCTAGATGTTAATGTGCTTAATAATGTTTATTTAAATAAATGAATGGGCAAAATCTTAAATTCATGTGTGGCTAAAATCTACTTAGGAAATCCTAGGTAAAATATATTAATGTCACATTAAGAGCCATTAGATAAATTAGGAAAAAGATTAAAAATAATTTTGGAGTATCTAAATAAGTGCTTATTTTTACGTTTTCATTACCTGTTCTTGATCATCCAATAATAGATATTTTTCTATAAATTAAGCATTCTGATCATATGGTTGATTACACTAGGATGTCATTTTTATATTGAGAAATAAATATCTTATGTTATTTTAATATTCAAAATTTGTATTATTATTCAAATTTAAATCACTAATATAGCTTAAACAGTCTTTTACAACTTGATTTGCTATTACTTCAATAGAAACTAATGCGGCTTATATTGGATGCTGACCCTTGAATCGTTAGTGAATCAGTCTACTGTGATTATCCAAGACTGATATAGAATGTGTTACATTTTCCACTTACAATTAACAAAAATGTGACGAATATAGTGCCTTATTACTGTATTTCACTGATGAAGTTACTTAAAGGATTTGATGTTCATTTGAAAATATAAAGAAATAAAAATGTTTCTTGTTACAGATATGTAAAGTATCTAATTCAATAACATCATTTTCACGATGATATATTATGAAAAATGGAAAAGGAAACAGTTTATTCTTAATTCATATCAATTTGTTTCTGCATTTTCCTTCCTTAGGAAAATATATAATACAGTACAACACAGTCGTTAAATGTATGGATCATGCTTTTAGCTAAGTCTACATATAAATCTTGTCTCCACAGTTTACTAGCCATGTGACCTTGGAGAAATGTCATAGTCTTTCTATACTTTTGTTTATCAGTAAAATGTCAAAATATTTCCTACTTTATGGATATAACTGAGTATTTAATGGTACTTGTGAGGAATAAATGAGATAAGTAAGAAGAATCAATGAGTAAGTACAGAGAACACAGTAAGCTCAACAAATACATACTGGCCAGTATTATCGTCATCAAAATAAGATTTCATTGAAATTTAAAAACATAAAATATATTTCCATTGTATGAATATAATTATTTTATGCATTGTGAAGCAATATTGATATTGAATTTTTTGTTATATTAAACCAAATCCTGTATGTGCAGTATTACAGAAAAGATAGCGCAGTAGGTAAGATTGTGACATTTGTATGATAAATCCATAGATTAAAATCAAGCATTAATACAATTCCATATTCTGTAACCTTAATCAGGTCAGTTAATATTTGTGAATTTCATCTTTTCATCAATAAAGCTGGTGTATTTATGTTTGTTTCATAGATAGTAACGTGAAGTATGCTAAAATAATGATGTGAAAAACAAGTTCATATACAGACAAGAAAATACAATAAAAGGTGGGGAAAAGAAATATTTAAATTAACAGGGATAAGGGGTTGGACTTCAATTAGAAGTAGAGGAAAGACATTCTCTTCTTGCTATAAAACATGAGGAAATATACATTCATTTATACAATTGTAAAAGCTACACTCACATAGTTTCTATTTTCCATGGGCAGAAAGAAGAAAAATCATCCACAGTCAGGAAATAATTGTTGAATTAGAATGTTTAAGTTTCTAGTTACATCCTCCTGAAATGTTTTGTGTGTGCCCCCAAACCATACAAATGTAGTTAACAACTTAATTTTTTTTCAGCAATTTATAGTTTCTCCAGTAAGTTCAGCTTATTGTTCCCCTTGGAAAGCAGGTAGCCATTATAATGATAATCAAGCTTCATTAATAAATATTGGAAGGAATTTTGATATGTTTAGGGATAATATTGGGTACTGGAGTAAATTGAAACATGAAAAAAGTTTGTTTTCTTTTTTAAAAAGGTAGTAAAATTTAAAAACATTCATTAAATAATTTTGTTTTCTTTTTTAAAAAGGCAGTAAAATTATCTTTTGAGAAAGAGATCCATGGTAGGTACCTTAAGGAATAAAGATTCATCAACATTATAAGCATATACAAAATATTTTCTATTTAAAAACATTTAAATCCTAAACATGAAAATGAAAATTATATGAGGTACTAAGGAGAGTATCTTTATATTTGACTGAAATTTGCCTTCTCGATACTTTCACACAATAACTGTAGCTTTTGTCTGTCTGTGAAGAAATGACATGAAATCTTGAGTGAAATCTGTTTTCAGATTTTGAAATCCACTTGCGCTACAATTTACCAGTCATATGACCCCAGGGAAATGTCATCGTTTTTTCTATATATATATATTTTTTCTTTCTTTCTTTCCTTTTTTTCTTTTGAGACTGAGTCTCGCTCTGTCGCCCAGGCGGGAGTGCAGTGGCGCAATCTCGGCTCACTGCAAGCTCCGCCTCCCGGGTTCAAGCGATTCTCCTGCCTCAGCCTCCCGAGTAGCTGGGACTACAGGGGCCCAGCACCACACCCAGCTAATTTTTTGTATTTTTAGTAGACACGGGGTTTCATCGTGTTAGCCAGGAGGGTCTCAATCTCCTGGCCTCGTGATCTGCCCCTGCCCGCCTCGGCCTCCCGAAGTGCTGGGATTACAGGCGTGAGCCACTGTGCCATGCCTCTATACTTTCTTTAAGAGTAAGATGGCAAAATATTTCCTACTTCATGAATATGTGCATGTACACTATTTAAATAGTAGCCAAGATGGCTGATATGATATAAAGAAGACTTCAACAATGAAATATCTTTCCATTTTAAAAATGTTAGCTAGTGCAGCAAGTTCATTATCTTTTTTACGCTCCCTTACCTTTCTCCCCTGCATAGATGTACCAGTGACGGATCAGCAAAATGCCCGACTCCGGTGGAGTGTGAATATCAGAACACTCTTTCCAGAGAGCAGATGTTGGGCAATACACTAAGTCAATGCCACGTAGCAACAAACTCCACATCTTATTAGACTAAAGCACTCATAATAAACCTCTGTTTTGATATGGGGTCTTAAGAGGGCACTCTTTATTTTCTAATTTCATATGCTTGTATTTTTATAAACTATCTTCTGGAATTATGAGCCTAAAGATAATGTATACATATGCACCTAACAGCTAAGCAGGAAAGTACAGTTGTATATATAAATTGTTAGTTGCTTATCTAAATATGACTAGAAATAACATTAATAGTAATCAATTAAATAGAAATAAATATATGCACACCCTACATGTATGTGTTTATATACACCCACACATATATACATATAATATATATTTATACAAATAAAGTACATTAAAAATATACATATATATTATGACCACATTGTATATTGTTATAAACATTTTATATCATATTTATGTATATTATAAGCACATCTTCTGTGTGTATGTGTGTGTGTTTGTGTATGCATAACCAGAGAATGGTTTTAAAATCCTACATTTTCATTTTTCGTAAATACACTTGGTTGCATTCAGAAATATTTAATAATACTTACATTACCCCATTTATGCCTAGTGTTCCACTATTGGAACATGTGGCGCATGTGGGAGTTATTTATATCTTACTGCTCAAGGTCATTGCCAAGGTCTGATTGCAAAAACTCGAAAGATTGCAACCATAGGTCTCAAATGGGTTAAGCCTTGTGAGGTGCTGATCTTCCTGAATTGCTGCATTATTTCTTCTGGCTTACATCATGTTTCCACTTCTTCCTTAACCAAGAGTGAAAGTAAATCTGAAGCATGGCAAATATAATTGTAATTTTTCTGAGTAGTTCATTGAATCACTTTCAAGTGTATTATTTTCTTCCGATTCTGTCTTTGGTGTCCCCCCACCCTTTGTTTATAATACTATATAGGTGAAACACATTATTCCTTTGACATCAAAATATCATGTGAATAAAAACATATATGAGAGGACTATATAAGAAAAATTGATACTGTTAAAAGTGATATTTTAAATGCTGGATGCTACTACCAGGTTTTCTTTTTTACTAGAAATGCAAATAAATGATTAATAGTTTATCCTGAGGCTTCTCTCCAATTTGCCTTCTCATAGGAAAGAGTTTATCTGTGCTGTAATTATAAGAATTCTACTCCTGGTCAGGATGGAATAAACTTACCCTCCCACTGCAAAAAAAACAAAAACAAACAAACAAACAAACAAAAAACTGGGAAACTGTACAGAAAAACAATGAATAAATGTTTTCAAAATTTGATAAAATGTATAAATCCACATTCTTAGAGACTTACCAAATCATACCATCTCTGAATTGTTGAAAATCAGTGATGAATGAAAAGATATTTTAACAACATCCAGAGAAAAGAAAAGAAAAAATGTACAGAGGAAAGAAAAACTCCACATACTACTTCAGTGAAACATGCATCCTAGTAGACGAAAGAATATAATTCTTAAAAGCTCAAAGCTGGGAAAAAAGGGAAAAAAATTAAAACCAGAAACAACCATTTGTAAAAAGCCCCAAACTAGAATTTTACAGCCAATAAAAATACCATTGAAAAATTAAGGAAAAATACTAAAATGTTCAGCGAAACCCTGAAATAATCTTTTCCCAGCAGACTGTTGGTATGAGAGCAATTAAATGAAATTTTTCAGGTAGGAGGGATTAATAACAAATGAAAACATTAATCTCCATAAAGGACCGAAGAGTACTGAAACTTGCAAATATGTAGGCATATAAAAAATATTTTGTATTTAGAAAAAAAATTAAAATATAATTGATTGCTTAAAGCAAAAATAATCAAAATAAAGCATGAGGAGTTTCTGACATATATAAAAGTAATATGTATAATAAAAATGAAGAAAAAATGAGGAAGAAAATGGAAACAACCTGTCAGAAAGCACTTACAGCATTAAGTGTTGTTATATCATTTGAAAACAAAATGTAGAAAGGTATATATGTCTATAATAAATATTGAGGAATCAATTTTCAAAATAAAGATATAAAGCTAATATTCCAACAGAAGAGATAAAATGGAATGTTATAAACTAGTCAGTTAAAATGAAGAAACGGAATAGAAAAACAAGCAAATAATAGAAAACATTTTTAAACCTTACCATATAAACAATTATGGTCAGCCCTCTATATCTACTGGTTTCACATTCATAGATTCAAGTTCCACATTTTCAGGTATCTTTATAGCAATGCCTCACTCTTCAGTACCAATTTTCTATATTAAGCCATTCATGTATTCCTATAAAGAAGTACCTGAGAACTGAGTAATTTACAAGAAAAAGATGTTTAATTGGCTGTTAGTTCTGCAGGCTGTACAGGAAACATAGCTCTGACGTCAGCTTCTGGAGAGGCCCCAGGAAGCTTGCAGTCATGGCAGAAGGTGAAATGGGAGCAGCCACTTCCCATGGCAAAAGCAGGAGCTAGAGAGAGAGAGAGAGAGACAGAGTGGGCGGGGAGGTTTCGTACACTTTTAAGTGGTCAGATTTTGTGAGAACTCACTATTAATAAAAATAGCACCAAGTTACCAGGGATATGTTCCCATGATACAAGCACCTCCCACAAGGCACTGGGGACTAACATTCAACATGGAATTTGGGCAGGGAAAAGTATCCAAACTATATCAGATGATATAGATGTAATTCTTTAAATTTGCTTGGAAATTACACCAAATGGCTTTATAAGGTCTTTCAGTTTATCAGACTGTAGCATAGAAAAATTGTGACGGTGCGTTTCCTCAAGATACTAATTATATGTTGGATAGTGTTTTTATATGTTCTTATAGACAACCTAGGATATGAAATAAGCTTCCATTAAATACAATGTTAACCACTGGAATGCATTTAGTGAATCCAGTGCCTCTAAGAATGATGAATTGCAATGTAAAATTTGTAGTAATTATCTTAATCAATGTTTCTTTTGCTACCAATTTAATTATTTTTCTGGTTTTGACTACCTTAAATGACCCATTAGTGTGTCCCAATGATGTTATTTCATACATGCATTTTAAACACTTGTGCTAGAAATATATTCAGAATAAATGATTTATTTGCATAAATTTCCATATGAATACCAATATAGAATGATGTCCTCAGACAATTTCAACACTCAATTACAGCAAACAGTTCACCAAGACGAAGGACTATTCTAGAACAAAGAAGCTAAACTGAAAAAACACCCAAATAATGCAAGAACTAAGATCAGATCTTAGTTTAGGAGGAAATTAACAAAGTTTTAGATGCATTTTTCGGACCCAAGAAAATTTGAATTTATACTCAACTTTAGATTGTATTATGGTTTATTATTAATTTTCTTAAGCACAATCTTAGTTTTGTTTTATATAGAGAGATACTTTCTCTCAAGGTATGCTAAAGTAGATGGATACAATATAAAAAGACAGCAGTTTAAACCTTTTGAGTCCATGTAGTGAGTATAAGTGATACTTATATCCTTCTTTTTTGTAGGATTGGAAATATGTATTATAAAAAGAACTTTGGGGAATTTTTTTGTTTTTCACCAAGAGGTTTTGGAATCTGCATATCAGATTGATTTTCCTTGGTTTTCAATGGTTTCTGGAAATTATCAAAAAGTAATTTCTCTGTCTCTGTGCTAAAATATTAAGGTTGGGAGAAAAACAGCTTAGCTCTTTGTTCTAGGAAACATCAGCTCTTGGGAGATAAGTTTGTGAGCCAACTAAAATAGCTTACTTTTCAGGACTAGCAGCTAGTGCACCAAGGCTCACTTCAAGATTTCCACCTTGGCTGGGTATGGTGGCTCATGCGTGTGATTCCAGAACTTTGGGAGACTGAGGTGGAAGGATCCCTTGAGCTTAGGAGTTTGAGACCAGCCCAGACAACATAGTGTGATCCAGTCTCTTCAAAAATAAAAAAAAGAAAAGAAAAATTGGCCAGTCCAGAGGCTAACAGGGTTTGGGGCCCACGTGAGTCCAGGGGTTCGAGGCTATAGTGGACCATGATCATGCCATTGCACTCAGGCCTGGGTGTCAGAATGAAACCTTGAGAGAAGAAAGAAAAGAAAAGAAAAGGAAGAAAAAGAAAGAGAGAAAGAAAGAAACAGAGAGAGGAGGAGGGGAAGGAAAGAAAGAGAAAGAAAGAAAAGAAAGAAAGAAAGAAAGAAAGAGAAAAAAGAAAGAAAAAAGAAAGAGAAAGAGGGAGGGAGGGAAGGAAGGAAGGAAAAGAGAGGGAGGAAGGAAGGAAGGAAGGAAAAGGAAAGAGAGGAAGGAAGGAAGGAAAGAAGGAAGGAAGGAAGGAAAGAGGGAAGGAAGGAAGGAAAGAAGGAAAGGAAAGAGAGAGGAAGGAAGGAAGGGAGGGAAAGAGAGAAAGGAAGGAAAGGAAGGAAGGAAGGAAAGAAGGAAAAATAATCCCATCTCAACCTCAACCAGATCTTGCTGCACAGTAGAGTATAAGAGTTTAAGACAATTGTGTAGGTATTGGGAAATTTAAACATCATATGAATATTAGATGATATTATACTATTGTTATTCATAGGTATTATATGTGATTCATGAAATATATGGGAGGCTTTTTTTGACCTTACAACATGCTGAAATATTTTGTGACAAACTATTATTTATTTTTAGATGGCATAGAAAAACCAATGATATATAGATAAATAAAACACAAGTAAGTATACACAGAACAAATGTGAAAATTTAGAGTGTAACTGGAAGATATACATATGTTAATTGCATTCATTTTCAACCTTTGTATGAAAACTTTCATCATAAAAAGTTTAGGAAATGTTTACGCTCAAAATCTTTCTAAGAAAGCATAGCAAACTTACTACTTCCTTATTGTTAATTGTGTCTCTCAGATGGTTATTTTGAGATTCCTGCAGTTTATCAAAAATCTTGTGAATATTTTAGTTTGAGAATCTAAAGTATTTTTAGTATCCTACCAAAGAGCTTTTCCAGTTTTTTCAAAATCTCATTCTCAGAAATCTAAAAACAGACATTTACATTTTATATCAAATGTTCTGTATTATTTCTTGAATAGATTCTTTAGGAAAAAATGCACATACACACCTATGCTTACATACACACATACACAAACACATATACATATATTTGCATAATGACACATATATTTAATATTAAGCAAAACTCCCTTCTAATATTTTAAATGAGAGAAGAAAAGCAAAATAATAAACACAGCTATTTTAGCCTCTAATGAAAGAAATGGTATTCGAGAATTTTGAAAATGATAGAGTTCTCTGCTGAAGCACTCCATCAGATTCATGAATCACTGCCTCTGTGCTTCAAGAGTGTTATTACAATTTGAAAAGGGGAGACAGAACAAGAAAAAAAAAAGTTTTAATTCTGATCTGAAAAAAAAAAAAGGAATAAAAAATCATGGCATTGACATCTGAACTTTCAAACAGGTGAATGAAAGGCCTATTTTCAATGGACAGCCCCTGACTTGTATTTAATTCAAAATTACTATTCTTGCCATTTCAAATTCCAGGGAAATTGGCAATCTGGTGTTGCAAATGCTGAAAGTGAACAAGATCGTCACACAAAGGCAAATACCATATGTGTCAGACTTAAAATAGAAGCAATTTTATTTTGAGGTTTGGATGATAAAATATCCACTAATATTTTCTTTGTTTGGCATTTACAATGCTAGATAATTCTAAGAAAATAATAATAATATCTATGGTTTATATGTTAAACGTTTTTTAACATTTATTATGAATGGATTTTATAGAGACAGAACTGTACATAAACACACAGATATGTACATATGTATGTATGTATATAAATGCATATGTGTATATATGTATGAATATATATATGCAAACACATATTTGTGTAGGTATACATGTAAAAATTCTATGGGATATATGTACATTATACATATGTACATATGTTCACACATGCACATGCACATATTATGTGTATGTGGGTTTTTTTAAAGAGGGAAAGGGTCTTGCTATGTTGTCCAGGATGAACTTGAACTCCTGGTCTCAAACAATCCTTCAGTCTGATCCTCCTGAGTAGCTTGAACTATAAGCATGAGCCACTATACCTGGAATCATGTGTATATTTTTAAAGCTTTGTTTTGTCAGGTTTCAACGTAAGAGAACAGAATCATTTTGAGTTTCTAAAACAGAATTTAAAAGGGCATTGCTTATGAAAGTAATCCAGTGCTGAGAAGTCATCAGGGTGCAATCCAGAGAATAGCGATAGCAGAAAGCCACTCTTAGGAGGCCCTCTAGGAGGCTAGCAGAACAAACGAAAGGGCAGAGTTATTTTCAAACACAAAACCCAATCTGGAACAAAACTGGCAAATTCTGCTTATTCTTAAACTTGCAACCAGAAGGAAAGAAACTACTGTCACTTTTGCTTCAGCAGGAATTCAAAATGTATGAGAGGACAATAGTTTCATGGAGGAAAATGAGAAAATATTGTGATAGTTTCATGTTCTATAAGAGTTTATTAGATGAAGTTCATAGGAGGCCATTGTTTTGAACTGAACATTTACACTAGGCCCTGACAGACCAGACCACACCCGAGATACCACACAATCAAACTGAACTTTAAAACAGGCCAGTTTTAGAAAAACCAGGAGATTCAATACAACCAATCAGAAGGGGCCCAATTTACCTGAGCCAGCAAGATAAGGAAGTCCCTTCTGTTTCAACCCTGTGATAAAACCAAGTTTGAAAGCCCTATCCACTTGTTTCTTATTCAGCTCCTTTCTGCATCTAAGCTGACTCCCTCTGATCAGTTCGGTAGAGCATCTTTCCAAGTCTTTCGATGAGATGCTGCCCTCTTCATAAATCACTAAAAAAAAAAAAAAAAAAAAAAAAAGGGCTATATCAAGTGATAGCTAGAACAAATAGTGAGTTGTTTTCATAGCCCTAAGCTTTACTAGACAGAAACTCAAAAGGAGTCCCCTCAGGGACACAGCCTTAGGCTGCTAGAAGCCAAGTTAAAGCTTGGTCAAGTCTTAGAGCAGAGGTTTGCACAGAGTCTTTTTTGCTGTGTGATGTCAGCTCCTCCACATAAGATGGTATGGAGTAACTTAAATTAATACCAGGTGTGTCAGCCACTGACAAACTACTTCAGTCATGAAAGCTTTATTGATGGGATGCTGTGATGGTGAATAAGGCATTTTGGAAAATACAAGAATTGTCAAATTAAATTTACAGAAGGCTCTTGGTTTGGACTGAGCTCCTGCACTAGACCCTGCAGACCAATGCAAAATGGAGTTACTCATAATGGAGTTCCACACCAACAAGCCAAAATGAGGCTGTTTATCTGACCTTCTAAGAAATCAAGAGAGAGAAATAGCCAAATCCCCAAACAGGACAGTTTAGCCAGCATGATAAGGAAGTCCCTTTGCTTAACCTTTACCAAAAAAAAAGTAATTGAAACAACCAATTCACTTTTTGTTC
>NW_012106542.1:1402568-1404446 GCF_000951045.1 Mandrillus leucophaeus
CATATCTTTATTTTTGAGTAGGTGGGATATTTGGAAATGAGGTAGACTTTCTAAATGGCTTTCAAATATGTTTAGCAGCCTTTTATTTGCTTGCTGTTAATTTTTTGCATGACTGGGAAATATCCACGATGGGCAGAAAAAGTTGTTTTCCTGTTTTGTAGGATTATCTTAAGGTATTTGTCAAACTCTGGGTGGCAGGCAGCAGGAAATACCTGGGCACCGGCAGCATCCAGGCAGGGCGTTCTGCCTTTGTGCAAAACATGTTGTTCTTAATTCCCAAAGTGAGATGTCTCAGGAAGCAGTTGCATACTGCAATCAATGGGCCACAGTGGGTCCATATGTACTGCACTATAGGAGCCACAGCCAGATCAAACACTCAGTTGAGACCAGTTCAGGGAAAGGACGTGAGCATGGTAGTGTGGGTGGTGGCGAGTATGTCAAAGATAACCCAAACTGGATATTTGGTAAAGCTGTAAGTTCTGATAGTAGGGGAAAGAGGTAAGCTTCGTTCCGATTTTCAGAGATGACTTCAAGAGAAAAAAAAGGAGGATAAAGCGGGGAGTGATCTGGGACTCAAGAGGAATGAGTAAAGAATCGCTAAGGGTTGGTTAGGGTAAACGCAGGGAGGTCAGCAGCGTCTGCTAGCTGGCAATGATCAAAGTTAGGACTCTATCCTCCCACAAAGAGCGGGAGACACTGTCCTTTCTGACAATTACACTTCAAAGGAATGGTTTTCAGGTCCTTGAGACGTCACTCCTGAGCTGTAGGAAGTACATATAAATCTCAAATGGACACAGGAAGGATTCACAATTGAAAGCCCCTTTTAGTAAATAGTCTATTTTCTTAAAAAAAAAAAAAAAAAGGCCTATATCAAGTGATAGCTAGAACAAATAGTGAGTTGTTTTCATAGCCCTAAGCTTTACTAGACAGAAACTCAAAAGGAGTCCCCTCAGGGACACAGCCTTAGGCTGCTAGAAGCCAAGTTAAAGCTTGGTCAAGTCTTAGAGCAGAGGTTTGCACAGAGTCTTTTTTGCTGTGTGATGTCAGCTCCTCCACATAAGATGGTATGGAGTAACTTAAATTAATACCAGGTGTGTCAGCCACTGACAAACTACTTCAGTCATGAAAGCTTTATTGATGGGATGCTGTGATGGTGAATAAGGCATTTTGGAAAATACAAGAATTGTCAAATTAAATTTACAGAAGGCTCTTGGTTTGGACTGAGCTCCTGCACTAGACCCTGCAGACCAATGCAAAATGGAGTTACTCATAATGGAGTTCCACACCAACAAGCCAAAATGAGGCTGTTTATCTGACCTTCTAAGAAATCAAGAGAGAGAAATAGCCAAATCCCCAAACAGGACAGTTTAGCCAGCATGATAAGGAAGTCCCTTTGCTTAACCTTTACCAAAAAAAAAGTAATTGAAACAACCAATTCACTTTTTGTTCCCTGTTTCTGCTTTTGTCAAATGTTTTCTATCTATAAAGCCAATCTCTGCTCAGTTCATCAGAACACTCACTACTTTATAGAATGAGGTGCTGCCTGATTTTAGAGTTTCAAAGAAAAGCTGGTTAAGATCTTTAAACTAAATATTTGTAATTATGCATTTTATAGACATATCGTGCTGTCAGGAGAAAGGCAGTAAGAAAAGGTAAATACATCACTAGAAAGATAAAGCTTCCTCCATGTTAGAAAAGTTCAATGTAAGCAATTATTCATCAAATAATGGTTTTATATTGGGGATTACTATTGGCAATAGATTGGATTCTAAGCAGTGGAATTAGCCAGATCAGGCTGTGTGAAACAAGAATCACATTTTGACCTCATTATGGCTGATGTTGTGTGGCTGTGTCCCCACCCCAACCTCATCTTGAATT
>NW_012106542.1:1405061-1407572 GCF_000951045.1 Mandrillus leucophaeus
TGTTATCAATCTTCTAGCCTTCCTTTTTAAAAAGCCTTTGATGAACAAGATACAATATTATTAACCACTGCCAGTATCTCTATACTGCCAGTATAGAAATCCATACACCATGAGCTACCATTTTTCCCATACAAAATAAGACAACTAGATATATCAGTTAAAGTTTAAGGAGAGTTGAAAAAAAACTGTAAAATAATGCCTCTTTTACATTTATAGATCATTTGAAAAAATAGTTTCATAATCATATTTACATGTTATGAATTTGTTATTTTAAGTGAATTGTAAATCACAAATTAAAATATTTGAAATAGATATTTTTAAAATATCTGAATTCTACTTCTTAATATGATATAGAGGAACAATCAGAACGATTTAAGCCCAATTGTTTGAGTTCCCGGCCTTTCTGCTAGCAATTGTGAGTTCATTGCTTCTAATTTCAAAGGCCTTCAATTTGTTCCTTTGGAATTATTCTTTCCTTTTCTGTTTGTTCCCTATCTGTTCTTTATGTTTCTTTTTTTTTTTTTTTCTGTTTCACACTTCACTTAGAACAAAGTATAGCTCTAGCTACCGCTTTCTCTTTAGTTTCTCATAAAGCGGCATTCCTCAATCAGGATCCCTTTATACCAGTGGCTCTCCACTAAGTGCTCTTTTGTTCCCAAAGTGAGCATTTAACTATATCCAGATACATGATTCCTTTTCACCAATGTGTGTGTGCTACTGAGATCTAGTGGGTGGAGACTAGGGATTCTGCTAAATCCTATAGCACATAGGACAGCCCCCAGTAATAAAGATGTTTCTGGCTCATAATGTGAGAAGTGTCTGTTCTACACTTTTAAACATCCAAGACCCCCATTACTCATTAAACATTTAAGAGTGCTTTCTTTGTTACAATAATTATATATTTAGAAGGAAGCTGAGTTTATGATGAAGATTTCTGTCTTAAGGACCACACATCTGTAATACTGCAAAGGCTTGAGTCGAGCCTGAGTAAAAGAATTAGGGAGGTTCATGTGAAAATGACAGGCATGAAATCAAGTATTGATATACAATTCGTCAGAACAGAGAGAAGAAACTACGTTCAGAAATATATAGGTTATCCACTGCTGCATAATACAGTTTGGAAAATTCAGCAGCTCAAAACAGTAGACAATTATTATCTCCCAATTTCTGTGGGTTCAGAATCCAAGCAGTTTACTTATTCATTTTTTCAAGGTCTCTCATGAGACTGCAGTCAGGGCTTCTGCCAGGGTTACATTCTCATGTGAGGATCAACTGGAAAATAATCTGCTTTCAAACTCATGTGGTTGTTGGCAGAATTCAATTCCTTGAGGGGTGCTGGATTAAAAGCTTCAGCTTGTGTGTGGCAGCCAGCTGGAGGTCATCCTCAGTCCCTTGGTGCCTGTTGGGAGGAGGCTGCCCTTCACTCCTTGACATGTAGACCTCCCTTACACGCCTGTTTGCTTCATCAGAGCATATAAGCTAAGGAGGCAATAAAGACAGCCTGCTAACAAGATGCTGTTTTCATCCTAACATAGTATAAGCACAGAAGAGTTATCTCATCGCATTTGCCGTGTTATTTTGGTTAGAAGCAAATTATAGAACATAAGGAGTCACCCATGCTCAAAGGGAGCGTGTTGCACAAGGGCATGAATACCAAGATGCAGAAATCACTGGAGTCATTTTAGAGCCTCCTTGCAGCACAAGATAAAAAGGAGTATTTGATCCAGAGAATCTCCTGAGCTATCACTGTCTGAACATTATAGAAAGGAGCTAGGAAATAAGGAATATAATTATCAGATGAAATCAGCAGAACTGTGCACAATGAATTAATTGTAACGAAGAGGATATTTCTAGTAATTGCCAAGGATTACATATTATTTGTCACATTGAATAAGATAGTCTAACATAACACTTAAAGTCAATGACACCATAAACAAATCAAAGTTTGTATCAGTAAGAAGCCTAAATATGTTAACATATGTGTTTCAAAACCAGCTGTTTATAATAGAGTATGTGTTAGCACTGACACCTATTAAATGTATTTTTAATCAATTATATCAGGGTTTTTGAGATTCAGGAAAAGATACTCAATATAGAATTGTTTATGAAATACCACGTCCCTCTGCCTTAAAGAACTAACCTATGAATGAATTAAATACAACTGGAGCTACTGGAAAGATAAAAGTATATTGACTAAATATTTGTCTGTATAAGCAGGCAAGAAAATTTACACTCTGTTATTGCAGAAGCCATAATGTAACATTTTATAAAATCAGAAAAGTATATTTCACTTATATTTGAATAAGAATGCATTATGAAAGGCTTCAGGAGATAGTTACTTAGTATTATTTCTGCCAAGACTTTATTTCTACACTCTGTCTCACTAGGATCTTATCAAGGTTCTCCATCTATGATTTAAGTGATGTGTGTTTCTGACTAATAACGAATAATCTTGCATTCATACCAGGACTGTGATCTTTCTTTATGTTTCCTTGTCTGCAGCCTTCATGT
>NW_012106542.1:1409472-1435494 GCF_000951045.1 Mandrillus leucophaeus
GATTCTGCTAAATCCTATAGCACATAGGACAGCCCCCAGTAATAAAGATGTTTCTGGCTCATAATGTGAGAAGTGTCTGTTCTACACTTTTAAACATCCAAGACCCCCATTACTCATTAAACATTTAAGAGTGCTTTCTTTGTTACAATAATTATATATTTAGAAGGAAGCTGAGTTTACGATGAAGATTTCTGTCTTAAGGACCACACATCTGTAATACTGCAAAGGCTTGAGTCGAGCCTGAGTAAAAGAATTAGGGAGGTTCATGTGAAAATGACAGGCATGAAATCAAGTATTGATATACAATTCGTCAGAACAGAGAGAAGAAACTACGTTCAGAAATATATAGGTTATCCACTGCTGCATAATACAGTTTGGAAAATTCAGCAGCTCAAAACAGTAGACAATTATTATCTCCCAATTTCTGTGGGTTCAGAATCCAAGCAGTTTACTTATTCATTTTTTCAAGGTCTCTCATGAGACTGCAGTCAGGGCTTCTGCCAGGGTTACATTCTCATGTGAGGATCAACTGGAAAATAATCTGCTTTCAAACTCATGTGGTTGTTGGCAGAATTCAATTCCTTGAGGGGTGCTGGATTAAAAGCTTCAGCTTGTGTGTGGCAGCCAGCTGGAGGTCATCCTCAGTCCCTTGGTGCCTGTTGGGAGGAGGCTGCCCTTCACTCCTTGACATGTAGACCTCCCTTACACGCCTGTTTGCTTCATCAGAGCATATAAGCTAAGGAGGCAATAAAGACAGCCTGCTAACAAGATGCTGTTTTCATCCTAACATAGTATAAGCACAGAAGAGTTATCTCATCGCATTTGCCGTGTTATTTTGGTTAGAAGCAAATTATAGAACATAAGGAGTCACCCATGCTCAAAGGGAGCGTGTTGCACAAGGGCATGAATACCAAGATGCAGAAATCACTGGAGTCATTTTAGAGCCTCCTTGCAGCACAAGATAAAAAGGAGTATTTGATCCAGAGAATCTCCTGAGCTATCACTGTCTGAACATTATAGAAAGGAGCTAGGAAATAAGGAATATAATTATCAGATGAAATCAGCAGAACTGTGCACAATGAATTAATTGTAACGAAGAGGATATTTCTAGTAATTGCCAAGGATTACATATTATTTGTCACATTGAATAAGATAGTCTAACATAACACTTAAAGTCAATGACACCATAAACAAATCAAAGTTTGTATCAGTAAGAAGCCTAAATATGTTAACATATGTGTTTCAAAACCAGCTGTTTATAATAGAGTATGTGTTAGCACTGACACCTATTAAATGTATTTTTAATCAATTATATCAGGGTTTTTGAGATTCAGGAAAAGATACTCAATATAGAATTGTTTATGAAATACCATGTCCCTCTGCCTTAAAGAACTAACCTATGAATGAATTAAATACAACTGGAGCTACTGGAAAGATAAAAGTATATTGACTAAATATTTGTCTGTATAAGCAGGCAAGAAAATTTACACTCTGTTATTGCAGAAGCCATAATGTAACATTTTATAAAATCAGAAAAGTATATTTCACTTATATTTGAATAAGAATGCATTATGAAAGGCTTCAGGAGATAGTTACTTAGTATTATTTCTGCCAAGACTTTATTTCTACACTCTGTCTCATTAGGATCTTATCAAGGTTCTCCATCTATGATTTAAGTGATGTGTGTTTCTGACTAATAACGAATAATCTTGCATTCATACCAGGACTGTGATCTTTCTTTATGTTTCCTTGTCTGCAGCCTTCATGTTTAATTATTCATTTCTAATCATATTTAATCATTCTTCAGCCTCTTATTTGGCCATTTAAAATCTGTATGATATTGAAAAAATAGAGAAAATGAATCTCAAATATATATTTTCCACCATGATTCCTGTTTTTAGGAACTTTAGTTTTTAAAACACTAAGCTTGTGGTAATTTGTTACTGCAGTCATACAAAATTAATACCCTTGTCTTCTCTGTCTCTGCTTCAAACTCTTTGCATTTTCATCTATTCTACATAGAATGCCATTTGCTCTGGTCCTTACAAAAGTGCATCTTTTTCATCATGTTGGTAACATCTCAAAAGTTTCTTTCCAGAAAACGTTGTCCTAGCCATTCTGGATACATAACATCTGTCTTCCAATAACCTGAAATCACAAGAATCCTGAATGAGACTTTTCCTTTTCTTTTCCTTATAATGGAACACCCAGAAAGTACCTTACCTGTTCTATATTTAATGCCTATCTTCTTCCACAAGAATATTAGCTCTACAGTAATAACTTTTAAATTTTTCTTATGGTAATTGACTTCAGTTACTAAAATTTTGTCCTCAGTCTAGGTTACTGAAGAATGAGTAGAAATAGTTTCACTGAGAAATGTCTATATCATGTTTGTTTGTTTGTTTGCTCTTCTTCTAA
The DNA here is from genome assembly GCF_000951045.1 of Mandrillus leucophaeus. Taxonomy (NCBI): domain Eukaryota; kingdom Metazoa; phylum Chordata; class Mammalia; order Primates; family Cercopithecidae; genus Mandrillus; species Mandrillus leucophaeus. The sequence continues at coordinate 1,411,891 of NW_012106542.1, forward strand.
ATATTGGCTTTGCTCAATAGTCAGTATTGTAGGTACCAACCTCCCTAAAGATGTTTTGTGATTGTATAGTTCCCAGCTTACTTAATTCTTTTGGTTATTGCCACTGATTCTCCAAGGAATCTGATACTGTATTTAAGAAAAAAAAATGAATAAGAAGTAATTATATGCATTACTTCCTGAAACATTAATGAATTTTAAAATATCTTTTATAGGAAAATAATATAATTATGCTTTTCCTTAATTATAGTCCTATACTACTTGTTTTTATAAGAAGCTCATATAATTAGTCATTGTTATTGGATCATGCAGTATGGGATGTTATTTAGTTAATAAAATTTCACCTAGCCCATCCCTCCATTTTTTATTATTTCAATCTAGTTTGTTAAATGATATCTTTTGTTTTTCATTTCTCCCTATTTCCCCCTTTTTCTATTTCAAGCAAATTGCCAGACTTCTCATAATCTCTCACTAGAGGGATATTGCCATATCAAAAGCAAATGATCTTGATTTAATAATAGTTGCTGCCTTTTAAACCCCAAACATAATGAATGGTATATATTAGGTTTGGTTAGGGGTAAACAGACCGGGTCAGGCAGGGAAGTTAATGACTTTTAAGAACAGTATAATCTGAGAGTGTGTCTTTTTTGACTTGGAAGGGGAGACATCATCTTATCTTTCTACCAGACAGCACCCAGATGACTGGTCTTAGCATCTGGACCTGACATTTCCTAGTATCATCAAAGTTTCTTTTGCCCCATTAATTACCCCAAAGCAGACTATTCCTAGAATCTGATGGAAACTTTTAAACTGGAACAATATATTTCTCAGTATGAATTTACGGGAAGTGATCAAGGAATCATCAATATGCTTGTAAATGTGTGCAAAATCTTAGTTGTTTTTTTAATTTATTATTTATTTATTTTGAGACGGAGTCTTGCCCTGTAGCCAGGCTGGAGTGCAGTGGCACAATCTCTACTCACTGCAACCTCCGCCTCCTGGGTTCAAGCTATTCTCCTGCTTCAGCCTTCCGTGTAGCTGGGATTACAGGCATGTACCACCACGCCCGGCTAATTTTTGTATTTTTAGTAGAGACAGGGTTTCACCATGTTGGCCAAGATGGTCTTGATCTCCTCACCTCATGATCCACCCATCTTGGCCTCCCAAAGTGCTGGGATTATAGGTATGAGCCACTGGGCCCAGCTAAATCTCAGTATTGTTATCATCTTTAAGCAGAAAGCCTCCATCATGAGCAAGATTGAATTTCCCATCAGCTGAGTAAAATGTGGCATTGCAATTAAATGACTCTAGATTTAAATAAATTTTAAAATAAATTTTACTTCATTCATACCTAGGTTTGTATAAAAACCATTCTTGTTATTTCACCAAATCTACCCTTTATTGATATAGCTAATCATGTATTTTTTCTCTTAGAAGGGGTTCTTCTTTTTCCTCTGACACTAAATTACCTATAAGCATCACAAACTTCTAAGGCATGTCAACAATATAAAGCTCTAATTAACTAACTGGCCCACATAAAAACCATTTAAAGGGATAGAGATTAATAAATCCAAGGATGAATGAATCATTTATGAAAGCTGAATCTGAATTAGCATCAAGTAGTGATCCAAAGCTCAAATTATATGCGTTTTGTGAAGTTACAGAGTAATGTGTGACATTTGAAGGTCATATAAAAGACAGTCTTCAAAAAATGGTGATAATTTTACATATATCTATCTATACGAGGTTAGAAAGACTGCATATTTCTTCTATAGAGGTCTAAAGGTTGAAGTATAGTGGAGATTGTTGTGTATTCAACAGCTAAAACTGCTTCTTATTATTTGTGACTATTTCCTGCTTCATTAACTTTCTTCAGAAAGAGGTAATAAATGCAAAATCTTCTGTCAAAACGCAACCCTTGTTCTTACATTACTCACACCTGCTTTCAGCATAAATGTCATGCAGTATGTAATGTGAATTTTTCAACAGAACTCAAGGCAGACTTTTTTTCTAATTGCAACGAAATGTGCCTACCTGCATCTCTTCTTTCTCAAAGCTACTCATCTTCTTTTTTGTGTGTGATTTTTAGCATGAGCCTTTTTGTAAAATTCAGTTCATATATGAAAAATATCATACAAACGAATTATAAGAAAATAGTGGAAGCTTTGAAAAATGACATACCAAAACATTGCTACCCACCAATGTAACTTTTATTTAGAAACTTCCTACATAGGCACTATGGCAGCAATTTACTCAATAGACCTTCTTGTCTGATCCAAGGCACTTGTACCTACACTGTGAATTCGATAATGGACTATAAACAATTCTTCCCAAACAACCATTGTGTAACCATTTGCACATCTTTATGAGAAATGTTTCTTTAAGGACGAAATTGGAATTCAATATTTAAGACATTTGAAAGAAGAAAGTCAATAGAGTGATAAAGATGAGATGGATGGTAAGACAAAAGCAGTGACCCTGTGTCTTAGCAGGTTGAGCTTGTGCAGTGTTGCGTATCAGCTTATTGAAGAGGGCTTTTAAAAGGTTATTATTCTATTCTACTGCAAGTGTTGAGAAACTATTTTTTAACTGCAAATTTTTAACTCTCAATTTTTTATCTTATATGCCTGTTTCTTCCATTTGTCAACAATGAAATAATACACTGTGAAGTTATTGCTCTTACTCAGCATTTCTGGGTCTGGGAAATGGTCCACTTGAAAAATGTCCAAGACCTCCTCAGGCCTGTTTCAGTGGGAGAGGTATAACCCTTCTCTTCTCCCCAATGCACAGATGCAGTATTACTAGGAGGGCACTCTGTACCATCTTTATATGGGTGTAAAATACCAAGAAAGCAGGTCTGAGCAGAGTATATTCACCATTAGAAAGTGGAAAAGAGCAGAAAGTCTCAAATGCCAGCCAAGACCCTTCAACTCTGCAGACACGGCTGTAGGACATTTATAATAAAATGCAAGTTTGATCAAATTGGAAATATGAAAATTATAAAAGAAAAATATCACAGATGTTCACAAAAGATTGATATATACCTGAGGTTCATAAACAAACATGGGATTGTATATATATTTTTCAGATAGGTAAATTATTTGGACATTAAATAGTACAAAATCTGAATTTTGAAGGAAACAAAAGTAGTTTATGTTTTTTAATAAATTAGAACTTGCAAAGGTTAGGTAGCTTTTTCTAGACCATGCAAACAGTAAGTGGTGTGGTTTAAGTTGTGTGGAAAAAAGATATACAGAGATTTATAAAATTCAAGCTGAGATTTAAAACAATGAAATAGCTTATAAAAATTAGCTTATGGTCCTAAAAATAGCTTTCGCATAAATTATATTCTCAGACTTACAGTTTTATCTTATTTTATGGGGTTTATTATAAATAAAATTTTTATACAGTTATTGAATTTTGGATAAAAATTCCCTTCTTGTGCATATATTGCTTAACCTATCAGTATTGAAAAGTTCTGATCATTTTTTCCCTTTTCAGATACATTCTTTTTAATTCTCATGCATCACTGCATGGTTTTGTTCATGCAGCTCAGTGCACTTCAGTCTTCTAAAGTGCCTCCGGTATCAAATAAAATCTTACGTTCTGCAGTGATCTCCTGTAGTCACAGATTTAATCTCATTCTACACATCTCCATGTGAAGATGAGAATCTTCGGTTTCATAGACGATATCGCTATCAAATTGCAAAACCAGAAAAGGGGGCAGCATAATTTTGTCTCTCTGTCTCACTCATGACATTTACCGACACTAACCACCACATCTCCATATTTAACAAACGCGTTCCCTTTTCTTTATCTTTACACTCAATCACCTTGAACTCTTGTCCAAGCCACCATCAACTCTTGCAGAGATGACTGCGAAACCATCTTCTAATGCATTCTTCACACAGCTGGCATGGAGATTAAGTGATAATCCAATAATATAACTCCTCAAGGGCAGTTTTTAAAATGACATTGAGTGAAACTTTTCTTCTTAGAAATATATGATTCATTCTTATTTTGACTTTTAGCAGTAATATTTACTTCATTTAAATTATAATTTGAAACTCTGAACTTTTAAAAATTTTTACATTTAGCTTTCACATGTTCTGTTTCATTTATGTCTAAGAACTATAAATCACATTTAATATTCTAATGCTTATTGTCCTTAACAGGTTAATTACTTAAACACCTTTAAATATTTTAAATCACACGTATTTTTAATGTATATGGTCTCTTGTTAAAGTGCTTAAGTAATGGTTTAGCATACAAACCTACATAATTAATTCTTATAAAAATAATAAATTATAGTTATAAATATGGTTATTTGTAGCTTGTTTAAGTGATACAAGTATGTTTATAAATTTAATGTGATTTTGGCTTAAAATCACAAATCATATATTTTAAAGTGAGATCCAAAGACTGATCTACTATTCAAATTTTGCACATTCTCATACATTACAAATGCAAGTAACTTCCGTTTAAGATCAGTAATCAGGTCCTATCAAATCGGATGTTTTGTGTGACGACAATAATTCTATTTATTTATTTATTTATTGTTGTTATTATTTTGAGATGGAGTTTCACTCTTGTTGCCCACGCTGGAGTGCAATGGCACAATCTCGGCTCACTGCAACCTCCACCTCCCAGGTTTAAACAATTCTCCTACCTCAGCCTCCCGAGTATTTGGGATTACAGGTGCCCACTATCATGCCTGGCTCATTTTTTGTATTATTTTAGTAGAGATAGGGTTTCTCCATGTTGATCAGTCTGATCTCAAACTCCCAACCTCAGGTGATCTGCTGACCTTGGCCTCCCAAAGTGCTAGGATTACAGGTGTGAGCCACCACGCCCGGCCAATTGTATTTATTGTAGGTAGATACATGTACAATACATGTCTAATTAATGCAACACTTCCAATGATAATCAATGTAAAATGCAAACACAATTTGGAAAAAATGCCTACATGTAAGTAACAAACTATTATGTTAACATTTAAACATGCTTAAAACAACCTTTTCTCTTCTCTAAACATTTAATTTGGTTGTTATGAACAGGCTCTGTGCATTCATTAGCATTTATGTAGTTTGCATACCATCCCCAAACCTTCACATTTTCGATATGGCTTGGCAAATAACCTAAGACAAAAAAATACATCTGTTCAAAACATTGCACACAAAAATTCACAAGAATAGACCAGGTGATTTTCTAGAGGGAATGTCACTCACTAAGTGACTGATGATTGAAAGGTTGAAGAAAATTGAAAAGACAGGAAGGAAAATCATTGACGCAGCCATCATAGTTGTGAAGCACATGGTGACGGAATGTTGGCAAATTCAGACAAGTTGTCAGACTCCGAATTAAAGATAGATAGGAGTAATAACAAAACATCAGTCACTGTAATTAAACACCTCAACAGAAAAAGTAATACAAGCAGAAAAAGCATTTGACAAAAATGTATTACCAATTCCTCTCACAACCCTGGCCAAATTCAAATAATCACCTATTAATAGTAACAATATTTGTAATTACTAGATAAAGACAATGTCTGCCAAGATTCCCCTTTTTATTTTGAAGTTTGTAAGTATTTCATGGGGGGTTATTTTTTGATTCTGTAAATATCTACAATCTCATGAAACCACTAATATGTCCATTAATGTACATTTATCTCTGTAGACTGCGGATCCCTATTTTATTCAATGAGTTATAATCTCTTACTATCAGTGTTTATTTGATGCTTAAATTTTCCCACATTTGGTTAGTGGAAGTCACTATTGGCTGGCTTGCTTCTATTTTTACTTTTTGCTTGCTTTTTTTTTTTTTATATATTTGATGCATCTCATTATTCTTTCTGGCAAAACAAAGTGACTCAGGCTCCTCAATTGGTACCTACCTTTCCTTAATTGTGGAATTAACTATATTTAAATATCTAAATATACTGAAAATATTGATTACCAGTGGTAGGTCCAATTCTGATTTAAGAAGATAATTCATTCTATTCATTCTAGTTTTCTCCTTTTTCAGATTTGTGATTCACTTAACTGACATAAGAAGGCTTGCTACCATTATCCTCAGGGTATTAATGTATTTGACCAATCCTTCTGTTTGTAACCAACCTCTCTTTGTAGCTGACACCTGCAATACACATTTTACAAATATTCTGAGGACCCCATACATGTTCCAACACCCACATTCACCTCTGTGCCCCACCACAGCGACACCCTCCTCTCACTATTCGGCCTTGAACACCCCATCCACTGGATCAACCTCACAAACAGAAGTCCTCCTCACTTAGCTAAGAATCTAAACACCCAGTAGGGGCTGCTGGAGTGTTCATCCTTTCCCTCAAGCCAGTACCTACATGTCTCAGCCACATATAGCAGTTTTTGGACCAAATCGCTTCAGAAAGAAAAAAAATGGAAAGATAAAGAGGAATGGATAAAACTGAAAACCTTTTCTATATTTTAAATGACAGAGTTTTTGGATGATTGAGAAGTGCCAATAGCCAACTGTAAGAAGGAAGCAATTATAATGGTTTAAACAAAGGTTAAGCTAATGTAGGAAAAAATAACATATTCCTTCTTTATTTCCATTTAATTGACCATACATGTGTGGACATTTTTTCTGCTTAATTATGTATTTGACTTATGACTAGTCCATTGATTAGTACTGGTCAGAAAAGGAAAAAGGAGTCAGGCAAAAATAATCACACATATTTAAGTATATAATGGAAAATAACAAATAAGATATTCTGTAGAAGTACTTATAGGACCAAGACACATATGAGCATGGGGAGGTAAGCGGGGAGAAGGAGAGATAGAGACAGGGAGAAGGAGAGAGAGAGACACAGACAGAGACAGAGGCAGAGAGACAGATGGACTTACTCATTGCAGCCTTTTTGATCTCAACGCAGTTTAGAATTCTTTAGTATCAACACCTTCTAGAATAGAAAAGTTAAAAAAGAAAAACTATTTAAAGTATTTTTTACCTATATCATCAATTTCATGAATGTACTTTTTATTTATCTTATGATCCGAGTCAATAATGAAATCATATTACAGTTTCATGTTTAAGATAAATTCAGTTGGCACAAGAGTAGGCTTCATCATTCAAATGTTCTGAAATCAGTAGCATTTTTTTGTTTATTTGTCAGTCTAGATAACAGATGCATTTGTTCTGGGTGGGTTATTTTGTTTGTTTTCAAATCTCATTTCAATATTATAAATATAATATAAACATGACTTATTGAATATAACTACATCATTTAATATTGAAGGAATTTAAAATTATTTTTATATGCTTCAGAAAGGTGGGAGATTTTCCTGTTGGAAAATATTATGGTTGATTCAATTTTCATTTCCAAAGTGGAGAAAGGTACATTTACTATCTAAAAGTTATCATTTTCTCTAACTGAAATTTTAATCTAAGTTTTCAACAAAAAAGAATAGAGATTTGTTGGGCTGATTTTTCAAAATGTCACAGCACTCATGAAATACTTTAATATATATTTTTTCTTATTAAAACCATCATTGTTTTAAAATAGCATACTTCAACTAATTGTAACTTCATAAGATATGACTAAATAAAAAGAATATAAGAAAAATATAATTGAATAATGGCAGATCTGCTTTTAAGAGGAACCATAATTTATTCAAGTAACACTTGATTAGAAGTTAGATAAAATGTACGGCAAGCTTAGGCAAGACACTACATAACAATAGTTTAGAATAAATAAATCTGTACTTTTTTTTTCTGTAAGAAATCAAATAGTTAAAACAATGTGTTTTCAAAATTCCCTTAGCTCAAGAATTATTTGGTCACCTTTTATACCTTCAATTTATTTATTTAATTATTTTTTAAATCTCTTTTCTTTAATTCAGTGCTGTTCTACCCATGACATAACATACTACTCTGTTACTCCTTTCCTTTAGAATCTGACTCTATTTTCTAAATATTGTTTATTAGGGCTACTTTTGGCCATTGTTGCTTTTCTTTCTTAGCGATAGTGAAAACAGGGCACATCATCCTGTTATTTAATGTATTTGTTATTGCCCCATTCTACATAATGATTCAACTTCCAAATTCACTAACTTTAAAGGGCAGTCACTTTTTTTCTTCATGCATCTACATGTCAGCTGGTGATTGGTTGATCCAGGTCAGAAAGGCTGTGATTGTCTCAGAACCATAAGTCAAATCTAGGCCTGCTTCACAAGTCTCTCATCCTCTTTCAACAGGCGGGGTGGTAGGAAAGGTGCTTTTCATAGCATCACACAAGTACATTTGATACCTTTGTTACACGACAAATGCTAGTATCTCATTAGCCAGAACAAGGCATGCAGGGCCCAAATTTGAGTGGTAGGAAGGTACACTCCACCTTTACTGGGAGAAACTATGAGCTCTGATGCTTCAGGGCATGGGTATAGGGACGCAAGGGTGAATAATGGTGGCTTTTCATTCCAGTCGCCATACTTTTCGTGTCTTTTGATATTAGGTATATTGTTTGTAAATGTTAACCTACTCAATGTCAAAATTGAGGCAATTTCTCTTCAATTTATTTTTTCATCCATATCTTCCCCGAAGCCATTTGTAGCCAGAACCCCTTCTCATCCTAGAATCAACAAAATCCTGCATTACAAGACATCAATAGTTTTTACTCAATTTGTAAGTGGTGTCTGTAAATAACATTATTTTTGTGAGTGTTGCTCACGTTCAAGAGCTCACAGTTGAACTGACCACTTGTTTCGTGGATAAAATCATGCAAGCGCAAACAGTCTTTCTGGTATTATTTCTGTTGACACGCCTCATATAGTGCTTAATTATGGGAGGATAATTAGACTCCTAGATATGAGACCACGCAAGGGGTGCCTTTGTGGTCTAATAATGGGCAGACAAAAAAAGTTATTGTGTTTGTTGACAATAGCTAAATATTCATAGGTAATTTCAGATGTATTTTGAAGAATACACATCCTAACCATTAAAAGAGTTGGTTTTGTTTGTTGTTTGTTGTTTTTTAATCTGGAATACAAGCTATTATTTACTTTTGGAAAATAACTATTAGGTAAATGCTTAGTACCTTGTTGAATAAATGACCTGTACAACAAACCCCCATTACATGAGTTTACCTATAAAACCTTCACATGTACCACTGAACCTAAAATAAAGTTAAAAAAAGAAAATAATTTATAGGCAATAAAAAAAATCTCAGGTTTTATATATATATATATGTATTTATATATATATAATGTACCCACAGAAATTAAAAATTTTTAAAAAGAATATAGAGAAAATGGATCCAGTTTTTCACTCAGAAGTCAATAAAATCATAAGATACTTTTCTGAAAAATTTGCTTGCTAAGTCTTTTTCTTATATTGAAGCATGAAACACTCACAATATTAATATTAAATATTAGGAGATTTTTATAATGTTAAGCAGGATAACTAATCTGTCCTATAGACTCTGAAAGAAATGGATAAATTAATTTAACACTGTGATTAATATATATTCTAATGAATACCATTTAATACTATGCAAACATTGCTTCTCAACATCAGAGTGCATTAGAGCAGTGTGTGTTAATTTGTCAGCTGTTCTTATAATAATTTCTGTTGAATATGTTATGCATGTAATAGACTCATAAAGATCAATATTTTTCAAAAAATGGTTAAATCTAAAAATGTGAAGAAGTAGTGTAAAATTTCAGTGAGGCACGGTTTAAGAACAATATTTCAAATTTGACTCTGCAGTGATAATAATGCTGAGACTATTGAAAATATGGTGAAAAAGTAGAATCACATTGAATACTATATGAAGTAAATGTCAGATATATTAAATACTTAAGTATTAAATGATAAAATAAGATAACTCAGGAAAATCCATGAATTAATAACATATTTTTAACCAACTGGGAACTCTGAAATTACTTGCTAATAATCATTAAAAAATAAACTACTTTATTGCAGTTTTAGATGTGCAGAAAAATGCAAAGACAGTATGGAGAGTTCTGATACACTTTGCTTCCAGCTTCTCTATTATTAGTATCTTACAAAAGTCTGCTTCATTCATTACAACTAATGAACCAATATGGATACTCTGTTATTACTAAAGTGCATACTTTTTAGATTTATTAGTGTTTACCTCATTTCGATTTTATTTTCCAGGATTTCATCTAAGATTCCAGACACTTAGTTGTTCTATCTCCTTAGTCTTCTCTTTACTATAAGTCTCTCACACTTTTCTTGTTTTTGATAACCTTGGCAATTTTGTGGAATATTAGTCATATATTTTGTAGGATGTCACTCTATTTGGATTCGTTTATTTTTCTAATTATTAGACTGGGGTCATGTGTTTTGGGGAAGAAAAACATAGGGTAGAAGTGCCATCATCACAGTTTATCAAAGACACGTGCCATCAACGTGACTATTACTGCAGATACTTACTTTAATCAGCTGGCTAAGGTAGTGTTTGTCAGGATTAAATTATCTTCCCCAAGGGTTTTTTCACACTGTACTCTTTGAAATGCACTTGCTCTGCACAGCTCACACTAAAGATGCAGGAAATTATGTGAGCATAGAGTAGACATAAATTATTGTAGACATAAATTATTTTAAATTCTTCTGCATGGGATATTTGTCCATACTCTCCCATTCACGTATCTATTCAATCGTGTATTTGTATCATTGCAGATTCATGAATATTTACTTTATATTTTAAGGTATAATCCAATACTATGTCAATATTACTCATTTTAAAAATTTTGTTGCTGAAGTTGTTTTAGCTTTGGCCATTGGAGGTATTAGGATGGTCACCTGTGTCCTTGTGACAGACTCCCATCACATGAGTGTATGTGTTTCGCTTGGTTTGTGTGTGTGTGTGTGTGTGCACTTTTTTCTTTTTGTCATAAAACACTTCAGGCTCATCTTGTATTGGTTGGCTTAGAGCAATTAACTTAATAGATGAGTTCATTTTAAAACACCACTTTAGACTGAACTGAACTGATCCATAAAACCTTTTTACAAGAAACAAAAGTATGATCCATAAAACCTTTCCAGAAAACTTTTTAAAAGCGATGAACTCATTTCACTTATAGTAATATATACAGCTACCTTTCTATTATAGATAGAAATGTGTGCATGTACTATAAAATAATCTATATATATCCACATACTGTAACATCTTCTTTTTCTTTTTTATAAAATAGTTTCTAATTTGAAATTCAGTGAATATTCATCCCTTAAAGTGTTAGTAGCCTTTCTAGACTCTGGGATTCATCTTGTTCCAATAGTTATTCAAAATCAGTGCATTTCTTTTTTCTAATAAAAATGGCTTATCTCAGGTAAATAGTATGTCATATCTAGAACATCAAATATATTGCAACAGAGAATCTCAGAAAATTAAAATAGGGTTGGTTAAATATATGAAGTTCATTTTATTGGCCCTGTGCATGAAAGACAACTGGAAAAGTTGGTCTTGATAATCAGGGTAACGAAAAATGAATGTGATGTTTTCATTAGACATTGATCATATGAACATTAAGAAACCTCCATCATTCATTTGGTGTATTAACATTTTCCCAAATGTACAAGAAAATATTATTGAAACTCACTAGTGCTGTGCACATGCATGTTCACATAGTAGTGAATTTTCCAGTATTTCAAAATTGGAGATAACCCCTGGACAAGGAAAAATTTAGAACACTATTGTTTTAGGGGAAGTGTTTACAGTTTGTAATGCCTTCAATCTTCAGGCAGGTAATATGATGCTACAGCTGAATTGGAGCTGATCACAAATTAGAGTGCACATAACCTGTCTCAGGACATTACAATTCAATGTAAATAATACAAAATCTTTCACCAAACAAAATAAGCCCCCAGGATGAACCTGCTTTGCAGTTCTCACATTTGTAAACTTCTGCCTCATAGCAAAATACACTAATAGTTGAATAGGATCAAGAACCAAAATCATTTAATGGCTCTCTGCATATACTCTTTTGAAATTTTCAGAGAAGTCAAAGCTTATTAGCAATGTTTTCACAGTGATATTATCCAGTGTGTTACACTGACATAATTAGAAATCATGTATTAGGCCTATTTGCCAGAAATAATCAGGAGTTATTTAGTATGTTCCTATAAGAAAAGTATTCTACTTCTGACTGAGATGAAATGACAGAAATAAGATATACATTCTTCTAACCTTAAAGAATAAAATATAGGGAATCAAACAATTTTGATAACGTTAAAGACAGAAACCAAATAAGTTAATCCTTACGAGTGCCCTAACTTTTTGCTATGAGGAATTTTCCAGGATGCAGAAAAAAATGAGAAAAACAGCTGAAGCCTGGTGCACTCTAAATTTAGGAGATTTGGGCCCCCAAAGAGCCTGTAGTTCACAGGAGAAAATACTGACATAACACAAACAGAGAACTCTGAGGATCTGCAGAGGGTGCACCTCAATTACTGAGATGGGTAATGATTGGTATGTGTAGGAGAAAAGAACCATCCAACATATTTGAGGTTACAGTGCCTGTAATCATTAGATTCTCTAAAGAATGTATGATTTACAAAGTGTTGGGTGAAGAACACACAAGGGTCATGCCTCGCGAATGTGGGATCCTTAGACTGAGAATTGATTCAGTTCAGCTTAACAAACCTTAAAAGTAAGACTTAAAAGAAACAGCCTGTTTTCAAATCGTGTAACTATGTCCCAAAGTAAACTCAAAATATTTATAGAAATAAATAAAAAATATCTCCAGAAAAGACAAGACAATATTTGGCAACCAATTAATAATTACCAGGCATCACGTTCCCAAAAAAAAATAAAAAATAGAACTTCCATATGATCCAGCAATCCCACTGCTGAATTTATATCCAAAAGAAAGGAAATCTCTATGTGAAAAGATACCTGCACATCCAGTGTTTATCACAGTACTATCCATAATAGCCAAGATATGCAATCAGCCTCAGATACCCATCAACGGATGAATGGAAAATGTGGTGTATATACACCAAGAATGGAAAGAAAATGTAGTATATATACACAATGGAATGTTATTCCATCATTAAAAAAAAAAAAAGAAATACTGTCATTTTAAGCAACATGGATGATCCTGGAGGACGTTATGTTAAGTGAAATAAACCAGACACAGAAAGACAAAAATCGCATTTTTTTCATTCATCTATGGGAGCTAAAAAACAGATCTCATGGAAGTAGAGGGTAGAATAGTCGTTACCAGAGGCTGCAAAGTTTATGGGAGGGGGCAATGAAGAGAAGATGGTTAAAGGGTACAAAAATACAGTTAGAAGGAATAAGTTTCAGTGTTCATAGCACAGTAGGGTAAGTATAGTTATCAATAATTTATTATATATTTCAAAGTAGCTACACGTGAAGATTTGGAATGTTCTAAACATGCAAAAATAATAAATGTTTGAGCCAATTGATATCCCAATTACTCTGATTTGATCGTTACTGGTTGTGTGCATGTATCAAAATATCACATGTAACCCATAAATAGATATAATTATTATGTATCAATGAACAAAATGCCCAGGCATGAAAAAAGCTCTAAAATTTGATTCGTAACAAAGATAAAAAACAATAAAATACAAATGATGTTGAACTAACACATACTTTGGAATTAGCAGGAAATATAAACTGAGTCTATCACATATGTTTAAAAAAGTTAAGTAAATATGAAAACTATCTTTAAATGCAAACAGAATTGAGATGAGAAATAAAATTTGTAACACAAAAATTACATTAAAAATTATTTAAAATTAAACATAGGAAAAGGGAGGAATCTGGCTCCAAGCCAAAATCTTGTGTGTGATCTTTGAGGCCCTGCCAAAGGTCATTATAAAAGATTTCCATGAAGGCCTTGATGAAGAAAACTGCCCTCCACAGCTTGGTGTGCACACAGTCAGTGCAGCGCAGAGTCTGAAGGGAGTTACCATCAAAGTTTAAGCCCACAACCTCCACCCAACCCATGTCTAGGCTAAAGTTGGCCACAATCTTTCCCTTTTACATAGATCTACTTTTCTAGCTCAAATGCCTCCATGGAGGCCTCCTTCTTAGGAGATCCTCAGTCAAGTCCAATCTCAGGTATTTCCTTGTGGGGAGATATGTAACTACTAATAACATGAATTATTATTGAACAAAGAAAATTTAATTTTTTTGATTCTGTCTTGGTAAAGTTATACTTATCTAGAATTTTAATTTATTTTCTAACATACTAATTCCAACATTAATCATGTTCATTAATTTTATTTATAAGATATATATTTATTTATAAGTTATACAACGTTGCATGTTCCTTCTTTCATGCCGAATATCTTTATCTGTGCCTTCCCAATTAAATTAAAAAGTAAATTTTTTGTGTGGTCACTGCAGTTTTTCAGCTGCCATCCTCTTAATTTAACCTCTCTTTGTTCCCTGACTTTGCTATTTTCTGGATCTTTGGTTTCTTATACTTCAAGCAACTTTCCATATTGATTTCAGATTGTCTTAAAGTGCATCTTTCATCAGTTAACTTTTCAGCTCAAACACTTTTACCATTCATTTTTTTAAAGAAACATTTTGCTCTATCAAAATCTAACTTCTGTGATATAGCCTCAAAAGTTTCATTTATTTAACAGTAATTAATATGTGCTTATTATATGTCAAGTATGAGGTTTTGCTGGTCAGCAAAAACGTAACAATTTCTTCTTTCATGTCCTTTCATAATAGTGAGAAAGAAAAATGTGAATTAAACAACTATAAACACATGAAATTTCAGAGGTGACATGGTACAAAGGAGAAGAACCAATTCTATGACTGAAATAGAAGTATTTAGCTAGCAACATCAGCAGTTCTTCCTTAAATAAGTCATGCTTCTATTAACAGCTGAAGAATAAATAATATTTGACTAGTAATTAACAATGACTGATAACATTAAACAGCATGGGCCAGGCGTGGTGGCTCACGCCTGTAATCGCAGTACTTTGGGTGGCCCAGGTGGGCAGATTAACTGAGGTCAGGAGGTCGAGACCAGCCTGACCAACATGGTTGAAACCCCGTCCCTACTAAAAAATATAAAAAATTAGCTGAGCGTGGTGGCACACGCCTGTAATCCCAGCTACTTGGGAGGCTGAGGCAGGAGAATTGCTTGAGTCCATGAGACGGAGGTTGCAGTAAGCTGCCGAGATTGTGCTGCTGCACTCCAGCGTGGCCAACAGAGCAAGACTGTCTAAAAAAAAAAAAAAAAAGCATGTACAAAGTTCCTGTAGTGAAGTGAGTGGAGAACAGTGTTGAAAAGAGAAAGAATGCAGTCATGGCTGGAGTGGAACAAGCAATGTGGCGATGAGTTTGAGGGATAGGCAGGAGTCAGACTCCAGAGGGCTTTCATGGCCATATTTAGAAGATTGCTCTTCAATGATTCACAGTCGTAAGTCAATGATTACATGTGTTTTGTAAAAAGTACTTTATTAGCAGAGAAGTAAGGTTCAGAAGAAGCCAGAGATCTACAGTCAAATACCTGGGGAATAATTCAAGGCAAGAAATGATTGTAACTTAGACTAAAGTTGTCATGGTACAAAGATTATTGGAACCAGACAAATTATATTTTAGAGATGTAAATAATAGTACCTGCTAGGGCCTGGGTTTAGGTGCAGTTGAGGTGGTGTCTTTTTAGTTGTATCTCTCTAATATATTTCAAGTTTATTCAGTATTCTCTATGCTATCTATATGATCTGAATAGATTTAACATACTCTATAAAATACACTTCAGTAAAATGTTTTATTATATTTCAGTCATATCACTGGTTAACTGACTCTAAAACTAATCATCTATAAAATGTACTGTCCCTGCTACCAATACTTCCCAGTTTAATATCATTCTATACTTTAAAAATGACATAAGTTCCTGAATATTTTATGCAAGGTTTTTGTTTTTTTTTAATAATTCACCATTTCCACAATCTAACTTCTCCAAATAGATACTAATTGCCATGTTTGGTTCATGCATGTTTTTCTTTGCCCTTGGATATTTCTGGAAAGTCTTTTTGCTTGTCAAACAAGCACATTCTGATTTTAACATTCACTTAACAGTTTTGTTGTCATCATTGTTGTTTTGGCTTTCAATACTTTTGCATTTTGAAAGAACACTGTACTGGAATGGGTTAACATCATCATCTTTAGCATCCTGGTAGCATTACTCAGTAGTTAATAAACAGACTTTAAACTTCTGCCTGGCTGGTTTTTGAAAAAGGAACCTGAGGGACCCCAAACTCAGGCACTATTGTAGCTTCCATCTCTAGTTCTTTTAATCCTGGCCAAGGTGGCGGCCGTGGAGACTTTCTTCCGGTCCTAGGTGAGAGTGAGAGCAGCCATGCAACCAATGAAGAATGTGGTTAAGTTGATATGGCATTTAATTCAAGTAAGTGAATGTCTTTGCCAAAGAACACTAAGCACTCTTTCCTTTGCACTAATTCTATATCTTGTAAATTCTTATATTATACCTGGAATGTTTAAACACTGTTTTTATTTTGTTACAAGTCTACTCTCAAGCAAACAAATAAAAATACCCTTTTGTACATTATTGGTGTATTTCTAGAAGATATATTTGTTACATGTTAGATGCTCATTAAATGTTTATTTCTTGTAAAACCTGGAGTACATGCTATGTGTTTACAAAAAATATACAAAGATTTCACTCTTTTATAAGGTGATATTTTAAAATGCAAAGTCTGAATCAAGGTTACAGTATTCAATTTAAATTTTTTTTCATGAATATCATTTTTCCTTTGAAGGTTTTATATATAAACAAGAATGCATATATTCATTTAATTTACCCTTTAGAGTCTAATTATAATCCAGTGAGATTAAGTTCTCCGTTGTGATGTATTAGACACTGTGGAAAACTTTCTAGAAATTTCAAGCATAAAATAATTAAAATTGCAAAAGCATAGCTGAAGCCATTGAATTTCGTTAGTATATTGACTTCACACATATAGAAAATCAAAGTTTAATTGCTATTCATGATGGATAACGCTGCTTCTATTAGCTCTGAGGAAGGTAAAATAGGCTTTTAGCAATAGAAATCCATCCAAACACATGTAATAGCATTTTCCTGGCTTGCTCATTAGATTAACACTCATCGGAAATACAGTACTGATTCTATATATATTTTATATGCTCCAAATGGATGTTGTAAATTTTATATTAATGATATCAACTAAATAATTTTGAATGCCATGGATGGAATCAAAGTCATTCTTCCATGTCCTTCTTATAGATTAAATAATACTTCAGAAAAACGTAGAATTCTGCATGCTTTCAAATCTATCCTATTCAAAGAGAGTGTCTTTGATTGTTGGTATGGTGACAGTTATGTGGTGTAGTGGTGCAAAAGATGGAATTTGACTTAACTCTGATTCCTACTCTCCTAAGTGTTGATATAAGGGAAAACATGCCTAAGAAATCTTTCCAACAATTTTTCAGCCCCTAGACACCCACTCTGGGTCTTTCCACAGACAGAAAAATCAACGTTCTAAAACAGGCATTTCTGTTTATATTTTCCCATAACCTCTAGAATTGATTTAGAAGTCTCTGTACCATGTAGACCTATAGACTCCAAGTCAAATCATTTTTATGGGGCAGGGAATAACATGCAAAAAGTCATGGTTTTGCTGGTGTTTGTTGTTGACTTTCATTTTACTTTTATCCTATCATATAAGTGGAATGCATAGCTTACTTTTTCAGTGACAACCACTTACACAGTGTTTATTTTATCTTGAAATTATAAATTGTATAGAGCAAAACAAACATTGAATCATTGGTTAGATTCATGCCTCCCTTTCCCGTTTGTGAATTGCTTCTGCAGCACTACTGAATGATTTGAACATTAAGCCACATTTCGTATTCTATCCCAGGAACCCATTACCATGTTTCAAACTCTCTCAAAATATGGATAACTGAAATAATAATTATTCTAAAGTTGTGAAATAGCCACTGTAAGTTCTAATTATGGCTACAATTGAGAATGGACATTTATGTTTATTAATAATTATTTATTTCAAGGGTTTTTTTTGTTTGATACAACTTTTCAAATTTAGCTTATGTTCATTAACGACAAGTATAAAGCTGCTTAGTTATATTAAATAAATTGACTTCCTAAAAATTAAACCGTAAATATATTTTTAAAACACTTATATTTTTATGTGTTCTAATTTTTGCTTCTTGACTCCCTTTTCTATATGGAAAGTGCTTATGGAATTATAATAGAAGAATAGTATCTAGTGAATAATCTTTGTTATGTTTTATCTCTTTTGTTAAAATGTATATGCGACCTTCCTACCTTCCTTCCTTCCTTCCTTCCTTCCTTCCTTCCTTCCTTCCTTCCTTTCATCCATCCATCTTTCACTCAGGCTGGAATGAAGTTGATCATAGTTTATTCAGCCTCAACCTCTGGGTCTCAAGGAATCATCTTACCACAGCCTTCAACTAACTGGGACTACAGATGCGCACCACCATACCATGTGACAATATTGGTAAAGTTTTCCATAGTAAGAGAAAGACACTTTAAAATATGTCCAGTTCATAATTAAACTGGCTATTTAAAATAAATCTTTGTTACTTTTTTTGCAGAGCTTAGAAACAAAACTCTTTATCTTTCAATATATTATACCCTAAAATATGTTTCAGTTTATGATAGAGATTTGATTCTCATTAGTTAAAAAAAAAAAACCAATCCTTAAAGAAAGATTGAACATAAAGAAAACGTTTTTACAGGCAAACAAAAAGCATGTTGATATGTGTACCTAAAATTAGAGATAATTGTATTTAAAAATATTAACATTAGGCTACATAGAAAGCTTACTCATCATTCTCTTGACATCATAATAATGGTTTATTGTGGTTAAATATTGTGATCAGTTCTACTTAGATATGGTCATGAGCACTTTTTACAATGCAAATAACTGGTATTTTTAAGTTCCTGGGTTGTGATGGAGCTGTGTAGTCTATTCTTTACTAATTTGACACAATGAAGTAATCAGCCCAGAACAATAAACTATGTAATTAATCTCATGAAGCCAACAGTTTTATGTAAATGCTAGTGATTTATTTCTTTGCATATTTGAAAGTTTAATTTCCATTTCTGCTCTGAAAATAATTTTGAAATAAGTTAATATATTAAAATATATATCTAGCTTAATAAATTATTATAAATATAGTAGATATGCTAATGTTATTATGTATCTTCAATCCATATTTGAAAGAGATGTACTTTAGTTATTATCTTTAATACATGTTTCACTTTGTATTTGAGAGAACAATTATATGTCATTTAAAAGTTCATGGCTAAGTGTTACCACCAATCACAGAATGAATATGGATGGACATTTAGAGCAAATATGTTCAGATAAAAAAATGAAACAAAATCCTGATATTAGTTTCATGGCATATTTTCTTCTTCTTTTTCTTTTCTTTCCTTTTTTTTTTTTTTTTGCTTCAGTAAATTCTTACCTGTCAAGAAAATAACACAGATATGTAGAGGTAATTGGTTTTGTCCAGTGCCTCCTAGCAGGGAAACATGGGAGGAAATATGATGTCTTTGCATCTTTATTTCTTTATTTGTTTTTTATTTCATTAGGTTTTGGTGGAACAGGTGGTGTTTGCTTACATGAATAAGTATGTACTGAACACCAGACTAGAAAAATTATTGAAGAAATGGGGCAGATAATATAAATACAGATAAATGGCAAAGTACTTTTAATTCCATTATGAATTCTGGTTAAATGTCTCCATTTCTCCCATTAATGACAACTAGACAAGCTGGTTATTTTTAAAAAATCAATTTGATGCAATCAGAGAAGTAACATAAAGAGTAATTTTTAAGTCCAGGTCTACAAGATATCCAGATAGAGAAGTGACCAATATCAGGTTCTCCTTTCTCCATAGCGGCCATTGCTTTTATTAGAAAAGGGACTAAAAGGCTCAGAAAGCATTTTGAGATCTTCCTGCGTATAGAGAGAAAGAGGCTGGAGACCAGGTCCTGTCAAGGTTTGGGGCTCTAATGACACCACGGTGCAGGTAACACCTTGGACAGCTTCAACACAATGGATTGATACTGTCATGCTCTGAACAAATAAATGCTATCCTAGAGCTCTATCACCAGTGAGAAATGTCACTCTATTTCATGAATGAAGGCTAAACAAGGACATATTTCACATACACATGAAGATGAACTATAAAGATTTAAGAAGGCATGATTAATAAATAAGGTGAGACTGATAGTATTGATACGTAAAAATGCTGAAAATAATATACATCTACATACTATGAAAACACACAATAACACCAGCATATAAATCAGGAGGAAGAGAATTGTTCCAAAATGTGTTTCACAGTTGCCAAGAAGATAAAGATGCCAATCTACAATAGACTTAGAAAAGTCAAGTATACATGTTTTAATATTTAAAACTGCTAATGGAGTAGAAAAAAATTATAAAGCTCTTCAGATAATGGAGGGGCAGGTAGAATAATTAAAATAGTCATTCTAAAAGACAATCAGAAAAGACATAAAAAAGATGATCACGCAGATAGAAAAACTAAAAGAACATAACACATTTTAAAGTCACATGTTAATACTTATGTTAAATGCAAATAGACCAAATTTCCTAGTTAAAAAACACATTTTTACACTGAATAAAGACACACATACACACAAAGAAGGTAGTTAGATTATATATTTAAAGTATTGAAAGAAAATAAAAATGCTAGCCAAGCCTACCGCATCTAACAAAACTCTTCTCCAAAAATGAGGGAGAAATTAAGAAATTCTCAGATAAACAAAAGCTGAGGGTATTCATCACTACAAGACTTGCCCTACTAAAAAATAAATGTAAAAAAATGAAGTGGATCCTTTCATTTGAAATGCAAAAATGCTAGACAGCAATACAGAAGTATAAGAAAACATAAAGTTCTCCAATAAAGGTAAATACATGGACAAATATGAAACTTGTATTATTGCAATTTTGGTTTATAACTCAATTTTCAATTATTTTATAAAATTTAAAATGCAAACACATAAAAATAACCATAAATCCATATTAATTGATACACAATATATAAAGGTGTAATTTGTGACATTAATAACATCAAGCAGGAGAGTGCAGAACTATAAACAGACGTTTTTCTAGCTGGGCATGGTACACGCCTCTGGTCCCAGCTGCTCGGGAGGCTGCAGGGGTATGGTCACTTGAGCCTAGGAAGTCCCGGCTCCAGACAGCCATGATATACCACTGTACTGAAGCTCAGGTGACTGAGTGAGACCCTGTCTCAAAAAAATAAATACATAATTTTTTTAATGAGTTAGAAATTAAGCTGGTAACAGTTTAAAATAGATTGGATATAATTTCTATATGTTTAATGTAATCTCTCTGATAGTTTGACGGTTACGAATGGAATATTTTAGGAAAGTTTGACATTTGATCTTCAGCTAATAATATAATAATTAAGTTCATTACTGGGTAATTTAAATAATTTTTGGAGATATTTTCTGAGACTCTTAAAGTGACAAATCTTGCACTAATTTTTTTGTCTTAATTATTATATTGATTATATCGCTTTATATTCAAATAAGCCACTTTTGTTCTTATTAATCCAGCAGGTACAATAGAAAAATTATTCATCAAGTCATTCATTTGTCTTAACAATATTCCTTCATATATTTTGAGCATAAAATATATTTTTGACCTATATCATTGGTATAAAAATAATTTAGTGATGTTTTAAAATGAACATATATTTATTTGCAATATTTTGTGTTCCTGTATCTACATCTATACTCACTTCCAGACACAGGATTACCTACATTCTATCCAATTTTCTTGTTTTTACAAGGTATCGTTTTACTCAGTGTTCTGGAAATTGAGTAGAAACTACAGTACTTATATTTTGGTCTAATTTTGAAAGGTTTGTGTTTTATTATAAAATATCTTGAAAATAAATATGTCTTGAGAATGTATTTTTTATATATAATGTTATATTTATGTTTTCAAAAATAATTATGAGTGTTTTTTCACAGAAGCTTCTATTATGAAATACAGAATATGATTCACTTGTTAACATTAATTATATGTGTACAAACAAGGCTAATGACTTTAGTAGTAAGAATATATTGTTTGTGAGACATTGATTTAATAGCTCATTAAATATACAAATTATTCTGACTACATATATCACTGAATCTTATCTCCTTCTCAGGTCAAATAAATAAAATATTGCCCAAAACAGCTAAATAGTAAACTTGCATCTTTTAAAAACTTGACACATTGTGTATGAGTCTAGCTTACACTTAAGGAATATAGAATATTTATTAAGGTATTTATAAATTTCTTCTCTACTAAAATTCACAGGCATTTTTAAATATTTTACCCAGTGTTCTATCCCAGTCTTGCTTGTTATTACCCTTTCTGCAATTCAAACCTTAAATTTCTGCCATTAAATAAAACAGTTTTATATTTGATCAAAAGTACTTTACATCCCTCTACAAAAGCTATCTGCTTATTCCATAGTGGTGAGGTATTATGGTTTAAGAGCTTATCAAAGTGAATGGACCATCTTTTGGAATCAATTGTAGTTTTTAGACTTTTAAGTATTAAATTGTAACAATATATTATTTTGAGTTGAAAGTGAAGAATTATTGATAAATGGAGACAATCCAACCTCAGATCTACCCTTGGCTTGTATCTGCTACATCCATATACTTCTCATCAGAACTTCTGTCAATCCAATTGATAAACAAGAGTATTTAATATCACCTCAGGGTCACATTCCATATTTATTGTAACAACGTGACTTTCACAACATAATAAAACTCTTGAAGGTTTAATTTTCCCGTCAGTAAAAGGGGTAAGTTCTACCCAGTTTTGGTGAGGATGTAAAAACCAGGATAGCTGTAGGTCTCTAAAGTATTAGGTATTGAACAAATAAGAGTATTTCCCTCTCTCATTGTGAAAGTCAGTCATTGTACATGTTTGTTTTCTGGTATCACTAATACGTTCCGTAAATAGAAAGGCAGGATCTTTTTTTTCTTCTTCTGATACATTTTTCTGCTTCACCCACAGACATGGTCCCTGTCACCATCCACCTCAACTTCATGTATCTCCGGCTTCTACCTTTGTAACAAGTACATGTATGTAAATAATACTATTAATAACATTTGAAACTGTCTACATTTTATATAAAATGACATGCCAGAGGTTTTTAAATACTATAAAATCTGCATCTTCAATTAATAAATTAAAAAATGAAGAAAATTATTTTAAATAATCAAATATTAGTACCCAAATGTTTCAGAGTCAGATTATGGAATAGCCTCAAAGAAATTACATTTGCTGACATTCATTAGTCGATTATTAATTACATGTCTCCTTTTTGGGGACTCAGTATCAATGGTGAAGTTTAAAAACATATCTGGGTATCCAATTGGTCATGTGTGCACTAGCTAAAATAAACAGTTTTAGAGTTCAGAGTATGTGGGTTGAAATTTCATCCCAATCTTGTATGTCCTGTATGACACTGGGGAAGTACTAAATCTCAGTTTTCCTATCTATAAAATGGTCTAGCAAAAA
>NW_012106542.1:1439889-1442940 GCF_000951045.1 Mandrillus leucophaeus
TCATAATTTGATGCAAATGAAAACTTTTTTTACAAGGTGAAAAATAACTGAAAAATGAGTAGATCCAGTGCAAGTCAAACAATGTAACCATCTTCAGGCAATAACCTAGTAGGCCACTGTTGTGAAAACAGAGGCTGGAAGGAACACATAGATTGACTTAAGTATGGGGCTGCAAACTTAGTGTTTTAAGCTATGTCCTTCATACACAAAGTATTGAGGTATTTTTGTGGTTTTTCTCAAAACTAAATAAATTCACTTAAATTTAATCAGCCTAATAGCCACAGTGTTTTAAATAGAGCATTGTAAATTTTCAGACATCATATTTGCTTTTTTTTTTTTTGGCTAGGGTCCCAAGTTTTCCTATATTCAGGCTCATGTTACAGTAGTTTTGTTGTGGGATTATATTCCTAATTATTGTGTGTTAATATGATGCATATTACTCTATTCATGATTTTCCCTATCCTTCTCCTCTTTAGCTATTTTCTCTCCTAATTATAAAGCATAAATTAAACAATTGAACATATAATAATTAATGCATCCATTACTAATAACTCTATCATCATCTAAACCATCTCTTGCTTTTATGTTGTGTAAGTAAAGTGATATAGATGCCTAAGAATGTCAAATGACTATGAATTAATTTATTTGCCTTTGAACAACAAAGTCCTTACGAAATCAAGTCATTGTGAGGAAACAAATACTCTCAAAGAAAGTATCACTTATTTTAGTGTTTAAATACAAAACAACTGAAAATAACTGTCTCAGTGAGTGATAGTGTACTGGGAAAAGGATAATCAGATTCAGAGAAGTACTTTCATGTGTACTTTTCAATTTTTTGTTTTTTCGTGTGTTATCGTATAAATACATACACATACAGATACCTATATAGTAATTCTGGTTAAATTAGTGGATTTAAAATATGTGAGCATTTGATTATATTATTTTAAAATTGTGTGTTCATTGTTCAAAATATAACAGTGGTTATAACTGTGGTCAAATTAATTGTGGGTTTTAAGGGGTACTGTGTAATTTAGCATGGTACATGTAAGAATGTTGGTGGGCCTTATACTGATATGATGAACTATTTCTGTGATAGAAGGAAGATGCACAGCCACAAGAATTGTAGAATGCTTTCTGAATTTTTTTTTTTTTGGTAAACTAATATAATCTATATTGCCATTCTCTCTGTCCCTGTCCCAAAAAATAATTCAAGTAAACGAAAGACCTGCAGGTGTCTGATCTTATCCAAAAACTGAAACACAACAAATGAGGTGATTAAACTAAAAGGCAAAGAAATATAGAAAACTGAAATGAAGTGTATACTGATGTGACATAATGCTGGTAACATCATCAGTATTCATACCATAAAATAAATACATGATTATTAAATAAATTTTAAAATAATTTTACCATATTTGTGAAAAATATTGATTTGCTGTTTGGATAGATGTTGATTATAAAATGTAGAATCTCTCCAAATTATCAAAGAATTATTTAAAGTATACAGTGAATCTGACCAGTTTATTGACTAATACTACTAGCTGCATATATCTTTTTTGAAACATTGTGTACACAGTAAAGATTTAAGAGAATCAAGGTTATGACTATTGACTCTAAAGCAATAGGCGAACAGTTTGCCAGACCTAATTGTCTTCAGCAATTGGTCTGAGCAAAAATTGAGATTTGATTCCTCTCATTTCTTCTTCCTCATTCCTTTATTGCTTTAATCTTTGTGATTCCTAATCACTTTTCTAAAATTTAAACAGACAGAATACACTTACGTATAATTAGAAGATAATATTCTTGCTTTTCAAATGTATCTGAGGCATGTATTTTATTACATGTATTCAGAGTATTTCTCTTATGGAAATTATACAATGAAATGGATGGAAAATGTAGTGCAGACTTCTACAAAATGAAACGAGTTATTTCATTTAATTGAAACGTTCATGTGAACATTTTTGGAAACTTACAATTAGATGCATGCTCACTGTAATTCTCACCATCTTTCGATAAATTCTGCCAGTTCTAAACCTTACCTGCATGTACGAGATAGTAGATAAGGACTGTTTCCTGCAGTTTATTGATCTGAATTATCTTTTTCATTCCCTTTTGTTGAAGACCTAATTATATCTCATTGTCTCCATCATCACTGTTAATTTCATATTTCCAAGTGTCAACTTTTTAGCTCTTCCTTATGTCATAACTGCACTTGGATATTCAGCTTAACAAGATAAATATCAAAATCATTTACATATTTAAAAAATCACATTGCAGTGACCCTAGTTGATCTTAATGATCCAACTAGAGTTCATGGGGAGAAGTTCTGACCAGATCCCTATTTTAGTATCAATTTTTCTACAAATTTTACTCTTTAAATTTCCTTCAGACCATGTTTCCTGACTCTTGTTTCTCCATTCTATGGGTTCTTGTTCAAAATATTTGTATAAATGCATTTGTGTTTATAGAAATTTGTTTATCTTTCAAGACACAATCGGAGTTCTCACTTTCTGGAAGCTATGTCGGAATTCTAAATTAATTTATATTACCATATTTGTACTTCGCTAATTCCTTTTGCATGTCTTTATCACAGCAATCGCCATGTTACATTGACATATGGTTTTCAAGTATGTCTTCACCAATTATGGGTTGTTTAAGCAGCCAACAGATAATCTGGAGTTCCATAAAATTGGATGAACTAAACTGAATTAGACAAAAAATGTACTATGGCTCTACAAAGCCTGTCATTATTCCACCCAAGAAGTAAATAACTTTAAACTACTCACTTTGTACTTTCCCTAGCCCTCCAAATCTAATTTATTTTTTAAGAAACAATATAGATATTTAACCATAATTTTTATTAATCACTACTTGTTTAGGAAAATTGTACTATCAGTTGCTCTTGCAATAAAATCATTACACAGCATTACATCCTTTAAGAAAGCTTAATTTTATTCATATATATTTTGTCACTTTTAAGAACTCATGTAGTGCCATACCTAAGTAAAAGACTGCATATCCCACGCTTTCCCATTCTTTTTTCCCATCATA
>NW_012106542.1:1444734-1447134 GCF_000951045.1 Mandrillus leucophaeus
GGATTACAGTCATGAGCCACCGCACCCGGCCATAAGTTTTAACTATATGTAATTTACTGAAGTCTTTTACCGCATCATCTGAACTTAAAAAAAAAAAACAAAACTTTATCTACATTAAAATAAAGTCTTATGAAAAATGTTTTAGTCAAATGTGGATATCCTAGAATTTAGCTAGCATAGTAGATGAGATAAATAATAAAATCTAGTAACAATAAAAACTTCCTATAATTAATCACTTACAATGCGATAGACCTCTTAGTAAATCCAAGCATTTTTTTCCCCCTTTGGATTCTTTGTCAGACCAGTGCTAAACACCAGTGTATATTTTGGTGTTAACTTTGGTTATTACAATTGCTGCCTCTGCTGCATTTCTTTATAACAAGTTTGAATTAAACAAAAGTGCTTGAACATTGGAAAATTTTAATCTGATGAGAAGATTCATATTTTATTCATCATGTGTTATAGGGTTTCTATGAGACTGAACAAAATTTATGCAGCTAGTGTTAAAATATTTAGTCATAAGGTAACATAAAAACTTTTAGTCATAATATTATTCTATGAAGTATGCATGACTGTGTTATATTTAAAAAGTATATATGGATTTTTAAGTACGTATTTTCAGTTTTCTCTGACAATGTTTTCATTTTCACTTTTTTTCCAGATTGACTAGTACTTAAAACAACCGCAAAATACATGTATTTTCTCAAAAATAACTGCAAGAGTAATGGACATTGAGATAGTAAGGTTCTTATTCCTCTTTATTTAAATCTGTAAAGCAACGTGGCAAATTAAAACTGAGATACTATTATATTCAACTCATAATTTGATGCAAATGAAAACTTTTTTTACAAGGTGAAAAATAACTGAAAAATGAGTAGATCCAGTGCAAGTCAAACAATGTAACCATCTTCAGGCAATAATCTAGTAGGCCACTGTTGTGAAAACAGAGGCTGGAAGGAACACATAGATTGACTTAAGTATGGGGCTGCAAACTTAGTGTTTTAAGCTATGTCCTTCATACACAAAGTATTGAGGTATTTTTGTGGTTTTTCTCAAAACTAAATAAATTCACTTAAATTTAATCAGCCTAATAGCCACAGTGTTTTAAATAGAGCATTGTAAATTTTCAGACATCATATTTGCTTTTTTTTTTTTTGGCTAGGGTCCCAAGTTTTCCTATATTCAGGCTCATGTTACAGTAGTTTTGTTGTGGGATTATATTCCTAATTATTGTGTGTTAATATGATGCATATTACTCTATTCATGATTTTCCCTATCCTTCTCCTCTTTAGCTATTTTCTCTCCTAATTATAAAGCATAAATTAAACAATTGAACATATAATAATTAATGCATCCATTACTAATAACTCTATCATCATCTAAACCATCTCTTGCTTTTATGTTGTGTAAGTAAAGTGATATAGATGCCTAAGAATGTCAAATGACTATGAATTAATTTATTTGCCTTTGAACAACAAAGTCCTTACGAAATCAAGTCATTGTGAGGAAACAAATACTCTCAAAGAAAGTATCACTTATTTTAGTGTTTAAATACAAAACAACTGAAAATAACTGTCTCAGTGAGTGATAGTGTACTGGGAAAAGGATAATCAGATTCAGAGAAGTACTTTCATGTGTACTTTTCAATTTTTTGTTTTTTCGTGTGTTATCGTATAAATACATACACATACAGATACCTATATAGTAATTCTGGTTAAATTAGTGGATTTAAAATATGTGAGCATTTGATTATATTATTTTAAAATTGTGTGTTCATTGTTCAAAATATAACAGTGGTTATAACTGTGGTCAAATTAATTGTGGGTTTTAAGGGGTACTGTGTAATTTAGCATGGTACATGTAAGAATGTTGGTGGGCCTTATACTGATATGATGAACTATTTCTGTGATAGAAGGAAGATGCACAGCCACAAGAATTGTAGAATGCTTTCTGAATTTTTTTTTTTTTGGTAAACTAATATAATCTATATTGCCATTCTCTCTGTCCCTGTCCCAAAAAATAATTCAAGTAAACGAAAGACCTGCAGGTGTCTGATCTTATCCAAAAACTGAAACACAACAAATGAGGTGATTAAACTAAAAGGCAAAGAAATATAGAAAACTGAAATGAAGTGTATACTGATGTGACATAATGCTGGTAACATCATCAGTATTCATACCATAAAATAAATACATGATTATTAAATAAATTTTAAAATAATTTTACCATATTTGTGAAAAATATTGATTTGCTGTTTGGATAGATGTTGATTATAAAATGTAGAATCTCTCCAAATTATCAAAGAATTATTTAAAGTATACAGTGAATCTGACCAGTTTATTGACTAATACTACTAGCTGCATATATCTTTTTTGAAACATTGTGTACACAGTAAAGATT
>NW_012106542.1:1447184-1449365 GCF_000951045.1 Mandrillus leucophaeus
TGTCAAAACAAAAAGAAAAAATAAATTTAAACATATTTGGCAGCGGCTTTATAATATTAAATGGATTAGAGGAAAGAGTAATTCTATTTTAGCATTTATTTTATCTGTTACTTTCTCTTGCCATATGTGTATTGTGCCTGCCATGAAATAAGTCATTATTTAACTTAAAGAGGGTCAATGAGGTGTTGAAGATGGAGTTTTCTTCTTTTACTCTTAACAATGGGTATGTATAATTTGTTTCCAAGAAATTTAAACCTGCTTATTGAAACCAGAAAAAAACAGAGAGTACTCTCCTAGCTCTCAGCATTTATGTACCGCACAAAGCTTATTCCATTACATTTGGTGTAAAACTTTACCATGTTCTGTTTTAGTCCATAGTAAAGTTTTAGTCCACTTCTTTACACACCACAAAGCTCTTTCTTTCTTTTCTTTTCCTTTTTTTTTTTTTTTCGAGACGGAGTTTCGCTCTTGTTGCCCAGGCTGGAGTGCAATAGAGCAATCTCACCATAACTCTGCCTCCCAGTTCAAACAATTCTCCTGCCTCAGCCTCCTGAGTATCTGGGACTACAGGCAGGCACCACCATGCCCAGCTAATTTTGTATTTTTAGTAGAGACAGGGTTTCTCCATATTGGTCGGGCTGGTCTTTAACTCGCGACTTCAGTTGATACGCCCACCTCAGCCTCCCAAAGTGCTGGGATTACAGGCTTGAGCCACTGTCCCCAGCCCACAAACCTATTTCTAAATGATGCAAAAAGTGAAGTAAAGTTTTTACAGAGCGTAGCTAATATCATCCTTAATTTCTGGCCTTTTATCATTACTTATGCTTACTAATTAGCTATATTTTTTGTTTCTTTTAGAAAATTAAGGGTACTGATCATGCTACTAAATTCTAAGTCATTCATGATGCTATTAATTCAGGATGACTAGACCATTTTAAACTGCAAAATCAACATCAAAGAGCTTATATATATATATACACACACACACACACATATATATACACACTGAGAGACAGAGACAGAGACAGAGACAGAGAGAGGGATTTTAAAAAATGGAGAGAGAGAAATTCAAACAGTTGATTCTCACCAATTGTTATGGCTTCAAAGTCACTGCAAACACTACCTAACCAACACTAAGCTATTGCTTCTATGGGAAATACAGGGTTAGGTTCCTGTAAGCCTCTGATCATAACATTTTTTAACCTGATAAATTGTTGGGAAAAAGCTGAGTATTGGGAGAAGCTGAGGCAGGGCTTGCATGTCTGACATAATGTAAAAGAGTCTCGGAACATGTCTGGGGTACCGGGTCTAAAACCCCTTGTGGCCTTGGGAACACCAAGCTCTGTGCTAAAGGGTGGAAGGCTACCCTGATGCATTATAATCTAAGTGCAGGGCATAAAATCCCTTGTGGCTTCGACAGAATCCAGGGCTTGTGGCTCTGGAATGTGTCTAGACTTGCTGGCCCCTTGCTCCTTGCTCTCCCACAATCAATTGTACCTTGAGTTAAAAGAACCTGTTCCCTATTATCTTAAGTAGCACAGCAAATGCTAAACAATTACAGCTGGAAATCATGTGCTTAATGTAACTCATCCTTTTGACCTCCACATTCTCACCACCTGTTTCTGTGTTGGATTACCAATAAATAGCGTGGGCTCCCAGAGCTTGGGGCCTTCGCAGCCTCCATACACCAGCGATGGCCCCCTGGTCCCAACTTTCTCTCCCAAACTTTTTCTCAATCCTTTGACTCCACCGGACTTTGTCACCTCCACGACCTGGTGTTGGGTCTGATCACCCCAACATTTAATGACACCTTATTTGATATAGTGTTTGCGTAAACTTTGAACTTATCAACAGTACTATAACTCATGTCTGAGCAAGCTTAACACATGTATTTTTTCTGTAAGATGCATCACAGCCTTCCCAGTGTGATGCATTCTTATGATTTTATGTTGCCTTAGTAGCTATTCTGAATTTAGGTTTTACTTTCTCATAGCAGAATTGGGGCTTAGTCACCCTTGACTCCGTTTCCAGTTCACCATTTCCTCCCAGTCCTTCCATGTGGTTGATCCAGATATCTGGCTCAAACATCTGCATCCAGGTGACCACTTTTCTATGGGATAGCTGGATATAACCTACTTGTATCCAGCTGAAAACCCCCACTGACCTCCACACCCCACATGG
>NW_012106542.1:1450270-1516576 GCF_000951045.1 Mandrillus leucophaeus
AAAAAAAAAAAAAAGAAAATCCACTTCCCCAAATGCAGAATATATACTGTGTTAGGCTGAATGCTGATTCCCCCAAGGATATCCATGCCCTAATCCCCAAAATGTGTAAATATGCTGGGTTACATGGCAAGGAGAAATTAAATTTGCAGATAGAATAAGTTTGCTTATCAGTTGTTCTTAAGGTAGAGAGGTATCATGGATTTCCTATCTCTAATCCTCACACTGTGCAAGAGTCAACTGTACATATATTTTCAGTTGTTTCCCATGCAGCCAAAAATTCACTGTAACATTTGACTTCCCAAAGACTTAGCTACTAATAGCTTACTGTTCACAAGAAGCCTTACCAATAACATAAATAGTCGATTAACACATAGTTGGTATATTACACATATTCTATACTGTATTCTCACAATAAAGTAAGCTGGAGAAGAAAACGATATCAAGAAAATCATAAAGAAAGAGGAAATACATTATTTATTAAGTGGACCATCATGCAGTTCCTTCTCCTGTCATCTTCAGCTGAGTAGGCTGAGGCAAAGGAAGAAGAGAAGGGGTTGCTCTTGCTGTCTCAGGGGTAACAGAGGTGGAAGAAAATTCCCATATAAGTAGATCCACGTAGTTCGAACCTGTGGTTCAAGGGTCAACTGTAAGTATAAAGGTCCTTAAAAATGGGATGACTAAGCAGAAGTGGAAAGTCAGAAAAAGAGGTAAGATGACAAAACAGTTTCAGAGTAATATGATGTCAGGATTTAACCCTCCATTGCTGGCTTTGAAGATGGAGGATAGCACCATAGACTAAGGAAGATGGACAGCTTCTAGAAGCTGGAAAAGGCAAGGAAAATGGATTCATCCCTAGAGTCTTCAAAGGGAATGCAGCCCTGCTGATTTTAGCCCAGTGAGATTTTAGATTTCTGACAGGAAGAACTGTAAGATAATACACTTGTAAGACAATAAATTTAGTTATTTTAAGCCATTAAATTTGCAGTGATTTGTCACAGCAATAGAAAATTAGTGCATCTCTTCACCCTCTGTTCTGTCTCTCTAGCTCTGTACATATATACATATGTTCATATATGCACATTATACGTATATAAAAATATAGAAAACATGAATTTTTTTGAGATGGAGTCTAGCTCTGTCACCCAGGCTGCGTGCAGTGGTGCGATCTTAGCTCACTGAAACCTCCTCCTCCTAGGTTCAAGGGATTCTACTGCCTCAGCCTCCTGAGTAGCTAGGACTACAGTTGCACGCTACCCTAGAAGCATTCAAGATGCTGGCAGATTTAGTATCTGGCGAGGGCCCCATTCCTCATTAATGGTGCCTTGTAGCTACATCCACATATGGTTGAAGGGCATAAAGCTGTATTCTTATGTGGTAGAAAAGCAAAATGGATAAAGGTGCAAAGACTCCCTCAAGTCTTCTTATTGGCATGCTATTTCCATTCATAAGAGCAGAATTCTCATGATCTAATTTGATTTGACAGTTAATCAAATAACAAAACTCTTGTTTTCTGAAGTGGGTGGCAGATCAGATTTTCATCCTATTTTCTTTTAGCTTTAACGGACTTATGAGAAAGCCTGTGTGAAGCCGGCCCCATGATTGTCTGGTTCAGGAGTGAGCCATATATTTGGGCAGAATTTATACACAGAATTCATAGATCCTCTTCCCTGGATCTCTCCTTTCTGGAATTTTTCCCTTTAGATTCCAGTGCTCTGATTGCCACAAATTCTGGCTTCTGGTGTTTTCAAAACAATGAGACTGTGAGTTTTTCTGTTGAAATGTTAGCCTTGCTGTCAGATATAAATTTGAACTATCTCATGATAAAAGCAATGAAATGAGTAAATAGCTCTTCGCCCTATGTTCATCCCTGTTTCCAAGTGTAAGGATCCTTCCAGTGTCTGCTTTGCTTTTTCACAATCTTCTGCTTTCAGGTACTTGTTTTGATATATTTATTTTTCTAGGAACTACAGTTGTCTTTCTTTACTCAGTTTAAAATCACTGAAATCAACAGTAAAAAAGTAAAACAAGAAAAACCTAATCTTTTACATACCACATATTAGAAAACATATATCATTAAAATATTTTTAGTACAGGCCAGGGACTGTGGCTCATGCCTGCAATCCCAACACTTTGGGGGGGCCGAGACCAGTGGATCACTTGAGACCAGAAGTTTGAGGCAAGTCTGGCCAACATGGTGAAACCCCATCTTTATTAAAATTCCAAAAAAAAAAAAAAAAAAAAAAATGTGCACCTGTAATCCCAGCTATTTGGGAGGCTGAGGCATGAGAATGGCTTGAATCCAGGAGGCGCAGGTTGCAGTGAGCTGAGATAGTGCCACTGCACTCCAACCTGGATGACAGAGTGAGATTCTTGCCTCAAATATATATATATAGTTTATATAGTTTCTATATACGTATTGTTTCTATATATATATATTAGTAGAAATTAGTTATAAGATATTCAGGCTGAATAGAAGACTACTCAGATAAAGCAAAGTATCAAGCAGAACTTTTTTTTTTTTTTTTTTTAACTAAAACACTGTGGGAGGCTGAAGTTTTGTTTTGTTTTATCCCACACTAATGACTTGCATTGTAGTCGATGTCCTTGTGGGAAGAGAGAACCAAACAGAAAAATCATATTTATTAATTGACCAAATAAATAAATCTGTTGGAAAATGTGATCTACTTAAAAGATAATTGAAAATGATTAATAGGTTATCATGTCCTCAAGCACGTATCATTTTTACATATGGTCTGCGATAGATAGAATGTTCTTTTACTGCAGAGCTTTTCTGAGGCTTGACCGGTTTTTCAAGTGTCTCTCCAGGATTAAAAATTCATTAAATTTTAATCATTTGAAAATGACTTAAAGTTACTAAAGATCTATAAAATGTCATTAAGTAGGATGGTGAGATGGCAATACTTTGGTTTTGATTATGTAGAACTCAATACTTATTTGAGAAAACAAACATACAGCAAAATGATTAAATAGAAAAATCACCATTTTGGCACCACCACAGGCCTTCTGTTAAAAATGGGAAGTGTTGGCCTGTTGTGGTGGTTCACACCTGTAATCCCAGCACTTTGGGAGGCCAAGGCGGGCAGATCACAAGGTCAAGAAATCGAAACCATCCTGGCTAACATGGTGAAACCCCATCTCTACTGAAAATACAAAAATTAGCTGGGTGTGGTGGTGGGTGCCTAGAGTCCCAGCTATTCAGGAGGCTGAGGCAGGAGAATGGCTTGAACCTGGGAGGCAGAACTTGCAGTGAGCCAAGATCTCATCACTGCACTCTGGCCTGGGTGACAGAGCAAGACTCCATCTCAAAAAAAAAAAAAAAAGGGGGGAAGTGTTAATTGACATGTGATGGGTATTTTGATTTATTCATGTAGTTATTAGAATTTTTCTTTTTTGCATTTCAAAAAACTAAATTTATTTTTACTAACGTATTTTGACAGTAAACCTGCCTCATCAGTCTCTTTAACACAAACATGACAGCAATGCAACTGGAAGGTTTTGGTGATAATGATGCAGACTCACGGAATCAGATGTAGTTGAACTGGGGTGGGAGACACAGGTGTATTATTTATACTTGCAAAGGAGTAGTGACAATTTATTATGATACTAATACTTCCTGGCTTGAATTGAATATATTGTGAAATATGAATGATTCATTTAAGGGCTGAAGCATTTAACACTGACATCCAAGCAGCATTTCCTGAATTCCTGTTAGTACAGAAATAGAAAATATTACGAAATACCACTATGACATTATTGCGGTAACTTTCTTTTTTTGTACTTGTGGATTGATACTTCAAATCGAGTGCTGTAGATTGCATTGAGTGTCTGCAATTGATTTTGATACCCTTTATATCTGATTACAATGTTTAACTTGCCATGCGAGGCATATTTTATGCCAAAGAAAATATTTTTGTTTACATGGGCAATAATTTAAGTAGTAGATTGACATTAAAAGAAAGAAACATTCAAGCATAAACTGAATTTGAAAGTAATTTATATTAAAGATTCACAACAACATATTATTCTTAAGTGCAAAAACAAATATTGTATCATATTTTCCCGATGGCTAATATGGCTAACATATGGAGAACTAAAGCATTGATTTGACAATGACCCAAATAATGACTCAATTATAACCTTTTCAAGAATGATTTAAAGCATATTCTAACCTTTTCATCATTTCACTTTTTTACTATGAGAAGATCATTACTCAAAAGGGAAAGGAATGATTTTGTAGTTGGCTCTTGCTGAGAGTTATATTTCAATTTCTCATTACAATGAAATGTAAAGCACAAGAGGAGGAGGATGGGGAAACTCTACCAACTGCCCCCCTTGCAGTTTTTCATGTGTGATACTCAGTGTGGTTTAAAAACCTAAGAGAACAACCCATTTTGTTTCAGCAGCAAATCTGTCAACCTGTTGATGGGGCAAAAGCACAATATATTTCACTGGAATGCTGCCACATGTAACATTTATTTGCAAAATGCAAGGAAGATTTTAAAGGAAAAACTTCATAACCTAGGAGTTTAATTTAATAATACCAAGTGAACAAAAATTATGATAGCCTGCGAACATTAAACTAGATGAAAATTGCAAACCTGAATCATGAAAATTAAGTTATACCAACACTCCTTGATTTGTTGAACATAATAATGCTTATTGAAATGAGTCAAATGACATTTTTCTTGTGAAGACCTTTCTGATACATGGCATTTGAAACTTCCTCCATTGTTCATGACCATTAATGCTTACTTTCAAAGATCATTTAATATGTACTTTGTAAAAAGTCTGGATTTAGATTTGTAGGTTTTCTTGGCTTGATGGATTTGGTGAGCTGAAAGAAAGACACTGCTTCATCAGAATTCAAACAACAGAAAACATCTCGAAGGTGAATTTTCAATTCCATATAACTTGATCATGTTTAAAGAAATGTAAAAATAGATTGTATAACTTTTGCTCATTTGCTTCCTAGGACAATTAACACTTTAATACCACTACTTGTATTAAAACAAAAGCATGCATTTTTTTCCTCTATATTTATGTAATTTGACTTAAAACTGTATATATTGAAGGCCTACAGTGAGTCAAGTTCAACTCCATTTTCTTAAGATACGTCAATGAACCAAGCAAAAACACCTCCTTTATGGAGCTTATATTCTAGAAGTGACAAGGAGACAGATAACAGTGCACCTGACACACCCAGGGTATGTTACATTACAAAGCAATGAGCCTTCTGGAGCCAGAGCTAAAGTAGAGCAAGGAAAGGGCTTGCAGCTGTTGGTAGGGCCTGGGGGTGGGTTGCCATTTATTGAGGCCCATGAGAACAGGCCTCTTTTTGGTGATATTTGACCAAAACATTGAATGGCACATTCGGAGACAGCTATGATGAGGCCAGTGTGATTAGGGAAGAAGATGAATAAACCAGAGGAAAAGTCAAGATGTGGAGAACTAAGGGCAGCATGATCACGTTGGTGGTCAAGTCATTATAAAGAGTTATACTCAGACTGAAATAGGGAGCTAAGTAAAAGTTTTTAGCAAAGGAATGAAAAGATTTCATGTAGGTTTCTCCCCTCGCTCCCCTCCCTTTCCCTGCCCTCCCCTCCCCTTTTTTTGACAGAGTCTCACTCTATTGCCCAGGCTGGAGTGCAGTGGCGTGATCTCTGCTCACTGCAACTTCAGCAACCTCTGCCTCTTGGGTTCAAAAAATTCTCCTGCCTCAGCCTCCAGGGAAGCTGGGATTACAGGCGTGAACCACCAGGCCCGGCTAATTTTTGTTTTTTGAGTAGAGACCGAGTTTCACCATGTTGGCCAGGCTGGTTTCGAACTCCTGACCTCAGTTATCCACCTACCTCAGCCTCTCAAAGTGCTGGGATTACAGGCATGAGTCACCACACCAGGCCTGATTTCACCTAGGTTTCTAAACAAGATTTCTGGCTATCATCTAGAAAAATTATGAAAGACAGATAAGGATCAAATCAGTTCAGCTAATTATAAGGCTATTGCTTTAATTCAGACAAGAAATTATGGAAAATGTAGCAAGTCCAAACAGATACATCTACTTAAGGAAACATCTAAAAGCATATTTGAATAGAAGACTATCTTGTTTACATACTGATCATATCTAATATGCAAAGAGTTTCTATTACTTTAAATTGCACGTTTTGAAAAACATATTCACTTCTCTTCCGTGATGAATCACTTTTGGCAACACGCCTTTGACCTAGTAACTACATTTCAGTGTGACTGTATTTGATGGGCAGATTATATAAAATACTTTGAACACACCACACTGGTACATAGTAAAATTAAAGAGGATAATTTAGCCGGGCTTAATTCATAACTCTGGTGTTGCAAATTTCTTTTCATTTTATTCTTCCAAAACATGTTTCTTGGAGTTAGGCCTAACAGGTTGTGGAACAAATGCAACAATTAGGTGTGGGTCACAGGTCATTCCAGACTTGGTTTATCATCTTAAACAGGATTTGAAAGATAAAATTCTCTTTACTGCAGTTTCTTGTTATGGCATTCTTGTGCACGTCATGTTTAATAAGTTTCTGTCTTCTTGAAAACGTTTAAAATATTTTTTATAAATATCTAGTTGAGCACTCAATCTTATTCTATCCAGGCATGATTCTAATCTGCACCTCTATGATTTCAAACCTTGTCATTCAACATCTTAACTGTTATACACTTTTGTGTCTAGTAGACGCAATAAGCCCCTGTTTTCACATGAATTCTTACATCAACAGTTCAAGGAAATTGCATACATTAGAATGGTCCTTTCTCCTGAGAACTCATGATATATTTACTATAAAGAAAATAATGTCATCATTCAAACTCTTGCTAAATTTTTTACACGATTACAAGTACATTATAATTAACAAAAAAAATTGAAAAATCATTTATAAAATATAAATACATTTTAAAAAAATATGTACAGGTTGCATTAGTAATTAACAATTATTGGTAATTACTTGAAACATAATTTATATTTAACAAATCATGGTGTTGTAACCTAGAGACACACATTTTTGGGAAGGAACACAAAACATAAGCAAATATTATAAATATCATCTGGAAAGCAGAGGCCCCTCAGCTCCACCAATAGCTAATGATACCTGCTTTCCTTCAGTACCTCGCAGATTCCCTCCAGTTCTCAGAAATCACTGCTAGCA
Source organism: Mandrillus leucophaeus (assembly GCF_000951045.1). Taxonomy (NCBI): domain Eukaryota; kingdom Metazoa; phylum Chordata; class Mammalia; order Primates; family Cercopithecidae; genus Mandrillus; species Mandrillus leucophaeus. Next base: position 1,457,467 of record NW_012106542.1, read on the forward strand.
ACACTCTTTCTATTTCATCCCTTTACATGTGTGCCAAAAGGCCACCTGCGTATGTTTAGCTAAGTTCATTCTGATATCAGATTGCTATGATTAATACTGAAGGTCAACTTGATTGGATGGAAGGATGCAAAGTATTGATCCCGGGTGTGTCTGTGAGGGCATTGCCAAAGGATATTAACATTTGAGTCAGTGACTGGGAAAGGCAGACCCACCCTTAATCTGGGTAGGCACCATCTAGTCAGCTGCAGCATGGCTAGAATTTAAACAGGCAGAAAAATGTGAAGAGAGAGACTGGCCTAGCCTCCCAGGCTATATCTTTCTGCGATGCTGGATGCTTTCTGCGCTCAAACGTTGGACTCGAATTCTTCAGTTTTGGAACTCGGACTGGTTGTCCTTGCTCCTCAACCTGCAGACTGCTTATTGTGGGACCTTGTTACCGTGTGAGTTAATACTTAATATTATATATACATATATATGTTTATGTGTGTATATATACACACACATATAAACATACACACATATATATACACACACAAATATATAGGCATATATAGTTCTATCCTTCTAGATACGTTGGCTCTGTCCCTCTAGAGAACCCTAATACACAGATAAAGAGTAACATGTGAATGTGAATAAACATAAATCAGTATATCTCATTTTATTGTGTTGCCCTTTACTGTGCTTTACAGAAATTGCATTTCTTTACAAATGGAGGGTTTGTGGTAACCCAGCATCAAGCAAGACTATCAGTACCATTTTTCCAATATCATGGGTTCACTCTGTGTCTCTGCGTTATACTTTGGTGATTCTCACAATATTTCAAACTTTTTTTTCCTACGTTATATCAGTTATGGTGATGTGCGATCAGAGATTTTCAATGTTACTATTGTCATTGATTGGGGGGACACAAACCATATAAGATGGCAAACTTATTTGATAGATATTACGTGCGTTCTGACTGCTCCACCAAACAGCCATTCCTCTTCTTGGTCTTCCCTACTCCCTGAGACGCAACAATATTAAAATTATACCAATTAATCACTCTACAATGGCCTTGAAATATTCAAGCGAAAGGAAGGACCATACATCTTTCACATTAAATTAAAAGCTAGAAATCATTAAGTTTAGTGAGGAAACCATCCAAATTTTTTTTGAGACAGAATTTCACTCTTGTTACCCAGGTTGGAGTACAATGGTGAGATCTCAGCTCACTACAACCTCCGCCTCCAGGGTTCAAGTGATTCCTCTGCCTCAGCCTCCCGAGTAGCTGGGACTACAGGGGCATACCACCATGCCCAGCTAATTTTTGTATTTTTTAGTAGAGACATGGTTTCACCATTTTGGCCAGGATGGTCTTGATCTCTTGACCTTGTAATCTGCCCACCTTGGCTTCCCAAAGTGCTGGGATTACAGGCAACCACCACCATGCCTGGCTAACTTTTGTATTTTTAGTAGAGATGGGATTTCAACATGTTGGCCAGGCTGGTCTTGAACTCCTGACCTCAGGAGATACACCTGCCTTGGCCTCCCAAAGTGCTGGAATTACAGGCGTGAGCCACTGTACCCAGCCAGAAACCATGTTAAAAGTGGAGATAAGCCTAAAGCTAGGCCTGGTGTGCCAAACAAGTAAACAAGTTGTGAATGAAAATGAAAAATTCTTAAAGAGAATTAAAAGTAATATTTCAGTGAACACATTCTTAATGCTGATCTGGAGAAAGCTTTAGTGGTCTGGCTACAGACAAAATAGTGGGAAGCTAGAAGAGATTGGTTCATAAGGTTTAAGAAAAGAAGCCATCTCCAAAACATAGCAGTGCAAGGTGAAGCAGTAAGTGGTGACACAGAAGCTCCAACAACTTATCCAGAAGATTTACCTAAGATCATTGACGATGGAAACTACACTAATCAACGGATTTTCAAGATAGACAAAATACCAGCCTTCTGTTGGAAGAAGATGCCATCTATGACTTTCATAACTAGAGAGAAGTCAATGCCTGACTTCAAAGCTTCAAAGCAAAGACCAAATTTCTTGTTAAGGTCTAATGAAGCTGGTGACCTTAAGTTGAAGCCAAAGTTTATTTACTATCCTCAAAATCCTAGAGCCCTCAAGAATTATGTTAAATCGACTCTGCCTGTGCTCTATCCAAGGAACAACAATGTGCTTGATGCCAGCACATTGGTTTACAGCATCCTTTACTGAATACTGTAAGCATACTGTTCAAACCAACTGCTCATAAAAAAGTTAACTTTCCAAATATTATTGCTCATTGAAAATGTACCTGGTCACCCAAGAGCACTGATGGAGATGTATAAGGAAATGAATGTTGTTTTCATGCCTACTAACACATTTCCTGTAGCCCACAGATCAAGGAGTAATTTTGACTTTTAAGTCGTATTATTGAAGAAATGCATTTTGTAAGGGTGTGGTTGCCATAGATAGTAATGCCGCTGTTGGATCTGGACAAAGTACATTGAAAACCTTCTAGAAAGGATTCACCATTCTAGATAGCATTAATAATATTTGTGATTCATGGAAGGAGGTCAAATTAACAACATTAGCAGGCGTTGGGAAGAAGTTGCTTTCAACCCTTACGGATGACATTAAGGGATTCAAGACTTTCGTGGAGAAAAAAAACTGCAGATGAGGTGGAAATAGCAGGAGATTTAGAATGAGGAATGGAACCCAAGGATGAGACTGAGTTGCTTCACTCTCATGATAAAACTTGAACAGATGAAGAGTTGTCTCTTATGAGTAAGCAAAGAAAGTGATCTCTTGAGATGAAATCTATTCCTGTGAAGAGGCTGTGACCATTGTTGAAATGACAACACATTTTTTTTTTTTGGAAATACCATGAACCTGCTTGATAAAGCAGTGGCAGAATTGAGAGGATTGAAATTATCGTATTTGAAAAGAAGTTTGACTATGGGTAAAATGCTAGCAAACAGCATCAAATGCTACAGATAAATCTTTCATTAAGGGAACAAACAATGTGAGAAACATCATTGTTGTCTTTTTTAAGACATTACCACAGCTACTCCAACCTTCATTACCCACCACTCTGATCAATCAACAGTCATCAATATGGAAGCAAGACATTCTACCAGCAAAAAGATTCTGACTCGCTGAAGCTCACATGGTTTAACAAATCATTTTAAAGTAAGGTCTACACATTGCTTTGTAGACATAATGCTATTGCACACTTAATAAACTACAATATAGTGAACATAATTTGTAATGCATTGGGAGGCCAAAAATGTTGTGTGACTCACTTTAATGCAATATCTGCTTTACTGCTGTGGCCTAGAACTAAATCTGTAATATTCTGAGATATGGCTGTAATCAAGGGGGTAAGTAATTTATCAAATCTTATATATCATACAACCTCCTTACTAAAAAAAAACAAAAACAAAAAACTAACAAAAACACAACACTTAATATTAGGGAAAAACCAATGAACTTCAATCATCACTCATATTGTAAATGCCTGCTCCTTGAAAAAACCTTTTGATAAGTCACACCTTCCATTTCTAGGACTTTGCAATTTATTGAGATAAAAATCTATGAAGAGATAAACAGATCATTTAACTAGAACACAGACAACTAGGGAGGGAAAGTAGAAGTTAGTATCATGATGCTCTAGACTTTAATAGAGAGTTGTTAAATCTTTATTCATAGGATATGCCTTTCATTTTACTAAATGACTCTCTGTAAACCTAGCAAAATGAATGATTTGTCAGATATTGTAAAAAGGGTAGAACTAAGGTATTTTATAGTATAAGTTCAATCTATTTGCCTGACTCTCGTTTATAAGCCAGTCTACTGAAGCCTTTTTAGCTACACCATAATGATTTTAAAAGCAAAGCAGTTATGAATTTCCTACAGTTCCATATCCTTGTATCCCTAACCAGAAGTTATTGAGAGGACAGAGATAGCAAAACATCATACTATTGAATAGCAAGTACAGCTTCTGTAATACCTGTAATAACTGGACCATGCTTTATAAAATTCAAACAAATTACCTAGAAATATATTTTTATTTTAATCGTTGTTTTTTGTTTTTTGTTTTTTGTTTTTGAGGTAGAGTCTCACCCTGTTACCCAGGCTGGAGTGCAGGGGCATGATCTCAACTCACTACAACCTCTGCCTACCGGGTTCAAATGATTCTCCTGCCTCAGCCTCCTGAGTAGCTGGGACCACAAGTGCACATCAGGCTTAGCTTTTTTTATTATTATTATTTTTACTTTTTGTAGAGACAAGGCTTTGCCATGTTGCCCAGGCTGGTCTTGAACTCTCTGCCCATCTGGGCCTCCCAAAGTGCTGGGATAAGAGTCAGGAGCCACCGCACCTGGCCAGAAATATATATACATATACGTGTGTGTGTGTGTGTGTGTATGTGTGAATATATATATACATATTCTTTTTTAAAAGTTACACTTTAAGTTTTGGGGTGCATGTGCAGAATGTGCAGGTTTGTTACATAGGTACACATGTGCAGAATGTGCAGGTTTGTTACATAGGTACACATGTGCAGAATGTGCAGGTTTGTTACATAGGTATACACATGCCGTGGTGGTTTGCTGCACCCATCGACTCATCATCTACATTAGGTATTTCTCCTAACGCTATCCCTCCCCCAGCCCCCTACCCCCTGACAGGCCCCGGTGTGTGATGTTCCCCTCCCTGTGTCCATGTGTTTTCATTGTTCAAATTCCACTTACGAGTGAGAACATGCAGTGTTTGGTTTTCTGTTCTTGTGTTAGTTTGCTAACAATGATGGTTTCCAGCTTCATCCATGTCCCTAAAAAGGACATGAACTCATCACTTTTTATGGCTGCATAGTATTCTACGGTGTATATGTGCCACATTTTCTTTATCCAGTCTAGCATTGATGGGCATTTGGCTTGCTTCCAAGTCTGCTATTGTGAACAGTGCCACAGTAAACATACATGTTCATGTATTTTTATAGTAGAATGATTTATAATCCTTTGGGTATATACCCAGTAATGGGATTGCTGGGTCAGTCTGGTATTTCTGTTTCTAAATCCTTGAGGAATTGCCACACTGTCTTCCACACTGGTTGAACAGAAATACGTTTTTTAAAGAAACATAAATGCTTTGAAGCTAGCCTGAAAAGTTAATTACCGTATACACAAGTCAGCAACATTTTCTTTCATAAAAATATTTTATATTAAAAGCCAAGCCATTCACTAATGTCAGACAAATCACTGCCCCCTTGGTGACTAGAGTACCTTTTGATTTTATTAATTCTTTGCTGATTCCAATTAATAAAGATAAATCTGAAAAAGAAATTATGTGGTGTTTCATTTTCAGAATCTGAGATACATTTAGAACTAAAGAAGAAATAAGGAAGTCAATATTTCTGCAATTATTCCCTCTGGTTGCCTCTATTCCAAAGACAAGGACAGCTCCCAAGACCACACTATGAATTAGGCTTAGAATAACAGTTAAACTGAACTAACAGGATTCTAGCAAAGACAGACCTAGGTAATCAAAAATCACTTGGGGAATAATTGAGAATGAGGATCAGATATTGAGGGTGTTCAGATGTCAAGGATACGGGATTCTTGCTCACTTGACTTAGCAGTGTTCTTGGTAACACTGGATTTTACAGAAGAGTTCACAAATAGACCTAGGAGAAGGATCAGGAGCCTAATTAGAGTGGTCAAGCAAAGAGTCTGTCACCTCCGACCCCCGTGTTCTGTTTTCCCTTTCTTCCAAACTGTGAATCTGTCATCATAAGAATCACTCCCTTATATATACCCTTAAACCCTTTACCCTTATCGTTCTTTTTTTTTTTTTTTTTTTTTTTTTGAGGTGGAGTCTCGCTCTGTCACCCAGGTTGGAGTGCAGTGGCCCGACCTCAGCTCACTGCAACCTCCGCCTCCCGGGTTCAAGCGATTCTCCCATCTCAACCTCCCGAGTAGCTGGGACTACAGGCGCATGCCACCATGCCTGGCTACTTTTTGTATTTTTAGTAGAGATGGGGTGTCACCATATTGGCCAGGCTGGTCTCAAACTCCCAACCTCGTGATCCACTCACCTCAGCCTCCCAAAGTGCTGGGATTACAGGTGTGAGCCACCGTGACCGGCCTCGTTCTTTATACTATATGCCTACATAACTACAACCATGATTAATCTAACATTTCTAACTTTTCTACTATCTGCAGGTGGCTGAGAAAGAAAAGAAAGTTAAATAATATTACTTCAATTTTATACATATTTGATCACCAACTTCTGGGACTCCACGTTATATTATCTCCCTTATTTGTATGATTCATCTCTATTTTGTATTTCTTGATAGTTTTCCTAATCTTCCTGTTCTTTAAATAATGGGGTGATGCAGGGATCAATACTTAGAAACGAATGCTTTGTGCAAGTTTCTACAAAGATTTTTCCATCTAAGCGTATGACAACACCTTTCTTGTGCTTGCAAAATCTTTGGCATCCCTATCCACAACCAATCTATCCACAAATTGTGCCAGTTTTATCTTGAAAATGTACCTGAGATTTAACCACTCACTCATTAATAAGTATTCAAACACCAAGTGAAACTCACCTTTCAATTGGGTCTCTGCAGTAATGTGATAACTGGGTCCTACTTCCTTATCTCTTACCAATGTCACCTTCTATATGCAGTGTCTGAACAATCCTTTTTAATGGCCCCTCCCAATGCTTTCCTATTTCTCTTGGAGTAAAATTCAAAGTCTTAGTTGAATATGTCATTAAATATACTTCCCAACCTGAAATATTCTCCCACCAGATATTTGCATGACTTCCTTCAGGCATCTGCCTAAACATATCTGATATGGTTAGGCCTACTGGCCCCAAACACATCTCATTTTGAATTCTCATCCTCATAATCCCCATGATCCCCACGTGTCAAGGGAGAGACCAGGTGGAGGTAATTGGATCATGGGGACGGTTTCCCCCATGCTGTTCTTATGATAGGGACTGGGTTCTCATGAGGTCTGATGGTTTTGTAAGTGTTTAGTAGTTCTTCCTGTGTTCATTCTCCTTGTTGCCCTTGTGAAGAAGGTGCCTTGCTCCCCTCTGCTTTCCCCGATGATTGTAAGTTTCCTGAGGCCTCTGCAGCCATACTGAACTGCGGGTCAATTAAACCTCTTTCCTTTATAAATTACCCAGTCTCAGGCAGTTCTTTACAGCAATGTGAAAATGGACTAATACAATATCTGTGTCAGACAGGTTACCACTGATCACCCTATAAAAAATAACCGATCCCCCTACTCACTCAGAGCATTTGCTATTCCCTTCCTTCTTTATTTTTTAAATTATTACTACATAATATTGTGATTATAGATTCTATATAACTAATAAAATTGAAGGATGAGTTGAGCATCTCTAATCTGAAATTTAAAATGCCCCGAATTTCAAAACTTTCTGAGAGCTGACATGATGTTGCAAGTGCAAAATTTCACACCTGACCTCTTGTGATGGATCTGTCAAAAGACAGTCAATATTTTGTTTCATGCACAAAATTATTTAAGACATTGTATAAATTATGTCCAGGCTATGTGTTTTAGGTGTTATGAAACATAAGTGAATTTCCTGTTTACACATGGGTCCCATCCCCAGGATATCTCACCATGTATATACTAATATTTCAAAAGCCTAAAAAAGTTTAGAATCTGAAACATAGCTGGTCCTCGCCATTTTGGAGAAGAGAAATTCAACCTGTATTTGTTTACTTTTGTCCATAACCTTGAGAATGTAAGACCTCCTAACGTTAATTCTTATTTTTATTGTTAGTGTTAATTAAAGCTTCATTTTTTTGAAACTCAGACTCTTTCACAGTTGTTGTGGACAGATCCTAGAAGTGGCTCCCAGGGTGTTCACATCATCTAGAATATTCTCCCTCCGAGTGTGAGCAGGACCTGTGTCTTGCTTCCTGTCAATAGAATATGACAAAGAGCAAGGATTTTGCAGATGTAATTAAGTTTTACAAATCAGTTTATGCTGTGAATCAAAAAAAGGGGATTATCCTAGGTAGGTCTAATATAATCAGGTTAAAGCTCCTAAAAGAGGAATTGGACTCTCTTTAAGGTGACAAATCTTTATGCTGTCTTAATGATGAAAGTGGTCATGTTGAAGAAGCCCAAATGGCAAGAAATTGTAAGCAACTTCTAAGAACTATGAGCAATCCCTAGCCATCGGCCAACAAAGTGCTAGAGCCTTCAGTCATTGTACAGTCACCAGGAAATAAATTCTACCAATGACCTGAAGTTTAGATGTAGATTGATCCCCAGTTGAACCTCTAGCTGAGAATGAACTCTGGGTGGACCCTTAGTTGTAGGTTTACGTGATTCCCAGTAGAATATCCAGCTAAATTATACCCAGATTCCTGACCTACAGAAACTATGAGGCAGGGCACAGTGACTCATGCCTGTAATCCCAGCACTTTGGGAGGTTGAGGCAGGTGGATCACCTGTGGTCAGGAGTTCAAGACAGGCTGGCCAACATGGCGAAACCCGTCTCTACCAAAAATACAAAAGTCAGCCAGGTGTGGTGGCACACCCCTGTAATCCCAGTTACTCAGGAGGCTGAGGCAGTAGAATCACTTGAACCTAGGCAGCAGAGGTTGCAGTAAGCCGAGATTGCACCACTGCACTCCAGCCTGGCGACAGAATGAGACTCTGTCAAAAAAAAAGAAAAGAAAAAAACTATGAGATAATATATGTATATATTTATAAGCTGCTGAGATTGTACAACTTTGTAACATGTCTGTGTGGTATTTATAATACTAACATGACAGCATCATGCATTATAATTATTTTTAAATGCATGTGAATCCCTTGGGTACAAGGACTACCTGTTATATTTTTCTTTACCTCAGGCTCAATTCCAACATGTTAAGATATATAATACTTGATCATTGAATAAATGGATGGATGAATGACTGAATAAATTGACAAAGTAGCTCTTCTTACAATCACAGGTACGGGAAGGAAGGACAAGCACAGAAATCTTCTTCTTAAGTTTGATGGTAAGAATTAGAACAAGCAAATAGTAATGATAATTAGTTATACATTTGCAGTTCAAAAATATTTTAAGGCAATACCATTTCACTGAAGCCTTACAACTATTCTGAATAAGAGATGATCATGTATATTTCAGTTATTATTATTGAATCCATGTAAATGCTCTGAGATTCAAATTAGCCCAAGGTCGGTCACACATATACAATTATGGGGCACTCCAATTATTTTTTTTGACCTGAGATCACAAGCACTATTTACTATATCACTTTGTCTATTATCATAGTATTAATTACACTGGGTTATATAGGGATATTAAAATATTCACTTGGCTGATATCAGTCTTCATGCGCTAGTAAGATTTGTTCAATTTATTGACATCAAAGCAGGAAACGTCTTGTTAGGAAAGTCAAGACACATGAAATTAAGAGGTTAAAGGGCACTCAATACTCTTATCACAAATGCAGTTGCCTCTGCCCCAAACCTTGCCTCTTTGTCAGTGTGAGTAATTAGTGCTTTTAACTACATTTAATAATGTTCAATATTTTAGGAACACTAATTAACCCACACAACATTGTCTCATCTGCGTTTTATAAATTGAAGAAACTAAAGCAGATAAAATAAAGGTTAAGAACCTAGCCCAGGGTCACAACACATTAGTTGCACAGTAAAGATTACAGTTCCAGACCTCTTAAAATTCCTTTTGCAAAAGGAACCTGGAGTCATCCTCTTGCCGTGAACACTTTGCTGCTTGCAATTCCTATAGTGTTGCACAGAGTTGTTGCTAATTCCTATTGATAAGCCAAGTAGCATTACAGTCTTCATCTCTCATCTCACATTCAACTGCTGCCCCCCACTCCCCACCCCCAAGTCCTTGGCAGAGCCCTAGACCAGCTATATTAGGCCTTCATTTCTAGCAGTGTTCTCTTGCAGCATTCACAGTGGAAGCATTTTCTGTAAAACCCACACTGAAAGAATTTGGAAGACTACGTTGTTTGGATGTCCTCTTTGGTCCCGCTTGTGCTGTTTCTCTTTCTTTCCCCTTCATATGTCCTATCTCTATAAAGTAAATATTATCTAAGTTCCCTATAAACTTTCTTGTTATTCCCAATCTTCTACTCATGATTTTAGCTCTGAATCATAACCATCAAGCCCGTTATTATTACTATTTTTTGAGATGGAGTCTCGCTCTGTCACCCAGGCTGGAGTGCAGTGGTGTGATCTTGGTTTACTGCAACCTCTGCCTCCCAGGTTCAGATGATTCTCCTGCCTCAGCCTCCCGAGTAGCTGGGACTACAGGCTTGTGTCACCACACCCGGCTAATTTTTTTTTGTATTTTTAGTAGCGATGGGGTTTCACCATGTCAGTCAGGCTGGTTTCGAACTCCTGACCTCAAATGATCAGCCCATCTCGGCCTTTCAAAGTGCTGGGATTACAGGCGTGAGCCACCATGCCCGTCACCCCATTATGATTTTAGCAGTGTCAGTATCCACATAGATAATCTGACCAATACTTACCACCATTTTTTTCTAGCCACACATGAGCAAATCACTCATTTTAGTTACACTCCAAGCCTTCCTTGGAGGTAAAAACTTAGTTTCACTACTTCTTAAATCTCTTTTCTATCTATCATCGTCCAAGCATCACTTCCCATCTTCCCAAGTTACACAGTTTAGTACAATAACCGAATCAATTATTTACCTCTACAATTATTTTAATCCAGTGTCCTCAACACTTCACTCTCCATGACCACCCTCTGTCCTGGTTGGCATTCCACTAAAGGAGACACTGCAATCTAAGTGCTTGGGGGGGTGTGTGTGGTTTATTTGTGAGGTGATTTCAAGAAGAAAAACTCAGGATGTGGGAAAAGTGAATTAAAGAAACGAAGAAGCAAATACAGTGTGCAATAATAATCCATGTATTACAATAGACAAATGCAGCACAAGCTTCCTGAATATCCTCTGTGGAAGTGTGCAAGACACACTTTAGAATTTTCCATAGAAGTGTGTAGAAGTTGGTGAATTTACTCAATGATTCCACAATGTCATTGGTTGAGATTTGTATATGGGGCTCAATTCTTGTTATTGTCAGATGATAAGTATTGTGAATATAAGCTGAGAAAAATATTGAAGTGTTAGAAAAAGTCTTGGCCACATGCAGTGTCTCACGCCTGGAATCCCAGCACTTTGGGAGGCCGAGGCAGGTGGATCACGAGGTCAGGAGTTTGAGACCAGCCCGGGCAACACAGTGAAATCTTGTCTCTACTAAAAATACAAAAAATTAGCCAGGTGTGGTGGTGGGCACCTGTAATCCCAGCTACTTGGGAGGCTGAGGTCTCCTGTTTAAACCCAGGAGGTGAAGGTTGCAGTGAGCTGAGATCATGCCATTTCTCTCCAGCCCTGGGCAACAGTGCGAGACTCCATCCCCACCCCCCACACCCCCCCCAAAAAAAGAGAGAGAAAGCCTTAAGGCAGGTAAGGCAGATAAGCTGAGAACTAGTGGCACTTGAGGAAGGAAACTATCAGCATGCACGTGAACAGTTTACTGCACCTGTAGTTTTAAGTTGAAGTCAACTGAGGGAATGTAAGGTAGAGACATGACACCCCTCAGATTTCCATCTTATTACCTGGCATAGGTTGCACAGAGCAGACCTCTCAACATTGACTTGATTCACTCTTGAGTTCTTCTGTTGAGTCATCCTTCTCTTGTACTCCTCTGTTAGAAACTCAGAGAAGTAAGCTTATCAATCCATTTTCTGGAATTACACCCCAAGTAGCTGATTATTGCCAAATACATGATGATGATTGGATTGACCTCAAATTTTAGGATGAATCACATTTCGAAATTTTAACTTCATAAACCTAGACAATTATCCGACAGTTTCCTCATATGTAACTTTCCTGTTTCCCAGAAGAATGTTTCATACCTCATGACCATTTATTACCTCACACCATAGTTCACAGACAAAGCATATAGACCCAGCCTGCATGCCTCCAAACTCATATAATCAAACACATCTTCCATTACTCAGGGAAGTAGCCCTCCCCGATTTAAATCCAGACATTCTACCAACCGCTGGATCCGTCCTTTCTTACCTTTTATGGACCTCAGTTTTGCAGTCATTATCTATTTTTTTGTCCATAATCATATACACATACTGAATATCCCCCATTTAAATAGCAAAATAAAATACACAAGAGTACATTGAATGCACATAGATTTCTGGTTATCTCCTCATTTGGCTCAACTTTTTACAACAAAACTTAGAATAACAGCTATGAATATGTACGATATCCATTTCCACCTATTCTCTATCACAACAAATACAACTTTGACATCATAAACACTAAAATACCTCTTAACTGGCTCATAAATATTTTAAAATTTTGCCAGAACCTGTAATCAGTACTCGGTATTTATCCTTGACTTCATAGTGGCATTGGAAATAACCCATTTTTCTTGAAACATGTTTCCTTTAGCTTTCATCAAGTCTCACTCACTTAGGTGGTTTTGTTGTTGTTGTTGTTGTTGTTGTTGTTTTGGTGGAGGGTCGAGGGAGATGATTTTGCATTTGTGGTTGTTTTCTGGCTTTCCCCCATGGTCACACAGAATACTTTTTAGTCTCCTTTGATGAACCTTTTCACTCTGTGATGCTGTTAGGGTGCCGCAGGGCTGAGCTCTAAGCCCTCTCCGCTACTCCGTCTTTACTGTCTCCTCAGACAAAATGATCCAGTCTCCGAGACTTGTGAAATATTTTCTGATGACTCCCATTTCTCTCTCCAACTCCATCTCCTCCTCTAAGTTCCAGATATTTAAACAAATCTAACAGCTGTTCTTTTCCACTTGTATATGTAACAGCTCCCCAAACCTAAACTCTTTCCTGGCCAAGTCTTCTTCATTTCAGTTAAAGATTCTGTGTGTGTACGTGTGTTTACGTGTGTGAAAACAAAACGTATTCATATAATAAAATATAGGGGTTATTAATGTAAGCAGAAACAAAGGGAAATAATAGAACAAATCTTTTTAAAAATCATCTTTTTAAATTAACAAATAAAAATCATATGTATTTATTGTGTATGATGTGATATTTTGAAATATGTGTGTATTGTGGAATGACTAAATCGAGTTATTTAACATATGTGTTACCTCACATAGCTTTTGGGGGTGAAAACACTTAAAATCTACTCTCTCAGCAATTTTCAAGCATAAAATACATTTATTATTAACTATAGTTGCCATATTATAAAATAGGTTGCTTGAATGTTTCCTTCTGTCTAACTCAAAATTTGAATCCTTGGTCCTACATCTCCCCAACTAGCGCCTAACCTCAGTCCTTGGTAAATGCTATTCTACTTTCTGCTTTTATGTGTTTGACACTTTGGGATTCTACGTATGAGTGAGATCATGTGGTATTTTTCTTTCTGTGCCTGGCTTATTTTATCTAACATAATGTTTAATGATGCAATTTGTTATTGCAAATGACAGGATTTCATTATTCTTATCCCTAAAGAATATTCCATTGCATATATATACCACATTTTCTTTTGTTCATCCACTGCTGGACAGCTAAGTTAATTCTATAACTTTGCTATTGTGAATAGTGTTGCAATAAACAAGGGAGCACAGATTTCACTTTGATATACTTATTTCCTTTCTTTGGGAGATATATATATATATATATTTGGATCATATGATAGTTTTACTTTTAGGTTTTTGAAGAACCTCTATACTGTTTTTCACTATGGTTGTAAAAGAGTTCCCTTTTCTCCACATCTTCTCTTAACACTTATCATTTTTTGTCTTTTTGATAATAGCCATTCTAACAGGTGTGAGGTGTTACCTCATTGTGATTGTAATTGAATTTCAATCACAGGTGTGAGGTGTTACATCATTGTGATTGTACTTATTTCAGTCACAGGTGTGAGGTGTTACCTCATTGTGATTGTAATTGCATTTCAATCACAGGTGTCAGGTGTTACCTCATTGTGATTGTAATTGAATTTCAGTCACAGGTGTGAGATGTTACCTCATTGTGATTATCATTGAATTGTGATTGTAATTTGAATTTCCCCAATAATTAGTAATGTTGAACATTTTCAAATAAACCTGTTGGCCATTTATAAAAATCAAGTTATTTGTTTTATTGCTATTGAGTTGTCTGAATTCCTTACATATAGAATATTAAGCTGATTAAATGTACGGTTTAAAAATATTTTCTCCCGTTTGTACGTTGTCTCTTCATTCTGTTGGCTGTTTCCTTTTCTGTGCAGAGCTTTTCAGTTTGCGAATCCCATTTGTGTACTTTGCTTTTGTTGCTAGTACTTACAGACTCAGCTCCAAAAAATGTATTACTTAAGTCAGTGTCATGGAGCTTTTTTATCCCCTCTATTTACTTCTAGTAATTTTACAGTTTCAAGTCTGAAATGTAAGTCTTTAATATATTTTGATTTGATTGTTTTTCTGTGTTATAAGAGTCTAATGTTATTCTTCTGCATGTGAATATCCAGCTTTCTCAGCATCGTTTATTTTCCCCTAATTCATTTCTTTTAAATTAACAGATATAATTGTATATATTTATCAAGTACGTGATGTTTTTCCATGTATATACACTGTGGAATATTTAAATCTAGCTGATTAAAATATGTAATACCTCACAGTTATTATTTTTCTGGTGTGAACATTTTACATCAACTTAGCATTTCTCAGCATCATTTATTGAAAAGATGATCCTTTCTCCATTGTGTGTTACTGGAATCTTTGTCAGAAATCAATTAACTGTAAATTCATAAAATTATTTCTGGGTCCTCTATTCTATTCCATTGGTCTATGTGTCTTATTTTTGTAACAGTACCATACTGATCTGATTACTATGGCTTTGTTTTACGTTTGAAATTAAGCAATGTGATGCAATAAGCTTTGTTCTTTTTGCTCAACATTGCTTTGGCTAGTCAGAGTTTTTTGTGGCTTCATATAAATTTTAGGATTGTTTTTCTAGTTCTATAAAAAACTGTCATTGGAACTTTGATAGCTATGGATTGAATACATAGATTGTTTTGGGTAGTTTTCAGTGTACAAGGTTTTTTTTTTACTATCTTTGTTAAATTTTTTCCTTAAGTACTTTATTTTTCTTGATATGGTTATAAATTAGATTAATTATTTCCTTTTCAGTTTCTTTGTAGTGCATAGAAACAGGTGATTTTTGTTTGTTTTTATTCTGCAACTTTACTGTATTTGCTTATTAGTTCTAACAGTTTTTTTGTGGAGTCTTTAGAGTTTTCTATATATAAGATCATGTGTCTGCAAACAAGGACGATTTAACTTCTATTACAATGTAGATGCCTGTAGTTTGTTCTCTTACTTCATTTCTCAGGCTAGGACTTCCCTTTCAATGTTGACAGAAAAAGGGAAAGTGGGCATATTTGTCTTCTTCCTGATCTTAGAGGATAATGTTTCAGTTTTTCGCAGTTGAGTATGACGTTAGCTGTGGGCTTGGCATATATGGCGTTTATTGTGTTGAGTTAAAGAAAATCTTAATTTAGATAAAAAAGCAAATGAGCAATGACAATTTAACTCCAAACAAATGGAGAGGTGAATATCTAATGTTATGTTGAAAGTTAAAAGTTAACTAAAGTTTGTTGACCATAGAGCAAGACTTTACGATATATACTTCACAAATAAATTTTGCCATGATAAGTACAACAAAATGCATGGAATCATGAAAGCAAATTAAAGGGGTGAAAATGTTAAGCATTTTTTCTTAAAGAGTATATATATTATATAGCCTTTTTACTGCATTTTACTAACTTCATTTATTGCATCTAGAATGAACTTTTAGAAAAAGTAAACTCAAATAATCTCATTTTTTTCTTATTTATTATGCCTTAAAAATGAACACATAACCACAGAGTAATAAAGCTGGAAGAGGCATGAGATATTAAAGAGAAAATCTTTACTTTTTGGAAGAGAAAATAGTGAAGGGTGTTAATTTCATGAAAGCGGCTGGGGAAGGTTTCTGAGGGACGTGCTGTGACCCTTCCTCCACTTTGTTAGCATCACTGGCAGCTGGAAACCTTTATTTGCACTGTAGTTCTTCCTCCATGGAGCTTTTCTGCTGCAGTTGTGTAGCTTTGTTAGCGAAACAGATCCTTGCCAGTGTCTGTTTGTGTTGTTCGAATAGTCACATCATTCACAATTTTATGTCCACATTGCACTTCTCATGTCATAAGAGTCAACAACCTCCACACTCAGATGCACTCTGCACCTGTGTTGGGAGTTGGCAAGAGGCTCAACTGAGCTGAGTCACCCACCAAACCCACTTTGGCACTGTCAGAATAAGGCAAAGGCTGCTGCTGCCACAGACTACTTCCGGTGGTAACTCACACCAGGTATGGAGGGTGGCAGAGATCAATGGGCAGAGCAGCAAGGCTGGCGCCCTGTGAGGTGCAAAATTTCAGGTGGCAGGATAATGAGGGAGTAGCAGCTTCAAGTCCCGGACACATGATGCATTATCCAATCAGAATTTACTTAAAAATACAAATTCAGAGATAACATTAAGAAGTAGGCCAGGCTTGGTGGCTCATGCCTGTAATCCCAGCACTTCGGGAGGCTGAGGCGGGCAGATCATGATGTCAGGAGATTGAGGCCATCCTGGCCAACGTGGTGAAACTCCGTCTCTATTAAAATACAAAAAAATTAGCTGAATGTGGTGGCATGTGCCTGTAGTCTCAGCTACTCGGGAGGCTGAGGCAGGGGAATCACTTGAACCTGGGAGGCGGAGGTTGCAATAAGCCGAGATCATGTCATTGCACTCCAGCCTGGAAACAGAGCAAGGCTCTGCCAAAAAATAAAAAAGAAAAGAATTAAAAGCCTGCAATGAAGATCATTAAACTCTAAGTGCAGACCTTTCTAAGAGTTGAGGCCTGTGCAACTGTGCTAGTCACCCATCCAAAGATTCAGTCTTGCCTAGAGATGGTGGAAAATCTCAAGAATGAGAATATATTCATCTCGCATATTGTTTAATGGGATTGGGGACAGAAAATGGTTGATTACATTTTAGCTATAAAGTAAGATTAATGCAAAATATGCATATAAACAGACACTCAATTGTTTTATAATAAAGATTATTAGCAAAAACTTTTGCAATATAGTTTAAATAACATTAACATTCTCCAATTCATGAATATTTAAAAAGTCAGATTTGTTTGTGCTCAAACATATGCACTGTTACTTCATTTTCAAAATGCATGTAATACTTGAACCTAATTTATTAGGTTGTTGACAAGATTAAATAATACAGAGCAAGGCATAGACATCGGTCAATCATATAGAGCTCAATAAATATTAATAATTTGTTATTATTGTTACCATTACTATATTTCTGATTTATGTTTTCTATTAGTAGCACTGCAATAAATTTTCTTATACAAAATGTTTTTAATAATGTCTCACTCGAACAGATTTCCAGAAGATAAATGATTAGATTAATGATTGTGTTTAAGACCCTTGACAAATCGGTCAACACATGTGCTTCAAAATGGGCTTCAAAATACAGTACATGTATAACTGATTACACTACCATTTGCTGCATAGGAAACACTCTACTTTATAGATGACTAGTTTAATACTTTTACCCTCCAATATTTGGAAAAGAGTGTGTGTGTGTCTGTGTGTGTGTCTCTCTCTCGCTGTGGGTGCCTGTGTGTGTGTTAGTGTGTTTGTATCTGTGTCTGTGTGTTGCCCCTAGGTTCCAGATGAGTGAAATTCTGGAGTAGCTTAGCTTCAGAATTAATAGCAGATGGCTCAAGAGGAGATGCATTAGCTCTTGCCAAGCATCACTGGAATAACACAGGATGCTACACTGGTGATATGAGATTGATGTGGAATTAGCACAAGCTATTCTGAAGCAGCTAAAAGAATCGAGTATTCATGTGAAATGTACCTACAAAATCAATATAAATTTTTGAAAGACTACTTAGCCATTTTCCATATTTGTATCAAGTAGCTTGGTAAGTGCCTTCTTAGTCCTCGATGTTCTTTTGAATATGAGGATCTATTTCAGGCATCAGACACATTTCAGTGCAATGATTTCATAATAGCAATTCCTGTTTGCTACTGATCCAACACATAGCCAAAATAACTTTATGATCACCTTCTGCGATTGCAAAATGCTCCCAGTAAATATGGGATTTATGAGTAAATAATGCCTGCTAATGCATATGACTCATTTCAACACCCCTGGCAATCTCTCAGCTGGACATTCTTTTACTTCCTGCTTAAGAGTAAATTGAAAAGCACACAGTTAACATGACAATTGTGCTACCCTAAGAGGTGAGTCATAACTGTGACATAATAACAAATCAAACTCTGGCATATCCTCTTGCAATAAAAGTTGCTGTCATGTGAGTAGACCAGTGGATATTTTATGTAAGGTATTTCTGGCATTAAGTGGAACAATTTGGAGTAGGAAAGAGGATTTAATTTTAAAGTTAATTTCTATAAAAAGTGCCTCTTTCAATAATTCTGATGTGTATGATATGGAAATATTTTCTTGGTCCAAAATCAACATATAAATATTAAATAAGTAATTTTGGGGTTTCCATTTTAGCTTTATCTGCATGTAACCTAACAAGTATATTAAATTTCTCAATTGAGAGAGATGATATGACTCTGCCCTATTCATTATTAAAAGGTGATTTTTCAGCATACAAAAGACTTATAGTGAAATATAAATTATTTTACACAGACCACATAGTAGAGGATGTCACTGTTTCTGAGAGTAGATTTGTATTATTTGTTCTTATTTGATTTTCTCAAAAGAATGAAATATTAATTACCAAACACAATATTCTGGCTAATAAGTAAACCAAACCAAACAAAATAAACAAAAGGTAACAATAAAAGGAAAAGTGGGGACATACAGATTACTATGCAAAAGCCTTTGGCAGGCTAAGACGGGCAGATCACTTGAGGTCAAGAGTTCAAGACCATCCTGGCCAACATGATGAAACCCCGTCTCTACTAAAAAAATACGAATATGAGCTAGGCGTGGTGGCACATGAGCTAGGTGTGACTCCCAAGTAGTCCCAGCTACTTGGGAGGCTGAGGCACGAGAATCGCTTGAACCCGTGAAGTGAAGGTTGAGGTGAGCTGAAATGGTGCCACTGCACTCCAGCCTAGGCAGCAAAGTGAGACTCCGTCTTAAAAAAATAATAATAAATTTAAAAAATTACTCTGCAAAATGTTCCTAAATAAATATTCTGTTACAAGTATATTTCAGTGACAAAACATGAGTAGTGGTGATATATTCAGAACTGCGTTCTCCTAATATCCTTTCTGTTGAGGATTATAAAAATAGCATTTGAAGTTAAACAAATGTTAAAATTGGCATATATTATGTTGGGTTCTTCTGAAATATGTTCTGAAGTTCCATAATAACAAAATGGATTTTTTCTGTCTGAAAATATTGAGATGTGTTTCTCCCCGCAGAAGGTATGTTGAACTGTACACATCTGTAAGACTGGGGTTGCATTGCAAGCAGATACCTTTCAAGAGACAGCTAATAATACCTGAAAGATGTTCTTTAAATCTCTAAACTAATTTTGCTGTTTGGGTCCATTTTCTATTTCAAAATTTTATTGATGATTCTGTTTCTTAAAAAATAACTTATAATCAAATTATTCATTATTTTTAACAGTTTTCCCTTTTAATGTTACTCCTAAGTTCATAGTTCCAGATATTATATTCTATATATTAAAAAGTTTAGTACATTGCATTAAAAAATCTTGGTAGCATTGCCACATCCATCCCTCGTAAAGAAACATATCAAAATTTCAAAACGTACAGGAAATGGTACTAAAATGTTGCCTGAGCCATTATCTACAATTACTTACATAAGACTTTATAAAAGTGAACCTTCATTTAAAAATGGAATATTATCATTTTGCACTGTGCCTTAAGTTTTGTTAAAAAGTATATTTTCCATGCTTATAAAGATTATCTGAGAGAAGATTCCTTTATGCAGCCTCTCTCATGCTTCTTTCCTTAATTCCTAATTATATAACTGTCTTTATATTTCATTGACTTACATTGAAATGTTAGCTGTCCTGATACGTCTCAGCCTAATATCTAAAATTATGGTCAACTATCTTGACATTAATATGATATAACCCTTGACAATTGTGACTTTAAAAAAAGAGAGAGAAAAATAAACTATGAAGACACTAGTTGTGGGGAGAACATCACATAGGATTTAATAAATAACATTATATAGTATAAAATCACTTTTAATACTTCTCTAAGAAAGACTTTGTGATTAGTACATAACTATAAATCCAAGATATTTTCTAATTAACGGGCAAGATGTAGAAGTGGCTTGAACTTTGGTCCTTTATACATTATATAAAAAATTGGAGGAACATTATTTAGAATAATTTTAATGTTATGTTCATTGCAGAAGTAAACTAACTACAGATTTCATGATGCTAAATTTGTTACTTGGTAAAGTAAGAATAATAGCCAGTCATCAGTCTATCTTTTGTGAATGACATATATCTAGGCACCACAATTTCCCAATTGATCATATAGTTTATATAATCTTTACATTAATTAGTTAACTGATACGCAAAATCAAAATGATTATAAAATCCAATATAAAATTGACTGGAAATGCACACCTAGATATAAAGATTAATAGTATTCTAAGTTTCAGTACTTACCTTTAATGTAAGATAAACACATTTTCTCTAGTGTAATTCTCCAAGGGTATATTAACTTCTTCTTTTTGTCTGTGAGGTTACCAATTTCTGCATGTAATATTACAGAATTTTTAAGATGTTGTTGAGAGAGGGGGACATAATTCACCAATTAAGTGTCATTTTCCTTAAAAGGACACTAAAACCTGGACATTGTTCTTCACAGGGTAAGCTAATTCTGGAGGCAGCAGATGGACCACTATGTCTAATTTCAGGAATGTAGCATAGTAGTTGGGAATTATGTTTTTTTTTAAATAATTATTTTTAATTGATAAATTACAAATTACATATATCTTTGGTATACAATGTGATGTTTTGATTTATATGTACACAAACAGGAACATACACATAGTGGTATGATTAAATCAAACTAATAATCATATTCATCACCTCACATATTTATCATTTTTTGATGAGAACATTTCAAATCCACTCTGAGCAATTTTAAGTTTATTATACATTATTACTAATTATGATCACCATACTGTACAATGGATCTCCAGTACTTATTTTTCCTGTCTAACTGAATGAACCCTCTTACCCTTCAACCAATCTCTCACAGCCTGTAATTAAAGAAATGCTGCTTTAACTTCAGATTGTGAGAGGCAAAATTCTGCCTTTATCACTTAATAGTAATGCAACATAGGGGAAAAAAAATCAAATGTGGTTAGTATGACTACTTACATATTTTTGTTAGTTATTAAATGGGAAAATAAAATGTACTCCCAGGTATTGCTTAGTGGGGAAAAATGACAAAAATACTTTAAATTTTGGGTACATATTAAATAATAAATAAGAGCTAATCATCATCAATTATTTGAGAATTTATAGAAACTTATTCTGATGAATTAACCTGTAAAAATGCCATGATTATGATTATCATTGGTGTGTATATATAGAGATACATCTATCTCTCTCTCTATCTATCTATCTATCCATCCAAACACACCCTTCCCACACTGTTACATGTAAATCTATATATTTAATGGATACACAACTTTCAAATAAATCCAGATATATGAAAGAAGATTTTATAACTGATACTGCAGAAATCAAAGGATCATTAGTGGCTGCTATGAGCAACTATACGCCAATAAATTGAACAATCTAGAATAAATGAATACCTAGATAAATACAACTGACCAAGATTGAACCAGAAGGAAATAAAAACCTGAACAGATCAATAAAATGTAATGAGATCAAAGCCATAATAAAGTCTCCCAATAAAGAAAAGACCGGGACATGATGGCTTCACTGCTGAATTCTACCAAACACTTAAAGAACTAATACCAGTCCTTCTCAAACTATTCCAAAAATAGAGGAGGAGAAAATACTTTCAAAGTCATTAAGAAAGGCCAGTATTACACTGATAACTAAACCAGACAAAGACACATCAAAGAAAGAAAACTACAGGCCGATATCTCTGATGGATATTGAATCAATAATCTCCAACAAAATACTAGCAAACCAAATTCAACACTATATTAGAAAATTCTTTCATTATGACCAAGGGGGATTTGTCTCTGGGATACGAGGATTTTTCAACATATGCAAATCAATCAGTGCAATACATCATATCAATAGAATGAAGGGTAAAACCCATACGACCATTTCAATTGATGCTGAAAAAGCATTTGATAAAGTTCAACATCCCTTCACAATAAAAACCCTCAAAAAACTGGGATAGAAGGAACATTACTCAATGGAAAAAAGCCATATATTCAGACCCACAGCTAGTATCAAACTGAAGGAGGAAGAACTGAAAGCCTTTCCTC
This sequence comes from Mandrillus leucophaeus, assembly GCF_000951045.1. NCBI lineage: Eukaryota > Metazoa > Chordata > Mammalia > Primates > Cercopithecidae > Mandrillus > Mandrillus leucophaeus. The sequence continues at coordinate 1,480,004 of NW_012106542.1, forward strand.
TAAGATCTGGAACATGACAAGGATGCCCACTTTCAACACTGTTTTTCAACATAGTCCTGAAATTCCAAGCTAGAGCAATCAGACAAGATAAAGGTATAAAGGGCATCAAAATTGGAAAGGAAGCAGTCAAATTATTCTGGTTTGCAGGTGGTATAATCTTATAATTGAAAAAAACTAAAGACTCCGCAACAAAACTATGAGAACTGATTAACAAATTCACTAAAGTTTCAGGATACAAAAATCAGTAACATTATGCCAACAGTGAACAATGTGAAAAGAAAATAACAAGGGAATCCCATTTACAATAGCAATGCACAAAATTAAATACCTAGGGATTAACTAAAGAAGTGAAAGATCTGTATAATAAAACTATAAAACACTGATAAAAAAATTAAAAAGGATTCCAAAAATGGAAAAATATTCCATGTTCATCTATCAGAAGATTCAATATTGTTAAAAGTTCATACTACCAAAAGCAATCTAGAGTCAATTCAATTGCTGTCAAAATACCAGTGTAATTCTTTATATAAATAGAGAAGACAATTCTCTAATTTATATGAAACGGCAAAAGACCCAGAATAGATAATGCTCTCCTGAGAGAAAAGAACCAAACAAGAGAAATCACATAAACTGACTTCAAATTAGGCTACAGAGCTATAACAATCAAAACATCATGTTACTGGCATAAAAGTAGACATGTAGACTGATGGAAAAGAGTAGAGAACTCAGAAAAATGAGACACCCACAGTGAACTCATTTTGATAAAGATGCCAGGAATATACACTGGGGGAAAGACTGTTTCTTTAATAAATGGTGCTGGGAAAACTGAATATTCATATGCAGAAGAATGAAACCAGACCCCTGTATCTAGCCACGCACAAAAATCAAATCAAAATGGATTAAAGACTTAAATCCAAGATCCAAAACTATGAAACTCCTATCAGAAAATATTGGGGAAGTCTTTGGGACATTTGTCTTGGCAAAGATTTCTTGAACAATACTGCCCAAGCACAGGTAACCAAAACCAGCATGGACAAAATGGGTCACATCGAGTTAAAAAGCTTCTGCAGAGCAAAGGGTAAAATCTACAAAGTGAAGAGACAACCCACAGAACGGGAGAAAGTTATTTGCAAACTACCACTCTGACAAGGGATTACTAACCAGAATATATAAGGAGCTCAAACAACTCTATAGGAAAAAAAAATCTAATAATTTGAATAAAAAATGGGCAAAAGATATGAGTAGACATTTCTCAAAAGAAGACATACAAATGGCAAACGGACATATGAAAAGGTGCTTCATATCATTGAATATCAGAGAAATGAAAATCAAAAAATTTCAATAAGATACCATTTTACCTGCAGTTAAAATGAATTGTATCCAAAAGAGGCAATAACAAATGCTGTTGAGGATGTTGAGAAAAGGGACTCCTCATATACTGTTGGTGAGAATGTAAATTAGTACAACCATTATGGACAACGGTTTGGAGATTACTCATAAAAACTAAACATTGAGTCAGCATATGATCCAACAATCTGACTGTTGGGTGTATACCCAGAAGAAAGGAAATCAGTACATGAAAAAAGGTATCTGTCCTCCTATGTTTGTGGCAGCACTGTTTGCAATAACTAAGATTTGGAAGCAACCTATGTCTCCTTCAACAAATTACTGGATAAAGAAAATGTGGTATATATACACAATGAAGCACTATTCAGCCACAAAAATGAATGAGATCCAGTCATTTGCAACAACATGGAAGAAATTGGACATCATTACTTCAAGTGAAATAATCCAGGCACAGAAAAACAAACATTGCATGTTCTCACTTACTCGTGGAATCTAAAAATCAAAATAATTGAACTCATGAACATAGAGAGTTAAAGGATGGTTACTAGAGGCTGGGAGGGTAGTGCAGGGCTTGGGGAAGGTGGGGATGGTTAATGGGTACAAAAAGAAATAGAAAGAATGGATAAGACCCACTATTAGAGAGCATAATAAGGTGACTATAGTCAATGTTAAAATAACTTAAAGAGTGTAATTGCATTATTTGTAACTCAAGGGCAAATGCTTGAGGGGACGGATATCCCATTCTTCATGATGTACTTATTTGATATAGCATTCCTGTATCAAAACATCTCATGTACCTCATAAATATATATACTTTCTATGTACACATAAAAATTAAAAATAAATAAATGAAAAAGAATCAAATAAAAAATTGGAGGTATACTCGTATCCCAAAATGTTAGATAAAGCTGATGTTATTATTTTCAGTTAATATAATTTATGCACAGACGGGCAGGCAGTTATATAACAAATCTGATAATTGGGTTTTACTCAGAATGAAGTATCTATAACAACGTGGGGCATGAATAATCACCAATGGCAGCAATAATCAGGTTTTTCATTCCTAAAGAATTTTCTCTCATGCTAATCTCTACCCCCACCACCATATATGTAATTGCTGCCTTCAAACGTGAACTTCAGAGAATTTTTATTTTCGCAAAACTCATGTTTACGTCTTGTTTTTTAAAACACTGTATTAATATTGTAAAGGTGCAATCTAGGTGGTTTCAGACTTGAAAATGAGTTACAGAGCATCTTGTTAGAATGCAAAGAATGAGTGTTCTAAAAGCAGTGGTTCTGTTACTGGCAGAGAATCCATATGGGTCTGCAAAAACCTCAAATCTTGCCTACTCAGAAGAAATACTTTGACCAAGGAGGCATGAGGCGGAAGGAGAGACTGAGGCAAGTTTTAGAGCAGGAATGGAAAGAAGTAAAGTATACTTGGAAAGGGGCCAAGCGGTGACTTGAGAGATCAAGTGCTTAGTTTCACATTTGATTTGGGGTTTTATATATTGGCACACTTCCTAGGTCTCACATCCTTTCTCCTCTGATTCTTTCCTTGGTGTGGGCTGTCTGCATGCGCAGTGGCCTGGTGGCACTTGGGAGGGGAGTATGCACAGTGTGTTTACTGGAGTTGTACACATGCTCAGTTGAGGCATTCTTCCCTTACCAGTCCAGCATTCCTAGAGAAAGGTCAGATACCAGTTAAACCACACAATTTTGCTTCTTAATGCACATGCTTGAGCCTATGTGCCCAATTCCTGAGATCTTATTGGGAAGCTGCTAATCACCAGTTTCAGGTATTTTCTATTTGGAGACAGGCTTTCCCTGGTGCCATCTATGATTAATTTTTATTTTAGAGAGACAGTCGACAACCACCTGACCCTCACCTGATGGTTGCCTGACATTCCTAGTGTGTGTGTTGAGGGGGACGAGGAGCCCTCTTCTGTGCTGCTCATGCCTGACTAGCTACCTACTGTTACAGTTCTAGGCACAAATTTTGGCTATGAGACTTACTAGTTATTCGACATTGAACAAATAAATTAACACCTCCAGAGACCCACAATTGTAAACTGGAATTGCACATTTGTCGAGACCATGGCAGAGAAAAGGTAAAGGGTAATTTGTGGATGGGACTATGGCATTAGCCAATGTATGAAAGTGAATATTCAAAGCCAGGCTTGGCAAAATATGAATCAAAAGCTGGGGCAGAAACTGGTTCCTGAAGAAAGACATTTGAATCTTGTCCTGTAGATACTAGTGGTGCTTTAAAATTTATTAAGCAAGACATGAATAAAGCAATGGAACATTAATTTTGTAGAGATGCACAAAGTAATTTGAAGATGAATATAATAAAACCAGTAATGGCATCTAGAAAAAACAGTTGTATTGAACATATGGGTTTACCTCTATCCTCCTCTAAGACTCAATAAAATAATAATAAAGTTATAAAATAAGAAAACATAAACAAAGAATTACAAAAACAAATAAGATAACAGGAACAATATCACTAAGTCTGGAAATGGAATAGGCAAAAGGTAATTATTTAGAAAATTCACAAAAGGTAAGCCTTCCTGGAATAATCATGGAAGAATCCTGATTTGTATAAATGAATTCCAAAATGATGTACAAATTAAAAGAAGCAGTCATCACAGAGTTGATGGAAAAGTGAAGCAGACAATTATTATTTGGAAGTCTGCTTAACATACAGACAAAATTTTCTATCAGTATTGACAGAAAGAAAATTATGTCTCCAAAGCAAGAGAAAACATTAGAGCCTGTTCCTTGCAGTCAGTAAAACATGAGAAATATGAAAATGGGAAAACTTTGCACAGATGCGAGTGGGGTACCTTACACAAATAGGCATAGTCAGAGAAGTCTATCAGCCGAGTGGTGAGAGCTACCCTGATGTCAGCTCTATTCCCTCAGCAGGCTTTGAAAAAATCGTTGAGGATTACACAGTCCTTTCAATCAGAAGATTAAAAACTTCCTCTGTAGAAAGCCCAACCTGTGCGAGAAAGGATGAAAAACAAGAATCAAAGATGCAAAAAGGAAAGGAAGGAAGAAAACATGAGAATCTGCAATACCCTAGTGACACAAATAATCAAATAACCCAATAAAACGCTCTGCTCTTCAAGCCATGTTGTGCATACAGAGTTCTTCAATTAGTGTGCAGCCAAAGAGCAGAAAACATCTGTAAAACAAAACAAAATAAAATAAAATGTCAATTAAAAGTTGAAGATATACAACAAAACAAACAGGAAAATCAAACCAATGCTGTAAGGACAGTCTGTCAAACAAGAGATGACCTCAACACATGTATACACCTTCCATGCTATGCAGCCTCTAAGAGTGATCCCTGTCTCTAGCCTTCATGACTATTTTAACCTGTTTTTATAGTGCTCTAAAGACTGGGCAATTTATAAAGGAAGGATATTTAATTGACTCACAACTCTGTATGGCTGGGGAGGCATCAGGAAATTTACAATCATGGTAGAAGGTGAAGGGGAATCAAAACACCTTCTTTACAAGGCGGCGGGAAGGAGAAGAGTGCCTAGCGAAGGGAGAGGGGCCCATTATAAAACCATCAGATCTCCTGAGAACTCACTATCAGGAGACCAGCACAGGGGAACCGCCCCCATGATTCAATTGACTCCCCCGGTCTCTCCCTTGATACATGAGGATTATGGTGATTATGGAGATTACAATTCAAGATGAGATTTGGTGGGGACACAAAGCCTAACCATATTAATGACCCTGCATAAATCTCTTTCTTTGATAACTTGCTACCAAAATCAGAATAGGAGGCTTGCAGCCTATGTACAGGGGATGAGTGGGGAGAAAGGAAGGATTCATTTCCTTCCCTGTTGGGCTAGGAAGGCGTCACCAGGAAAGCACCCACCACAGGTAGGGGCAACCTCAGGGCACCTAAGGACCAGAGATCCCACAGGACGATCCTGCCATTGCAAGAGGCCACCCACTGAGGCCCCTTTCATGCCATCCCTCCCCTAGAGCACATATTTTCCCCTACAAGGCCCCTTCCCGGACCGTTCCTGCTGTGCACATTGATGTTCTCATACCTTGTATCATGTTGAGCTCTGTCTCGTCCCGCTCGTGGGGACTCAGCATTTAATCACCCTTAAAAACCCATCCAAGACCTGTCCCCATTCAACGATGCTGCCACACTGCAGCAACCTGAAGAGGATGCCTCCATCTCTGACCCACCCACTACCTACCACGGAGACTCCACAGTGGCTTCCCAGCCCAGGTGTTATCCTGAGATGCCACTCAGTGAATCTGACACACATGGGGATGACCCTTTGAGGCCTACCTCGGACATCCCACCCACCCTCGAGGGGAAATCAGGCCTCCCACTCAGATGATGGCTCCCAGCTACCACAAAAATAAATAAGTAGTTTTAAAATGTCACTTCTGTGATTAGGTATTTGTCATCTTGCTATTGGACCCTCCCTATTGCCCAGATTCTTGACCCACAAAAGCTATGAGGTAAGAAATATAACAAACATGTGTTGTTTAACTTGACAAGCTTGGGGTGTGTTTTGTTGTGCCGCATTAGTTAACATGCACACGCAAACATAGACATACATGCACACATATATACACATACATGCTGATAAAATATAATATGTGATTTCAGAAATTTCTTAAAAGCTAAACAAAGAAGAGAGAAAAAAGATAGAAAAGGGAATATTATCTCTTATTTCTTAGAATGTTGTACATTCTAGTATGGATATTTTATTATTTGATTATATATAAATCTATATACACATGGATACATACATGCATATGCATTTATATATGTACACACATATATATACACACACACATATATATATAGTGGGTGACTCATGTATTAGGTCATTCTCATGCAGCTATGAAGAAATACCCAAAACTGGGGTAATTTTTAAAGAAAAGAGGTTTAATGGACTCAGTTCCATAGAGTTGGGGAGACCTCAGGAAACTTAGAATCGGTTTTCACAGAGTGACAGGAGAGAGAATGGAAGCCAGCAGGGGAAATGCCAGATGCTTATAAAACTATCAGATCTGAATCTCATGATAACTTACTCACTATCATCAGAACAGTGTTGGGGAAACGGACCCCATGATTCAATTACCTTCTGGGTTCCTCCCACAACCCAAGGAGATCATGGGGATTACAATTCCAGATGAACTTTGGGTGGGGACACAGCCAAAACATATCAACCCATATGTAGAGAGAAACATATAGAGAAATACTTTTTGTCAATGTGATATTTTTAGGGAGTATCTTCTATTTTCTTTCTACTAATCATCTTTTTTTTGAGATAAAGTCTTGCTCTGTCACCCAGGCTGGAGTGCGGTGGTGCAATCATGGCTCACTGCAACCTCTGCCTCCTGGGTTGAAGTGATTCTCATGCCTCAGTCTCCCAAATAGCTGGATTAGAGGCATGTGTCACCTTTCTCAGCTAATGCTTTGTATTGTTAGTACAGACAGGGTTTCCCTGTGTTGGTCACAAACTCCTGACATCAAGTGATCCACCTGCGTTGGCCTCCCAAAGTGCTGGGATTACAGGCATGAGCCACCACAGCCGGCCATCTTTCTACTAATCTATTAAAGATTTTCTCTGTGAATTTCTCCAGGCTTTTATGTCCCTGTCTTTGCCTCTGCCTATGCATCATGATCAATTAGTAAATATATAATATGATAGAATAATCATTGGGAATCATTTCATTCCAATTCTAAAATCAATGTCAATCAATGACAAGTGTCTTTATACCTCCTGTCAACTCAAAAAAGTATCTTCCCTCATTGGGACAATGCCATGGGGGTAGTGAGCAAATACAGGTGATATATACAAAGAAGATGGCAAAATACATCCTCAAAAGCTAAAGTGTATCCTCATTTTGGAGCTGTATGTGTTGAAGTCCAGCAAATCATAAGATAGAATACTTTTTAATGTATCTTGGCTTTCCAGTACTTTATTTGGGATGAGTTTGGTCCGTGGAAATAGATTATTTCAGCATGTCTTACATTTTGGGTATCACTGAAAAATTTGTGCAGTTTTATGATAAGCATATCCTAAATTTTTCTCATATTTTACTAATTAATTTCTATTCACCTTTCAGTACTTAAGTCAAACTGTACATCCACCAAAGTTCTTTTACTAAGCTTTAGTAAACACTTGGAATCACTGGCTGGGTTGCTAATTATTTTTCTAGTATTCTTTCTCTGCATATCTTAGAATTAGAAATAGTTAAGTTTGGTACTTGGCCAATTGCAATGTTCTGCTAGTTTCCCATGAAAGTGGTTCTGGTGTCCTTAGCTGGGTTAATAACACCTTTTCACAATGTTACTAAATAGCCAGAACAATAGCCTATCATTCACTTATCACACAATATTCCAGGACATCTAAGGCCTTGGAGCTGGTATTGGTTCAGCCATCCCAAGTGTTGTTACTGAATGATGAGAGGTGAGTGCATTTAAGGTATTTTGAACACACAAACAATGTTGTATCTCATGAGAGATGATTAGTTGAGAATATATTCTGCCAATAGATTCAGCTGTGTCTGAGTATGTCAAAGTTTCTCATGACTGTCTTTCTTGAATATTAGGTGTAAATAATGCGATATTTGGCCACCATTTTATGCCAATGTTCACCTACTTAGTTCCTACTGTGATTCTTTAGGTGTCTGATTTTGTAGTGTTCAAACCCCATTTTTTTTACCTAGAATAGTCAAAACAGTTTTGGTGTTGCAGCCACATCAAGCAAGCAGCAGCGACGTGTATCTCTTCAACATGGATAATCGCCTTAACGATATGTCTCCTGGTTCACGACAACTCAGTAGATATGCTGACCACTGACAGTAACAAAATGACCTGTATGGTTCAAAGGTAGAAATTTCAACTCTGTAAAAGAATGAACATAATAAGCATAACCAAAAAATACCTCAATCAACATCAAGCAGATATTATTTACAATGGTGATTAAATGATGTTTGGTGCTTTTTACTAAATCACATATATAGGTACCTTGAAAAAGTGAAGTGTGTTATTCCCCTGTCCTAAGATTGTATTATGAGGAAAAAAAGGCATTTTCTCCAGCAAAATTTCTCATTAATATGTGTCATCAACTGCTACAATTTCTCCATGTTCTTCCCATTTATTACCTATCTTAAACCAGAATCAGTACCCAAATGAGAGCCTCTTTTTCGAATAGCACAATTGGAACTGCTGTATTTTCCTGTATTGTCTATTCTCAATAAGGAGACAGAGGAAGATGAGGCTGCTTCTATGACTAAAAATCACTACTTACCATGATTTGGCCAATAAGATGGAATTACTCTCTGACTCATTTTACTTTAGAAAATTCACAAAGTTCATAGGCACTGAAAAAGTACTCTGCATGCACACCAGTGCTTATTCTGCCAAGCACAAAATGAGCAGTCCTAGACCACTCCATTTCCAGATAATGGAATAATGTACATGTTGGGAAAAATAGGGAACTGGAAGATTACATCATCCTCCATGGCTTCATTCCAAGCACTACATTCCCACAACCTTTCCAAAGATATCCTGTTTTCCGCTCCCACATTTAGAGGAAGAACAAATTCTTCCATTTACACTAACCAACACTTTTTACCCATATTATGTTTTTATTTCTATTAACAGATATTTGTTTTTTAACCCTAGTTCTCAAAGAAGTGCCTTTTAGACCTTAAAGAATAGCATGCATCTGTTTGATGTAATGCTTTATAGAACATTTAGGATTGCTGGCAGGAAGGAAATGCATTCTTTGTTCTGATAATATATAACTGGGGAGAACAAATTGATGCAAAATACTTTATTCTATACTTTTAAAAACATTCTCTGCTGTTGATTCAAGTAAGCAGTAAACAGAGCCAAAAATGGATTGCATAAGTACTACAGTGAGAATCCATTTGAAGCCACCTGGATTTCTTTATAAAGCTCCTGTAGAGTACAACTCCCTGTTAAATGTGAGAATTTCTCAGGAAATCTTACTCAAATTCAATTTCCTGTTAACAGTCTGTATGGTCTTTTATTACATTAGCAGCATTGGTAGAGGCTAGAGGTATACAGCCTTTCCTGTCCAATGTTGCATAACCTGAACATATCTGTGCCTGCTCATTTCAAGTAACTACCCCCAGGGCCTAAGCAGGGGCATCAGTCTTCACATTCCTGCCACTTTCAGAGCAGTAACTATTGATTATCCACATGACTTACTTTAATTCTTCCTTGAAATTTCCACTTGGAATTTTACAATTGTATTAACAATATAAGGATACCCTTGGAATCCAATCATCCAAGGCAGGACTGGCAAACTCTATAATAAATAATTATTTTATTTTGTAAGATTTTCTTGACCCATTAAAATCCAAGAGTATTAAAATAGTTTTGATAACTCCATCAAGAAATGGTCTTGCTTTAAAGTACAATGAAAACTGAAGTCATTTTTAGCCCCATCTATAGCAGCTATGGATCATCTACTGACCTTGTAAAGAAGATGATATCAGCATCTGTCCTTATGCCTTAATATAGAACAAAGCTATTGATGATGGTCTAAGAGTTCATGTAAATCCAAATATTATCCATCTCTTTTCCCAAATGAACTTCTTCAACTGATGTTTTATCATCTACAGAAAGAATGGCTGCATTATTACATACTGCTTTCTTCCTTTAATTTGAGACACTCATTCATGAATTCAGTTGTGTAGGAGAGGAAAAAATAATTTCCCCTTTATTTTTCTGAAGTTATAATCGAGAGCCCTATAACAAAAGACAGATTAACAAGAGAAAAAAAGTGATAGAAATTAACATGTTATAACTCATGTATACATGGAAGATACCCAGACAAACATGAGTAAATATTAAAGAGGTGGCTTGGAATGCTGGCTTATGCAGCATCATTAACAAAAAACAACATATTGTTATAGACACAGCAAGACACAGAAAAACTACCTTGAATATCTAGTGAGAAGGCAAATAAATGGGAAAGTGAAGGTACGTAAAAGCTAGTAATAAAGTTTGTGAAATAGATTCATCTGGTGGTGTCTCCAGGCTGATAAATGTTGAAAGCTTTCTATGATGATCAACTTTTGTCCCTTCTCATTAAAAGGAGGAGTCAATTTATATCCTGTGTAAATTTATGTCCTGTTTTTAGGCAAAAGGGTGAGGGCACAGAGCTTTTCTTGCATCTGTTTCTTACCAGTTGCCTTCAGCTCAAAAGAATTCTCACGCCAAAGTGGCATATTTTGGATGGCATTATGTGACCCTTTGGGTGCTTGCTCTGCTTTAACTCTAAGACTCAGACCATTCCTTATAAAAGCTATCAGTTTTTCCAGAAGTTTTATCATTTCTCCCAGAAACAGATGGCAAATTTTTCATGAGTACAATATAGTCTTCCGGAAGTACAGCCTGTCGCCTGTTTTGGTGTATGCCATTTCCACTTCATGAATGAGTTCTGATGAGCTGCTTAACATATCAAAATAAATATTTCTAACATTACTAGTAACACAATAGGTACCTTAAGTCTAAAAATTATTTGATATTTCTCAATATTTGCAGCTGTCTACTCTAAAACCACATGAAAAGCTGCTAAATTTTTTTGAGAAAAGTGTATCTTGCTGCAATGTTAGGTAGCTTGTTCAAAATCCTAGTATTTGCTACTTCTTAGAGAGACTCAAGATTGCACATATCCATATGTCTGGCCTTTTCACTGTATTGTGTGCTTTAATAAGCATTCATATGGCCCCAAACAGTACTACATGGGATATACTATACTGCACGATTCCAAAGATAGTTTTAATTCCATATTCTATTTAAATTAATTTCAGGAAATTGGGAGACAAGAGGGTTTCCTTATGAATTGGGTCTAGCAGAAAGTACAGATACAGATATTACAGTAGAATTATAAGATATTATACATTTTTATTTTTAGTTCGGTTTATTTCTGTATGTGATATAACTTTCATGGCGCCTAGAAATATTATTTTAGTGAATTATTGGGTGGATACCAATATTGTAGCCAATTTAATTAACCTAGGCTATGATAGGTACTATTACACTCCTCCAACATTTTTTGGCTTTTCACTCTCAGATGGAAATTTTCATAATCTCTTCATTATAATAAATTAATTCTTTTTTGTGGTGGAGAACTCAGGTATCTTTAGGGAAGGAAATGATTATTTCATAACCTACCATTCTATTTATCTAACTTTACCGTCATGAGCATTAGTTGTGTTTAAACAGATTGCCTGTTAGGCTTCCTGAAGAGTATTCACCATCTTTGGCATGAACTGCTTTACAATAAACTTTCAGTTTCTATAGGCAAGTCACTATTTTCACATCTAAGAGAAGAATGTTATAAAATTAGTGAGACTTGTGATTATATCAATTATAGTTAGGTATAAACTTTCAAGTTTTTCTTTTTCATAAGATGAATACATGGGCAGGATTAGTCAATTACAAAGATTTCCATTTTAGCATGAGTAATTAAGAAGCAAAAGGCAGACTTGCCTGACATTCAGCTATATACTTACAATCTATTCACACATCAAATACGTCTAATTAAGCAATCAGATACAAATTATGCCACCAGAGGGTTGTTGTTCTTTCTCCCTCCCTCCCTCCCTCCCTCCCTTCCTCCCTCTCTCTCTCTTTCTTTCTTTCTTTCTTTCTTTCTTTCTTTTTCTCTTTCTTTCCTTCTTTCTTTCTTTCTTTTTCTTTTTTTCTTTCTTATTTCTTTCTTTATTTCTCTTTCTTTCTTGGATTACAGGTATGAGCCTGCCTGCCTGCCTGCCTTCCTTCCTTCCTTCCTTCCTTCCTTCCTTCCTTCCTTCCTTCCTTCCTTCCCTCCTTCCTTCCTCTCTTTCTCTCTTTTGTCTTACTTGCTTGCTTTCCCATCTAAATTATCACCTTAACTCTAATTACTTTTTATCAGGGCATCACTGTTCACTCCAGGTTTTACTTTTAATCTTCTAAAATATACCTTGTTCGCTGACATATCACAGTATATGATCATCACATACAAACATTCAAAAATTTAAATTTGAATATGTATTTTATTAGTCTATTCTCATGCTGCTGATAAAGACATACCCAATTTACAAAAGAAAGAAGCATAATGGACTTACAATTTCACATGGCTGGGGAGGCCTCACAATCATTTCAGCAGACAAGGAGGAGCAAGTCATGTCTTACATGGATGGTGGCAGGCAAAGAGAGAGAACTTGTGCAGGAGAACTCTTTTTTTGAAAACCATCAGATCTAGTGAGACTTATTCACTGTCACTAGACCAGCATGGGAAAGACCTGCCACCATGATTCAATTACGTCCCACAACACTTGGGAATTCGAGATGAGGTTTGGGTGGGGACACAGCCAAATCATATCATTCCACCACAAATATCATGTCCTCACATTTCAAAACCAATCATGCCTTCCCAACAGTCCCCCAAAGTCTTAACTTATTTCAGCGTTAACTCTAAAGTCAACAGTCCAACATCTCATCTGAGACAAGGCAAGTCCTTTCTGCTTATCAGACTGTAAAGTCAAAAGCAAGTTAGTTACTTCCTAAATACAATGGGGGTATAGGCATTGGGTAAATACAGTCATTCCAAATGGGAGAAATTGGCCAAAATGAAGGGACTACAAAGCCCATTAAGTCCAAAATCTAGAAGGGCAGTCGAATCTTAAAGCTCCAAAATGATCTTCTTTGACTCCAAGTCTCACATCTGGGTCATGCTGATGCAACAGTTGGGTTCCCATGGTCTTGGGCAGCTCTGCCCCTGTAGCTGTGCATGGTACAGCCTCCCAGCTGGCTGCTTTCATGAGCTGGTATTGTGCCTCTATAACTTCACCAAGTGCACAGTGCAAGCTGTCAGTGATCTACCATTCTGGGGTCTGCAGAATGGTGGCCCTCTTCTCAAAGCTCCACTAGGCAGTGTCCCAGTGGGACTCTGTGTTGGGGCTCCAACCCACATTTTCCTTCTGCACTGCCCTGGCAGAGGTTCTCTATGAGGGCCCTGACTCTGCAGCAAACTTCTGCCTGGGCAACCAGGTGTTTCCATACATAATTTGAAACCTAGGTGGAGGTTCCCAAACCTCAGTTCTTGACTTTTGTGCACTCGCAGGCTTAACACCATGTGAAAGCTGCCAAGGCTTGGGGTTTGCACCCTTTGAAGCCATGGCCTGAGCTGTACCTTGGCCCCTTTCAGCCACAGCTGGAGTGGCTGAGACACAGGGCACCAAGTCCCTAGATTGCACACAGTAGAGGGAACCTAGGCCAGCCCCACAAAACCATTTTTTCCTCTTAGGTCTCTAGGCCTGTCATGGGAGGGGCTGCCACAGAGGTCTCTGGCATGTCCTGGAGATATTTTTCCCATTGTCTTGGTGATTAACATTCAGCACCTCATTACTTATGCAAGTATATGCAGGTAGCTTGAATTTCTCCTCAGAAAATGGGTTTTTATTTCCTATTGCATTGTCAGGCTGCACATTTTCTGAATTTTTATGCTGTTTCCCTTCTAAAACTGAATGCCTTTAACAGCATCTGTCACTTCTTGAATGCTTTGCTGCTTAGAAATTTCTTCTGCCAGATACCCTAAATCATCTCTCTCAAGTTCGAAGTCCCACAATTCTCTAGGGCAGGGGGAAAATGCCACTAGTCTCTTTGCTAAAATATAACAAGAGTCACCTTTGCTCCAGTTCCCAACAAGTTCCTCATCTCCATCTGAGACTACCTCAGCCTGGATTTCATTGTCCATATCATTGTCAGCATTTTCGTCAAAGTTATTCAACAAGTCTCTAGGGAGTTCCAAAATTTTTCACATTTCCCTGTTTTCTTCTGAGCCCTTTGAACTGTCCCAACCTCTGCCTGTTAACCCATTCCAAAGTTGCTTCCACATTTTCAGGTATCTTTTCAATAGCACCCCACTCTACTGGTACCAGTTTACTGTATTAGTCCATTCTCATGCTGCTGATAAAGACATACCAAGACTGGGCAATTTACAAAAGAAAGAGGTTTAATGGACTTACAGTTCCACATGGCGGGGGAAGCCTCACAATCATCATGGAAGGAAAGGAGGAGCAAGTCACATCTTATGTGGATGGTGGTAGGCAAAGAGAGCTTGTGCAGGAGAACTCTTCTTTTTAAAAACATCAGATCTCATGAGACTTATTTTTACTATCATGAGAACAGCATGGGAAAACATGACCCCATGATTCAATTACCTCCCACCAGGTCCCTCCCACAACACATGGGAATTCAAGATGAGATTTGAGTGGGGACACAGAAAAACCATATCACATATGGTTTAAAAATTTAAAGGAAATTTGGTATAATTTAGGCGTTTATCAGGGAACATACATCCAAAAGTATTGTTCAAAAAATAAAGTTAAGAAGATAAGCAGTTTTGTCGTAGACTAACTGAAATTCTTGTAATATATTTAATTGTCATTATTGCAAAAGAACATATGTATATTTTATGTTTCAAAGTTTAGGAAGCTGGAGTCAAACTGTATTACTTACTTTCATTTAGAATTACAAATTTTAAGTTGTTACTCATTCAATCTCATTGTCATCTGGATTTTCTGTTAAATAATTTATTTCGTAAATGTTGCACCACAACAAAGCATCAAAAGTCTTCTAATGCTATTGGATTTTAATGGATCAGGAAAATCTTTGCTAACTAAATGCATTATTATATGGTTAAACCATGTGTATTAACTTTATATACTTAACAAGAGACAGCCAGACCATTTAAACCTTTTTTAAAATTTCCTTTCTCTCAGGCTTGAAGGTTATTTACAAAGAGTGAAATTGCATTAAATTGATTGAATTTACCTACTTTATGGCAGTACTGTACAGAATAATTATGATATTTTTCAAAAAATCATTACCAATGCTAGCCTCTGATCAATTCAGTCCAATTAAGAGGAACAAAAATTTCTGATCACACACTTTAGTGGGTAAAGTGTAATTTATTTCAATTTTAACATCCCTTCCACATTGTAATATTTCTTCAATTTTCATCACTTTAACTTTTTAATTTCTTAATCAATTGTCTAGCATGCATTTTTCCTGTGCGTAGATTTCTCTGTCTATATCTAAAGTTTCTATTAAGATTTTAGAATTTCATATATATTATCATTTATACACACCACAAACAAAAAAAGGTGAAAATTAACATCTATGACAAGGTTATTTAGGAAATTAGATTATATGTTCCATTTTATAATTAAATAAATATTTTGAAGGAAATTAGAAAAATAAAATTATTTGTGATTAAATTTTCCTGTTATAAAATGTTCTTAATATTAAGACAAATGCAAATTTGCAATATAGACTTCTATGTATTTATACACAGATACATATTAGATAGATATAGATATAAACACACACACATATATATACACACACACACACACACAACCATATAATAGCTTCTACATATACACTGAAAAAATTGTTTCTATCAACTAATATATGACAATTTCCATAGGAGATTATAATACTAACATACCTACTATAGCTGTATCTGTATTTGTATTTATAGCTCCCTACTAATCATTGATATTGTTCATGGTTCTAATATTTGACTCTTTGTAATCTTCTTTCAGTTAAAGTTTGAGATAAACACCTAGGACATGTATTTTACCATGGGGAGTGGTAACTAGAAATATTTCTTTGAACAGACTCTAAGGGAAACTGATGGAGAAAGGAGCACATTGATATGTCAGTATACTACACATATTGACAGACATACTGACCCAATTCGGGTCAATCTTTAGAGATTCAGATAAAACCAAAGTTTTAAAGTTATTTAAATTTTCAAAAAACAAACCCCTCAGCCAGTCTAGGTAACCAGATACCCACAGGAATACTTGTGGGAACACCTGTAAATTCAGATTTATGACAAGAGTGCTATAAACCAAAAATAAAATTCTAAGCCCCCTGACAAACTGAATGGACCCCCTCTCAACCAAGGGCATTCAAAAGTAAACTCAAAAAAATAGTTCAGGCCATGACAGGAAGGGAGTTGGGACATGCCTCATTATACTCTCTTCCATTTCGAATTCAGGCACAAGGGACCAGCATGAACATTTAAAGAGACATCTTAAGAGTGAGAAAATAAATCATAGCAATAAGATTCCAAATTCCAACTTGACTCTAGTATAGCATCACATGACAGATAGCAGGTCCTGAAAGAAATCAAAATAATTTACCTCAAAATATATATTTGAAATCGCCCCGAAAAGCCTCGTGGGCAAATACACATTCTATAGAAAATCTCCCTCCCTTTCCAGGTCGTTTTCTAATCCAGGAGAGATTAACTAAGAGTCTGGCACCTTTTTGGTCTGATAATAGACCATCTATGATTTTTGAAACTTGCTACATGGAGGCTTTATCTGCACAATAAGAACCTTGCTCTCCACAACCACTTATCTTAGCTGACACTCCTTTCTACTGATTCCAGGTCTTTAGATAATACTAATTCTGTCGACCAACTGCCAATCAGAAAATCTTTAAATCTTTTGGGAAGCCAGGGCAGGCAAATCACCTGTGGTCAGGAGTTGAAGACCAGCTTGGTCATCACGGTGAAACCCCATCTCTACTAAAAATACAAAAATTAGCTGGGCGTGGTGGCACATGCTTGTAATCCCCGCTACTCGGAGGCTGAGGCAGGAGAATCTCTTTTACCAGGGAGGTGGAGGTTGTAGTGAGCCGAGATCATGCCACAGCACTGTAGCCTGGGCGACAGAGCAAGACTCCATCTCAACAACAACAACAACAACAACGACAACAACAACAACGACAAAAAACAAGACAAAAAACCTATAACCTGGAAGCTCCTGCTTTCAGTTATTCTCCCTTTCCAGACAAGACCAATGTATATCTTATATGTATGAATTGATATCTGCCTGTAACTTTTGTCCCCTAAAATTTATAAAATCAAGCTGTAATCACCTTGAGCACAGGTTCTCAGAAAGTGTTGAGACTGCCTTTGGCCTTGTTCACTCATATTTGGCTCAGAATAAATTCCTTGAAATAGTTTACAGAATTCGACTCTTTTTCATCAGCAGTTCCAAGGTTATTCAATAGGGAAAGGGCAGCCTTTTCAAAAAATAATGTTCAGAAACCTGGATATTCATATTCAAAGAATGAAGTTGGACCCTTACCTAACAACATATGTAAAACTTACCTCAATTAGTGTCAAAACTTAAATGTCAGACCAAAAACTATAACACCTTTGGAAGAAAACATAAAGCAAAACCTTCATGACATTTAATTTAGCTGTAATTTCTTTGACATGAAACCAAAGACATAGATAACAAAAGAAAAAAACTAGATAAATTGGACTTTGTAAATATGGAAATACTTTACATTAAAAGACACTGTCAAGAGAGTAAAAACATAACCCACAGAATGGAAAGAAAAACATTTGCTAATTATATACCTGAAAATTAATAGATATTCAGAATATTTAGGGAACTTGCAACATTCAGCAATAACGAAAACAGACAACTGAATTCAAAATGATCCAAGGCTTTGAATAAACATTTCTTCAACAAAAGCATACCATTTGCCAATAAGCACATAAGAAATTTCCTAATCAATCAAAACTACAGTGATATACTATCTTACACCTATTTGGATGGCTACCTTCAAAAACAGAAAATGACAAGTGTTGACAAGAATATGGAAAAATTGAAACCCTTATGGCCTGTTAGTGGGAATGTAAAATGATACCATGGCTCCGAAAAACAGTATGATTGTTCCTCAAAAATTAAAAATAGATTTCCCAAATGATCCAGCTTTAAACTTCTGGGTAATTACCCCCCAAACATTTCGGGGGCCAAAGTCTTTGACCCCTAAAACTTTGCTGAAAAGTCACTTGTATGAGGCAGATTGATTAATAGCAGAAAAGTCATGCAAACTTATTTATTTTACGTGGGAAAATTTCAGAATATAGATTCTATCAACCCCTTAAGAAGGTACAGAATTTTGTATACCATCTTGAGGTTACAGAAAGAATGCAGGCCCAAAGTATGGCCAAAAATAGGTATTAGTGGCAACAAGGCTATGAGAGGGAGAAATGAAGAGGCCTGGCTAGCAAGAGTGACCTTGTTGTGTAGATGAAGCCTCACAAGTAGTTGCCCTCAGAGGGAATAGATGGTAAAAGTTTCTTTTCAGACTTTGAAAGGGTTCAGACTTTCAGTTAATCTCTACTATATCCAGGAAAGAGCTAGAAAAGGAAGGCTCAGCTGAATTAATGGAGATTCTCAAAAGTTGCAAATTTCCTCTGCCTCAGTCTTCTGACCTTGCAGCAGCCCTTTCAAAATATGATAAAGAAATACATTTGGGGGTAAAATATTTTTATTTCCTTCTATTGAAAGCAGGTTTTTGAAGAAGTATTTGTACACCTATTATATTCATAGACACATTATTCACAGTAGGTAAAATGTGGAAGCAACTCAGGTCCATCGGCAGATAAATGAGTAAGTAAAATGTGATATATACATCCACTAGAAATGTATTCCATATTAAAAATGAATGAAACTCTGACATATGCTATAATGTGGATGAACCCTGAGGACATTATTCTAAGTGACTACTACTCCTATGTGAGTAGTTAAAATCCTAAAGACAGAAAGTAGAATCTTGGTTGTCAGGATTTCCCTTGGAAAGGGAAAATGAGGAGTTCGTTTTTTAGTGGGTATAGTTTCATTTTTAAAAGATGAAAGAGTTAGAGAGATGGATGGTGGTGATGGTTGAACATTTTGACTGTATTTAATAACATTGAACTATACACATAAGATTGGCTAAGATTAATTTTGTTTGTGTATTTTACCACTATTAAAACAAATTCTAGCAAGGAAAAAAAGCTAAAGGAAAGAAGTTGTATAAATGCCTTTTTAGACTTAGAAATAGAGTAAGAAAATAGTGTATAGTTATTTCATTCTTGATTTTCTAAATTTTATTTACTAAAACATCAACTTTATTTATTAGCATAGTAACATGAGGGTAATAATAAATAAACAATAATAGTAAAACAGAAAAAGCCACAATATTTAATTAATAGTAAATGGATAAAACATCCTCCATTCTTTTAATTTGCTTTTTATTAACCTTTTTAGGGTATCTATTTTTGAAAAAGTAGTGCAATGTTTAGATTTCAATATCCATATTTCAATCTTTTAAATAGAAGGATAAATGGCACTGGTTAAATAAATCCCTGTTGCCCTAAAAATGTCCTGGCAATTAATATAATTTAACATGTGTATACACTGTATAGTATATTTTTGCCACTTTAGGAACTATAAAATTTTATTTTCATATGAATTTTGAAGTGTTAATTATATAAAACCAGTTTTAATAAGAGCTTGATTAGGTAACACTGCCTAAATGTGTCTTGATTCAAAGGGGCCTGAAACAAATGATTTTTCATCCTGATGCTACTTTTTTCTAATGATCCTCTAGGAAAATCTATGTCAAGTTTTTATTTTGAGAAATCATTTTTGAACAAAGAAAACCATACTTATCCAGAAGCTTCTGTGATTTTTAAAACTAGCACCTATTTTCACAAGAACAAAATGTACTTGGTACTTCAGGGATGTATTTTACACCATCAGAGTTAAATGAATTTTATATACATTTACACATCTCAATTCATGTAATAATGTTTACTTGCTGGTAAAATGTGTATTTAATTTGAAGTAACATAAAAACAACAATTACTTTATGATTGCTTATATTTTAAACTACTAATGTGATGTTAAAATTATTTAGATAATTTATAGTCTTTATAGTCAGCTTAACGGCCTCAGCATAATTTTGCTGCATTTGTGTGAAATTTTCCCATATATTATTTGGACTCTTGACCACTCTGATCATAAGGTTAACATTCAAATCAACTAAAAAAATTATGTTTTACATGAACTTCATTAAAATGAAATATTAATGAGAATGAATCATGTGCTTAACTTACTTTGAGGCAAATATCCATTGTTACCTTTACTTAATGTAAGTGAAGAAAAATATGTAGATCTGCTTTCAAATATTATGTCTCTTCTATCTGGTTCCTTATTATTTTGAAAAGTTCACTCTTTTATTAGTGAGACACATAAGATTCTAAATGATTAAGATCTCTTTGTCATGCTTATTGTTTGCTTACATTTTATATCCTTATCTGTCATTATGGAGTCAAATGTATCAGCCCTGAAGGAGGAATGTAGCTTATCTTAAATATATTAAAGTTGCATAAGGGTAAGAAATATTTTTAGGTCATGGATCTTCTGCTGAAGAGCTGAACAGGTATTTAAAATCCCTCACATTTGAAACTTTTGTAAGACAAAAAAAATTTTTTTAAAAAAATAACTTTGTTAACAATTACTATATTGGAATAAATAAAATTATCTTTGTCATAACAAAAAAATTTCTTAAATATGGATTTTTTGTCTAAGTATTATTTAACATTTTTCCAGTTTTGTTTCATAAACATATATGAGACTGCTACCATGAAAATTAAATTTACTTAGATCATAAAAACGGTAAAATTATAATAGTATTAATGATAAAAAATAAAAAATTCCATAGCAATAATTGCAATTTTAAAGCATTTTATGTCTTAAGCTCTCTGCTATGCACTGTAGTTGAATTAACTTAATAAATCATTCTACTAAAATTGTGGGTACATGCTACACTAAATATAATGCTTTTTGCCTGAAAAAAACCCCACAGAATCTCAACTCTATAAGGTAAGTTTATTATCTCATATTGCAAAGATCTAAGAGGTCAGGGACTCCCAGAGTTGTTTAATTTAGTGACTGAATAATGTCAAGAGCCCTTCTTTGTTCCTTTTATGACCTGCCCTGCTCAGCATGGTGGCTTTGTTCCCAAGCTCCCTCCCTTCATGACAGTAAAATGACCATGACTCTGTGTGCAAACATAAGAACATCTGGTTGAAAATGGAGACAATTCTACTTGTGTGACTTTTTTTAAATGAGGGAATTTTCCCCATTTTCTTTCCAGCAGCCTTCTCCAAATATAAATATGACTATGGATACAAATATAAACATGAATAAAATATATTATTATCTTTTAGTGGTAGAATCATGTATTAGGATTCTCTAGAGGGACAGAACTAATAGAATATACATATATATATACACACACACGTATGTGCATGTGTGTGTGTATATATACATATAGAGAGAGAGAGAGAGAAAGAGAAGTTTATTGCATAGTATTAGCTCACAATATCAAAAGGTTCAACAGTAAGTCATCTGCAAGCTGAGGAGCAAGGAGGCCAGTCTGAGGCCCAAAGCTGAAGAACTGAGTCTGAACTTGGGCAGGAAGCATCCAGCACAGGAGAAAGATTTAGGCTGAGAGACTAAGCTAGTCAAGCCTTTTCATGTTTTTCTGCCCGCTTTATATTCTAGCCATGCTTGCAGCTGATTACATGGTGCCCACCCAGATTAAGGGTGGATCTGCCTTTCTCAGGTCACTAACTCAAATGTTAATCTCCTTTGGCAACACCCTCACAGACCCACCCAGGAACAGTAATTTGCATCCTTCAATCTAATCAAATTGACACTCAGCATTAACCATCACAAGTTTACCCCTTGTCAAGTTGAACCCATACAAATTTCCTGAGTTCACACATAATCTTCAAATAAAGACAATAATAAGGTCATAGTTATGCCTAACATAATACAACTACCCTTCATGCACCAGAAACACACCAATCCTCAACCCAAATGCTATTACATAAAGTTAACAATACTTGAATGCTGATATAAAGTCAATACATCTTATGTCACATGATCAAGAAAAAAGGAAATAAAATGAAGATTTTCTTTTTGTACAAGTGTACACATACACCAAAACATGTTTTTAATAAAAGAAGTAAATACTGATGACAATTACAATCTTCATATCTGCAACTGGTTATGTGGTATCAATGACTACCTTCCACTACATCCAATTCTGTACTGGCTTTTCCTTCAGCAGACACCTCAGCAGGTCGTGGTTTTCTTCCATGAAGGTGGAGACACCCAAACCTTCGTTTCTGAAGGGTCTGGGCCATTTGTAATCTTGCCTGGATTGGGCTGTTGTAGTTTCCCATTGCTCTTAATCACAGGGGATGGGAATACTAAGAGATGCCCTAATTGATCTCCTGTATTCCATGCATACTTTTCTTTACCTCCATTGTGGAGTAGTGGACTGATTTCATCTTGATAGTCCTAATCGGTTTCCCCAGTTGACACTGTAACTCCCTTCTTAGCCTGTTGACTCAGAGGTAGGGGGATCCCAAACTGTCCAGGTGGCAATCTTAACTTCCAGTTTAATGGAACCACTGTTGTGTATCCTAGTGGCAGCATTATACCTTCTGGAACAAAAACCTCTAGGCCAGCAGAACATAATATCGTGGGAAAAGAAAGCGAAAAGTTTGCTAATGGATCGCTAGGGGTGATGGTGCTGGGTGCCACTTCCACTTCCACCCCTCGATTTCCTGGAGCCCTGAATCCTAGCCATGAGAGAAACAGTATCATATATTGGGCACTCATTCAGAGCACACACTATCTTCTGGAGAACTTTGCCTCAGCCCCGCAAAGTATTGTCACCTAGTTGGCACTGTAATTGTGACTTCAAAAGGCCATTCCACTGTTCTATCAATTCAGCTGCTTCAGGATGATGGGGAACATGATGAGACCAGTGAATTCCATGAGCATGAGCCCACGGCCACACTTCTTTAACTGTAAAGTGAGTGTCTTGGTGAGAGGCAATGCTGTGTGGAATACCATGATGGTGGATAAGGCATTCTGTGAGTCCATGGCTGGCAGTCTTGGCAGAAGCATTGCGTACAGGATAAGGAAACCCATATCCAGAGTAAGCATCTATTCCAGTGAGGGCAAACCTCCCCTCTTATCATGATGAAAGAGGCCCAATATAATCAACCTGCCACCAAGTAGCTAGCTGATCACCCCGAGGAATGGTGCCATACCGAGGGCTCCGTGTTGGTCTCTGTTGCTGGCAAATTGGGCACCCAGCAATGACCATAGCCAGGTCAGCCTTGGTGAATGCAAGTCCATGTTGCTGAGCCCGTGCATAACCTCCATCCTGACACCCTGGCCAGTTTGTTCGTGGGCCCAATCACATATATACCACTTCCATTTGATGATGAAATGCTGCTGTGTATAACGCACTTTACAGCTAGATGGATCAGAAAGCACCTAGTTCATGTTCATATTGCATCGTGAGTTGATGACCCATAGTCAAACTTTCAGTTTCCACAAAAGCATGGTAACAGGCCAAAAACTATCTCAAAAAGTCTGCAGAAGATGGCAGGACCTTGATCCAAAATTCTAGAGGTCCCCACTGTAATTCACATATGGAGACATGCCAAAGTCTCCAACAGCATCCCTTTCTGCCACTGACATCTCAAGCACCATTGGATCTGTTGGGTCATTGGATCTGCTGGGTCATATGGCCCAAGTGGCAGAGCAGCTTGTACAGCACCCTGGACCTGTTGCAGAGCCTTCTCCTGTTCTGGGCCCTGCTCAAAACTGGCAGCCTTTTGGGTAACTTGATAAATGGGCTGGAGTAACACATCCAAATGGCGACTGTGTTTTCTCCAAAATCCAAACAGGCCCACTAGGTGTTGCACCTCTTCCTTGGTTGGAGAAGGGGCCCAATGCAGCAACTTATCCTTCACCTTAGAAGGAATATCTCAACAGGCCCCACATCACTGGACCCCTAGAAATTTTCCTGAGCTAGAAGGTCTCTGACTTTTAGTTGGATTTATTTCCCATATTCTGGCACATCCAGTGTGTTTTCTACTTCTCACTCACTGCATCCAACCAGCATAATGGCATCAGTGTAATGGACCAGTGTGATATATCGAGGAAACGAATAGTTATCAAAGTCTCTTCGAATAAGATTATGACACAAAGCCAGAGAGTTGATATACCACTGAGGTTGGACAGTGAAGGTATATTGCTGGCCTTGCCAGCTGAAGGCAAATTGCTTCTGGTGGGCCTTGTGGACAGGAATGGAGAAAAAGGCATTTGCCGAGTCAACGGCTGCATACCAGGTACCAGGAGATGTGTTAATTTGCTCAAGCAATGAAACTACATCTGGTACAGCAGCTGCAGTTGGAGTCACCACTTGGTTAAGCTTACGATAATCCACTGTCATTCTCCAACATCCATCTGTCTTCTGCACAGGCCAAATAGGAGAGTTGAACAGAGACGTGATGGGAATCGCCACTCCAGCATTTTTCAAGTCCTTGATGGTGGCAGTAATCTCCATAATCCCTCCAGGGATGTGATATTGTTTTGTAGGTCCTATTTTTTCTAGGTAGAGGCAGCTCTAAAGGCTCCCATTTGTCCTTTCCCATCATAAAAGCCTTCACTTCACCAGTCAGGGAGCCAATGTGTGGGTCTGCCAGCTGCTAAGTATGTCTATGCCATTTATGCATTCTGAAACTAGGGAAATTACCACAGGATGAATCCAGGGACCCTCTGTAGGTCATACTTGAGCTAAAACTCCCTTAATCATCTGACCTCCATATGCCCCTACTTTAACTGGAGGACCACAACGACGTTTTGGATCCCCTGGAGTCAACATCAGTTCACAGCCAGTGTCCAGTAGTCCCGAAAGTGCCTGACAATTTCCCTTTCCCCAATGCAGTTACCCTGGTAAAAGGCTGGAGGTCTTTTTGGGAAGGATGAGAGAAAGAACCACTGCATACATTGCTGTTAATGTAATGGGGACCTTTCTCAAGGGGACCAAGCCTCCCCTTTATTCAAGGGGTCCTGGGTCTGTAAATTAGCTCAAGTCTGGAAATTAATTGAGGTGATGTGATTCTCTGTTTTTATAAATCAAATTTGTCTTCTGCTTGCTCGACTTAGAAGTTTTCTGCTTGTATAAATTAAGTAAGGAATATAGTAGGCTTCCCATAATTTCACTTCTAGGAACACTGTGAGTAATTAGCAATGCCAGAGCTCTACATGAGTCAGACTATTCTAATTTCTGCTTTGCCTCTGCTGTCCATTATGGTAGCTATGCCCACCTTGCCTTTGACAATTGAGTTCCACCATTTGGCCCCTCTACCTCGGGGTCCAATTTATTCCATTTTATTTAAATTTTATAGTTGAGTGACTGGAATTCCCACCATTAGATCTGACATACAGAGAACAGTAATTACAGGCTTCTTCAAAGATGCAGGTGCTGTCCTCACAAGTGTATTTCATAAGGCTTTGGTCAAGGGTATGTCTTCTGGACGCTTCCAGCTGGGATGAGTAGGTCTAACGTGACTAATCCACTCCACCACTCCAGTCTCCCTAAGCCTCTGGACGCCTTCCTCTACATTAAACCAAAGGAGATCAGGCATTTCCAGCTCACTCACAGTGACCCATCTTTTAATCCATTATTTCAGCTAACCAAGCAAATAAACTATTATAATCTTTTTTAACTCCCCGACCTGCAGATTAAATGCTGAGTCCCTACGTAGTGGACCCACATCAATAAATTCAGCCTGATCCAACTCTATGTTCCTTCTGCCATTATCCCACACCCTTAATATTCATTCCTATGCCTGTTCTCCAGATTTCTGTTTACATAAATCTGAGAACTCAAGCAGTTCTTTTAGAGTGTAGCGCACCTCATGGGTCACACTCTCAACCTCACATCTAGGGGATAACTGGGACTTTAGTTATAAGTCTAGAAGCAAACAGGGCTGTTGGGGGTGTCTCCTGAAGAGAATCAATGTTATCTTGCCTAGCAACTGCCTCTGGGGAATGCCATCACTGTTGTCTCAGGCAGCACAGGGTTTATCTCATCAGACAAATGTGGAAAGGCTAATGGCAGCATGGGTCAGGTAGGGGATGTTGCCACCACTGGGGATAGGGAAGCTGTTCCTTCTGGCAAAAAAGATTAATCAGAGTTTACAAACTCAGTGTCCCCAGCTTCATCAGGGTCCTCCCACACTTCCCAGTTCCAAGTTGCAGGGTCCCATTCTTTTCCAATGGCTGCCCTCACTTTAACAGCAGACACCAGGTGAGGCTGTGCA
This sequence comes from Mandrillus leucophaeus, assembly GCF_000951045.1. Classification (NCBI taxonomy): domain Eukaryota; kingdom Metazoa; phylum Chordata; class Mammalia; order Primates; family Cercopithecidae; genus Mandrillus; species Mandrillus leucophaeus. The sequence goes on from NW_012106542.1 coordinate 1,506,445, forward strand.
TGCGCCTTTCATTGCAGGTCAGCCACTCGCATGATAAGAACTTGTGTCTGTTTTTCCACAATTTCAGTTCTTTCTCTCTAGGAGATAAGACTCTCACTCAGGGCAATATTAGCAGATTTGTGGCTCAGCTTCTGATTCTGAAGCTGGGAGATAGAATCCTTGAGTTCATCATTTTGTTCATCACTTCGTCCACTGAAGTTAGAAGCAACCAACCAGTTTCATTAGGTTTCTTGATTCTCCTCATATGGTCAAAGGTATTATGTATAGAGTACCTAAACTCCTTGCCTCTCACGAGGGGTGAATCAAGAGTGTCAAGTGCATTTATTTTGCATAACTCTCTAAAAAGTTCATGACAAGGACTATCAGTGTTCTCCATACTATTAGAAGTAGAGTCCTTAGCATCTTTGGGTCTAATTATATTAAGCAGCCAACTCCAGAAATCCCAAAACCAATTAAAGAACTCCATTCTTAATATCTTGTTTCTCTAGAACCACTGCTGGTACCAAATCTGTATTAGTCAGGATTTTATTAAGTATTAACTCAGAGGATCACAGAGTCTCCCAATAGGCCATCTGCAGGCTGAGGAGCAAAAAGAGCCAGTTTGATTTCCAAAACGGAAGAACTTGGAGTCCAATGTTCAAGGCCAGGAAGCATCCAGCATGGAAGAAAGAGGTAGACTGGGAGGCTAGGCCAGTCTCTCTTTTCACATTTTTCTTCCTGATTTATATTCTAACTGTGCTGGCAGCTGATTAGACGGTGCCCACCCAGATTAAGGGTGGGTCTACCTTTCCCAGCCCACTGATTCAAATGTCAATCTCCTTTGACATCACCCTCACAGACACACCCAAGATCATCCTTTGCATCCTTCAACCCAATCAAATTGACATTCAGTATTAACCATCACAGATCAGGACCCCCATAACTATACAGGGAGAATGAGATTTTAGTGATTGGCTTAAGCTAAACAGAATTTAACTGTGATGTGAGAGACAATTAAAAACATGAACAAAAGAGAAGATCTAGCAGGGAGACAATGTGAAGTAAGCTAACCACTATGGCTATTACAGATACTATCCTTACTTTGCTTATAATCAAAGTAAGGATTACATGAATGGCTAAACCTGCCATTTATGTGGGAAGGGTGGGAAGTTGCACTGGGTGAATTCAGCATGATATTATAGGGTTGGAGAGACTTAGCTGGTGGCTACAATAAGACAATGCACAGTAATGGGTTGGAGTAATGGGTTAGAGCAGTGGTCTCCAACCTTTTGGCACCAGGGATCAATTTTATGGAAGACAATTTTTTTTTTTTCATGAAAAGGGAGAAGAGGAATGGTTTTTGAGTGAAACTGTTCCACCTTAGATCATCAGAAATTAGACTATCATAAGGAGCACGAAAGCTAGATCCCTCACATGTTCCATTTACAGTAGAGTTTTGCACTTCTAACATAATTTAATGCCACAGCTGATTTGAGAGGAGGCAGAACTCAGGTGGTGATATGGTTAGGCTTTGTGTCCCCATCCAAATCTCATCTTGAATTGCAATCTCCAGGTGTTGAGAGAGAGACCTGAAGGGAGGTGATTAGATCATGGGGGCAGTTTACCCCATGCTCTTCTCATGATACTGAGTGAGTTCTCACAAGGGCTGATGGTTTTATATGTGTTTGAAAGTTCTTCCTAAACACACATTCTCTTGCTTGTCTGCCACCATATAAGACATGCCTGCTTTGCCTTCTGCCATGATTGTAAGATTCCTGAGGCCTCCCCAGCCATGCGGAACTGTGAGTGAATTAAACCTCTTTCCTTTAGAAATTACCCAGTGTCGGTGGTATTCTTTATAACAGTGTGAGAACCAGCTAATACAGGTGGTAATGCTTGCTTGCCCACTGTGTGGCCTAGTGCCTAACAGGGTACCAGTCTGTGGTTTGGAGGTTGGGGACTCCTGAGTTACGTAAAAAAGAAAGAAATAAATTAACTTAGACTAAAAGAAGGTGATATTCATGTCAGAATGCATATTATTAGGTTATTTTCTTGGCCTGATGTTAAAGACAAGGACTTTGCTAATTTTTTAAATGTCTTTTTTTTCTGTAATTTTTTTCCTGTTTAAGGTTAGTGATTTTAGAGCATATTTGAATGTGAAAGCGATGATCTAATACACTGGATGAGATGAATGAAGTAGAGAAAACACAGGTGGCTGGGCGCGGTGGCTCATGCCTGTAATACCAGCAGTTTGGGAGGCTGAAGCAGGCGGATCAGGAGTTCAGGAGATTGAGACCATCTTGGCTAACACGTGAAACCCCGTCTCTACTAAAAATACACAAAATTAGCCGGGCATGATGGTGGGTGCTGTAGTCCCAGCTACTCAGTCCCAGCTACTCAGGACTCGGCAGGAGAATGGTGTGAACCCAGGAGGCAGAGCTTGCAGTGAGCGGAGATCACGCCACTCCAGCCTGGGCGACAGAGCGAGACTCCGTCTCAAAAAATAAATAAATAAATAAATAAATAAATAAATAAATAAATAAATAAATAAAAAGAGAACACAGGTAACAAAGGACCAAGGGAGCAGCTTTAATGACTCACTAATGGAGGAGAACAAGAAAAATTAGATGGGTATTTTTCTTTGACAGAAAAAATATCCCTTAAAATGAAAAGAGTGAGAAAACATACTCAGTAAAATTTGGAACATTATTCTGGAAAATGATGCAGTTTTTTAATTGTTTCTCACAAGGGTTGATGGTTTAGGTTAATAGGTTAACCTGTGAATTAGGTTAATAGGTTATCATTTGTAAGTGAGGAGGAAGAGAAAAAATTGAGTGGATAATTCAAAGATTAGTGAAATAGTGTGTGTGTATAATAAGTAGAAAAATGTGTTGTTCTCGGATACCAGGAGAGAATTCAGTATTGGTATCTGATATCCAACGTTATAAAAGCAATTATTATCTTAACTATATAATGATAAGCTATTATTTTTCCTAGACTAGCACTTACACACATTAGTCACAGAATACAACTTTGAAAAAACTCCTGTAGCCTTCTATACCAATTTTTTTCCAACCACATCAGACTTAAATTAGATATATTCTGGCAGGCTTGCATATTTTCATATATGTCTTAATCTGTAATGCTTTTGAATTACTTTTTCATTTTAATAATAACTGCAAAGAGTTTAGTATTAGCTTATTCTGGATCCAAGTATTTCTACCTTGGCCCTATTATGGATTAGATAATATTTTGTCATTGTTGCAGAGTCTGTTCTGTTCATTTTTGGATGTTCAGGATTATGCTCAGCCTAACTTGCTAGATATAATAGCACTCCTTACTTCTGACTCTGCAAACTGGAAAAAATAATCTTCAGACATTGCCAGTGTCCTCTGGAGAGCAAAACTGACCCACGTTGAGAGCCACAGTTCCAGTTTACAGAGACAACTACCTTTAAGAGACCCACATTCTATGCTTTCGATGCCTGTTTTTGTTTGTAGTAACAATTATCCAGGCCCCAATGAAACAAGATTAACTGTTGTAGGCTGCTGAGAAAATAGCAATGATTGGATTAATAAGTAAGTTACGTGTTGCTACCAATTTAGGGCCACGTACCATGCTGTATTGAAGTGTTTCTCAGTCTCTAAAATCAAATAAAAAAAAAGTCACCTGTCCAGACAGACTTTGCCAAAAACAAAACAAATCACAGTTCGTAGAACTGTCATAAAGCTCTGAACGGCCTCACATTTTATCTTTAAAATGTTATAGTCTGCCCAATCTATTAATCTGTCTGTAGTACCATAGATGATTACTCAAGTTTTGTTTCCCAACGTTTTTGTTCACACCTTTATTATTATCCTCAATGTTCATTTTCCATTGTTTTACTCATCCTTTTATTTTTCACATTTCTTCTCACAGACTAATCATTTTCAAGTTGACTGTAATAATTAAAATATTGTTCTGTGGAAAATGTTACTACAAATTATCATACACTTACATACCTTAAATACACTTACATTACCTTGAAACATAACTGTGTTATAATGAAAATGTGACTAAAACAAATATTTAGTGCTTAAATGGCATCCATATTTCAGTCTGTTTGGTGGTATAAAGACATTACATGCTCCTATCAAAAAATGCTAAAGTTTATAATAAGAAGCCAGAGTGCCATTGTGATTTAATCAGGCTTTCATCTAAATGGAAATGAGCAGGACTAATTACTTAGAATTTAGATGCTGAGCTGAACTAGACCTTTTATAAAATACCTGGTTATTCTAACAGTGCCAAGGTAAGGAACTATCCTATAAAATAAATTCATCTACAGCATATTTATTAATTACAAAGATGATAAGTTCGTTGCTGTTCTTGGATATACATTAAAATATTTATCCCCAAATGCTCAAAATAATACTTTTTAATATTTGTAACTATGACACATTATGAAAACATTAAAAGAGACCAATAGTTTGGTACTATCATCAATGGTGATTGCTGCTTTTTTATTTCTGTAATGTGAATGGAGGCATCAGACAATGATATCGGTCCTCTGAAAAAGCTTGTGTAATACACAGAAACACTGCACACAAATATTTGGAAAATGTAAACATACAGATCTATTCAGGTATAATTAATTTTCAGGAATGATACTTTCTACATTCAGATTTAATGAAAATATTTATAAGGCCTTTCTTTTATTAAAAAATTCCGAATTACAATTACAATCACATCGCTTAGCAAATTAGTTTAAAACACTTGATCTGATGTGTGGAGGCTACTATGACAAGAATCAAATCTCCCCCAAATACACATATATATATGCATCAAACCAGACAGGGACACAAACAAGCATACCTTTCCACTCTCCGTTCTTACCAGGGCACTTTGTGACTGTAAAGATCTGGCCTTCAGCAGTTCAAAATGACCATGTTAACACCATCTTCCAGGCACTCGGGATAAGAACTTGGCTTCTATTCCTGAAGACTGCCACATCGAATACTCTTCCTTGCAAAACCTATGGACCCTCCGGCTCAGACCATCACTCCTTCTGTCTTCTTTGCTCCTCCTAAACTGGTTTATTAATCTTTTCTCCTCTCTCTTTTTCCTGTTGATATTAAATGTTACCTTGTTTGTAGAGGAATGGTTGCTTTATAACATGAATATATTAAGTATACTATTATGTATGGCTTGCCACATGGACTAACTTGTGGCATGGCTTGAGCCTGTATGACTGCAGCTCTGACTACTGAGTGAATGGGAAATACTAAGAAGAATTGCCTCCTTGGGAACCTCATGTGGCTCGTGGCTTTCGTGATTGAAATTGCATCAATCAAAGCCTGTCATTGTGGAAAGACACAAACATGCCTGGACCCGGTGATCTCTAATTTTGCACAGTTCCTGACAGCATTGTTTTTCCTCCAAAGAACCCACCGGTTCTTTATAGACAAGAATAATGATGTCTCTTCCATCTATGGCTTTGTCATCATCCAGGACCTCACTGTCTGGAGACAGATAGTTGTAGTAAAACGGCTTTGAAGAAAAACATGTGGGATATTTTTAAATGCCCAAACTGAAAGTGAAAGAGGTGTTAGTTGCACACATTGTATTTGAGAGAACTTGTCCACAAGGCCACACTGAACGTCAATGAGGTGGCTGGCAAATATGGTCTAGCTACATGCTAAAAATGAGAAGAAAGAATTTGGTGGTTTTGTGGTTTCTACCATAAACCTCTGAACAGATTTCTAGCAACTGGACTGCAAGGTTGAAGGAACCAGTCCTACTCGAAAACTCCTGACAGAAAAACATCTGGTAAATTAGATTTATTTTCTATTAGTAGTACTTGGCTCTATTTAATGTGGGACAACATACCACTATTGAAAAAAGTTCCAACACACTCTAATGAATCTTGTTTTCTATTTTGATGATTCTTCCCACGAGCCACATATCTAGAGAGATGCTCTACAGTCTCATAATTGAACACACCTGTGTTTTGAGGTTAGCACTCTTGTACACATCCACATTCAGCCACTATTCAGGAGTATTATCACCGTGCCTGGGCAGCTGATGCTGCAAGAACTCCAAAGCTTAACCACTTACTGATATTCTAGATAAACCTACAGACTGTACAGATATTTTTGGATCTCAAATAAAGATGCTCCCTTTCTTCTTTGTGAGTACCTCTCTCAGCTCCTTGGAGCCTTTAATGCAAGTGGATATCATTCTGAACAATCTACGTTCACTTGAGGTATTTTAATAAGTTTCCACTAAAAATAGAAAATGTGAGGGTCATGATTTATAAAACACCAGCTCCCACCTCCTGTCCTCAGCCTCTTCAACACTATGCAATACTTCTTGCCATTGCAACCATTTTATAAAACAAAGGGTCTCCGAAGCAGCAGCTTCATCAGACTGCAGGTCTTTTTGTATCTTTCTCTTGGGCAAAATGATTCTTAATTGCATTGACACTGAGAAGAAAGAAACCGTGACATAAACGGAAGTCTGAAGAAGAAAATATATTGAAAGACAAATATTGAAGGACACTTTGCATTTTCCACTATGCACAAAAACTTTAGTGATTTTTCTAGCAATAAATAAATGAACAAATTGCTTTTCTATCTTGCCAGGCATCCCATTATACTTGAGTACATTAAATTCACTGGTTCTTATTCTCAATTAGGTGCCCAAGACATAACTCTATACTTCCCATTCTATAATAACTGACTTGGTGTTTTTATGTCTATCTCCTTTTCATAATCTACAAGCTCTGAGAGGAGGCTGCACAGTGCATTGTATTTATCACATTTTCATTGTCTAGCACAGTGCCTGGCATAATGTAGATATGTAATGTAGAAATCTGACATTGCTGACTTCATCTTGCCTCTGATGTCACAAGATAACTGCCTTTGCTCATTCCCGCATGGTGAACAAACTAAATTCCTATGGGAGGAGTTTAGTTTATAGTTCATAGTTTAACTACAGTTTTAGTTTACAGTTTAACTTTAAAACAAATGATAATAGTCCCTTCCCTAAACTAACCGCTAAGGAAATAAGGAGGTAGCGCACAAAAGTAACAATATAATGTTAAAGATTTATAGAAGCATTGTGACCTGACCAAGGCCAAAGAAATTACGCGACCCCCTCGGACACCTGCTGATGTGCAAATATCTGGTCACCTGTCCCCCCTTCAACTCATCCTCCTCATTGTTCTCCCTTCCCAATATAAAAAGAAGCATGAGATTTAGGCCTTTTAAGATGACTCTTCAGGACACTAGTCTTCCATTTGTTGGCTTGCTGGCTCTCCAAAATAAAGTTGCTTTCCTTGTTCCAATACCTGTCTTCACAGTTACTGGCTGTTGTGTGGCAAGTAGTACGAGCTTTGGACTCAGCTAGAGATACACAATCAATATGCCTTGACTAGATGAATGTATCAAAATCTCACCATTAGTGAACTAAGGCAATACTTAAAGGTTTAGTGTTTTGTCATTTCATGCTGCCTTTTTTTCAAGGTGCATGAAGTAGAAATTAGCCCTTTCTGAACATTGTTGTATGTTTGAATAACGAGAGAAAGTAACAATAAGAAAGATAGATTGGATTTATCTTCATAAGAAACAGTACTCAATGCGTGAAACGATATAAAAAATACAGTTTGGTTCTGTGGCTGCCTGAATCTCTCTCAGATCATCTTTAAAAATGAAACTGTGAGTTTTATCTTACCACATTAATTTACTGTTAACTTTAGTTCGAATAAATGGTCAAACACAGTTGGCATTTAACATGAAGCACAAAAGTAAAGATTGAAATCTTTTAAATAAGTTTTAGACTTATCAGGTGAAGCATTTTTCTTGCATATTGCTGTCAGGAATATTTGTTAGGGGTCATTTTACATTGTTGTTGTAGTAAACATTGAAAAACTCCATAAGTTAATTGGGAAGTAAATTAAGAATCTGCAAGTAAGAAATACAGAATCAAATGTTCACTTCACACACACAAAAAAACAAACAACAACAACAACAAAAAACCTTTGTATTGTGATTAATGACATTGGTTTACAGTAATCACTATTTCTCACAAATTAGTCAGTTCTTCATTGATTACCATAAGACTGCAGTTCGTTGGTGTTTGCATGAGCTTACTCAGTTTTACCTCTCAATTTCCATCTCACACAAACAAAAGCATGGAAGATACTAAGAAGGAGAGAAGGAACAGAAAGAGGAGCTGTGAAAGAGTAAGGAGGTAAGGGATGAAAAGTTACATAAAGGTTACAATGTACATTATTTGTGTGACAGTACACTAAAATCCCAGACTCCACCAAGACACAATATATTTGTGTGACACAACTACACTGTACCCGTTACATTTATGCAAATTTTTTAGAAAGAGGGAAGGGGAGAAGAAGGAAAAAATGAAGGGGGAAAATGTTACATGAATTGTAAAAAAGCTGTATGAAGAGCTATAGAATGTTTGTCTTTGGGAATTCAGACAAGCAGAGATAAGTCAGGATTAGACCTGCAAGAGATTTATTGAAAAAAAACAAGCATGGGGAATAATGTGTAAGATGCAAAAGTAGACAAAATATTCAGACTATTATGCAGGTGTAACTCCTGTGTAGGCAAGAGGGAAGTAGGGACACTGGGGTGAAAGGTTCTTAATCTGCAAAGCAGTTCTGAGGGTGTTTTGGGCCAGTCCACTGGGAGTCCTCAAGCCAGTATTGCCATTTGAGGAGTGCAGCATGCTTCATGAAGTTGTCAGGCCTCTTAGCCCAAACGTGCACGTATACATCTTGACAGCCTGAGGCAACTGAAAAGTATAAAAGAAGTCAAAGCAACGGCTCCTGTCTTAACTGATTGACCAACCTTAAGACATTGCATTATGACTTGCTCCTGCCCTGCCCCAACTAATCCATCGATGGACCTATGACATTCTTCTTTTGGACAATGAGTCTTATGACGCACCTTGTGATCCCCTCCTCAGCTGACAATAGACGCACCTTGTGATCCCCTCCTCAGCTGACAATAGACAACCACCTTTAACTGCAACTTTCCACTGCCTACCCCAGTCCTATAAAACTGTCCGATTCCTATCTCTCTTTGCTGGCTCCTTTCTCAGACTCAGCCCATTTGCACCCAAGTGAATAAACAGCCTTGTTGCTCACACAAAGCCTGTTGGTGGTCTCTTTACATGGACGCGCATGACAGAAGTACCTTGCCTTGATATCCTCTCTGTTTTCAGTCAGTGAATGGAAGCAATCCAAAAGCATTGTGGACTAGGTGAATTCAGAGAGGTAGCAGCAGTAGATGTCAGATAATTCAGCAGGAAATCTGAGCAGTACATTTTATGGCCACCACAGGTCCATCCCTCATAGCTCAGAAATCTGCATCTCCATGGAGGTTTGTGGATAAACTCCACATAATCCCCATTAAACTCTCTACTTGTGGGGAATCTCAGAAGAGTGGGAGCAGTAGGGAACCACACCCTGGATGCACGGATTCATTTTAAAGCTACAATTGGCCTTCTCCTTTTACACATTTACTAAACCCTAGTCTAACACCCTCCTCAACATTGGCCATTGCTTTGTCTCAGTGCATTCTTTGGTGATGCAACTCAAACCTTCATTCTTGATATTTCTGAGCCCTTGGTAATGCGAAAGGAAAATATCTTGGGGTCTTTCAAACTGGGAACCACTCAGGGCAAATCTGCCTCCCATTCTATTCAAGTCATCCCTTTGTTCACAGAGGTAGATGCATATTCTGATTGTCTTCTTTGGAAAGACTCATCAGAAACTCAGAAGAAAGCAACCATCTGTCTCTCACCTATACGTGACCTGGAAGCTCCCCCCTCCCACCCCGTGTAGGGCCCTTGCTTTGAGCTGTCTCTGTTTTTCTGGACAGAGCTAACATACTTCTTACATATTGATTGATGTTTCGCATCTCCCTAAAATGTGTAAAACCAAGCTGTGTGCTGACAACCTTGGGTACCTGTGGGCAGGACTTTCTGAGGCTGTGTCAAGGGCGCATCCTCAACCTTGGCAAAATAAACTTTCTAAATTAACTGAGATCTGTCTCAAATGTTCGGGGTTCACATTTTGGTAACCATGGGGGGATTCTGAGTGGTGATGCCTCTGACCTTTGACAAGTCTCCTATCAGTGCTTGGTAC